>NC_084587.1:37880016-38215016 GCF_033807715.1 Cololabis saira
TAATTCTTTAATTAAACATAAGGCGTCGACATCACCTCCAGGGATCAATGTCTGTAAATTGCAGTAAAACACAGATTCCTCAGATCAGCCTCATGAGATCTGTTAATGTAAATGTGTATTAGTTTAACTTTTGATTAAACACTGAAGTTAATATTTCTTTTATATAAATGCTTAAGATTTGTTACACAAACTGGTGTCATCAAATGAAGTATGTTTCTATCAACGACGTGACAACACCTCACACACTGAACTGAATTTAAGGGATTATTTGTAAACTATACGTGCGATTACGGAGGTAATCACCCCCAAGAGGTGGGTGTAGTCTGACAGCAGTCTGGTTATTCATAATAAATTAAGGGAAATGCATAAGTCTAGTTTATTTTTGTTTTTAAAAGAAGTCTTTTGTAATTGTTTATCTTCCAGGGCAATGGCGTCTTGCTAGTACACCAGTGGTGTGTTTCAGTAATCTAGCTAGTCATCTATGGTCGTAATTTGTCATTTGAATGATTATCAGATAAAAATGAAAAAATATATAGTTAATACAATTTTCGCATAGTTGGAAAATGACTGCTCTGCAAAAAAATAATAATAATATTGCTTGATTTTTGATGCTGTTTTTTTTTTTTTAAACTGGTGGTAGTTGATACATTTCTGAGCTGTGGAGCGAACATACAGCGCAGTGAACTGATTGACATGTGACAAAGACAACATCAATGTGGTTTTATTTTATCTGATAAGATATGAAAATGTAATAATACAGGCTGTAAATGGAATATTCAGGAATTAAAAATATGCAGACGGTGATCTGTTATGTTTTCATCCGTGCGACATTGAGGACCCGATGAACAGTGCTAACAAAATAACTCAGTAGTTTAATTTGCTGATTCTTTTTGTCAGAAAAGAATATTTAGGTTTTTTAAATACCTGGCAAGACCTCAGTACTGTCCGAAAAGATAATTCAAGTGATAAATTCACTAGATAGTTCTCTACAAATGATTCTGTATATGGTTTTGAAATACTGCAGGCCCCGGGTTGTTCTAGTCCAGTGCAAATAGGGCAGTAGTCGGCGTCTTCAAAGCTGCTCAGCCTCCACGCCTTTAGTACATGAATGTGACTTGAAGCAGATGTCATACATCAGAAGAAAAACTTGACGCTTTAGTGCACTCCTGCAGAATAAGCACTTAAAATTGAAATGATGTGCAGCTGTGTATGAGGTTTATTTTAGTCATCATTTAAGGTACATTCTGCATGGAAAATGTTTGTCCTCGCCCACCACTTTGTTTCTTTAACTTTCACAGAGTCCAAACCTCCAGTTTGTGTCCCCTCTTGGAGTAACATTCTGCATGGAGAGAACGCTCAGCCCCCTAAACTTGTGGAGACCAGAAAGATGGTATGTTGGGTAACTGTTTTAAATGACTTCATCTATAGCACATTCGCTCCACAGCTCTGACCAAAACTAACGGTGCAAGAAAGAAACCTATACTCTGTATGAATTAGTTTACTTGAAATCACTGAATTTCTTTAGCTTTTGATGAGATTCACTAGTAGTTTTGTAAATCAGTTTTTATAGTTTGACATGTCCTGAGTGGAGTCTTAACAAAGGAGTAATGGTTCTTTTTCTGCCATCAGTGTTGTCATGACGATCCCAAATTTGTTTTTTTCCTTCCATCCAGAGATCAACTCGCAAGACACAGTCGGCTCTAACCACCGAGCAAGTGCTAGAACTCGTCAAGGTATAACATCTCTAGCAGTTTGCATTCTACAACTTACCGGATTCGACAGAAAAATACCAAACAATGCTAAGATTACAACATAATGCATTTCCTCTTGTAGACCATACCAGTTGAGGAGGTCCAGAGAGAGGTAGAGGGACTCTTGTCCAGGCACGACCTCCAGGACCTGCAGCCCTTCTTGGGACAGCTAGCATTGACCCTGGTGTCTCGGAGTCTGGCTGATCCAGCTTTCTACACGTCCAGCAGCTTGGCACAGCTCGTGCGCACTCGGTGTCTGTGCCACAGGTCCGTACAGTCATGACAGTGGTCACTTGTCTCTATTTTTATACTTTTGTGAAAACCTGAATTTTACATAAAAGAGAACCAGCAGTATTTCTGTTGAATGTAACCTACCATCTCTATATTCAACAGTGTGTGTCCTGATCTCGTGTCCTTGGCCCTTGAAAGGAAGGATTACTTCTTGTGTCAGCTCTGTTTACAGTTCTTCCCTGACATCCCTGAGGCCATCACCTGTGCCTGCCTAAAAGCATTCATTGGGTAAAATTGATAACTGTGTGGCTTGAAACTATTGTTACATTAACTTGATTACACTCATTTAATGTTTTGATCCAAATTTACCAAGTCATTTATTACATAGCATCAAATAGTTCAGCGAATAACGATTTTCCTCACACTTTTCTTGCAGTTTATCAGATGTTGATGCAGAGAAGTTGAACTTGGAGCCGGACAGCGTGTCTTTCATGGAAGCCATAGTCTCGAAACACTGCGACCAAGTTGGCTTACAGAACGGTTTTAGCCCCACTTCTTTTGAGGACAGCTCAGATGCCATCGGTGCCCAGATGCGAAAACAAGACAAGAATGCCCCGTCGTCACTGGAGCAGATTTGCCCAGTGGGAGTACAGAAGGGTGCTCTGATGTATCCTCCCAGCTTTTGTTATAATAATGATGATCTTGTTGAATGGCATGTTTGTAAATGATGTATAATGATATGGTTTTTGAAAATGCATTGAATTATGAAAGAATGAGGCCTTAACTCAGTTTGCATAGAAATGAGGTCGTGCAGATGGCCTATAGTGACACTTTCCTCCTCCCACATCTAAAGGATCTTTCCTCCCAACATGTTGTTGTGAGTAACAGCTAACCAGTTTTCCCTGTCTTTAAATTGAACCAGGCGGTACTGAATTTGTGTTAAGTAATGGTCTTGCCATTTCTCTCTCTCTCTCTCTCTCTTCTGATCAGCTTTTCCTGCAGTACCTGCAGTTTCTTTACCTACAATATTCCCAAGATAATTTTGCACAGATGCACACGTTCAGATCACCAAGTCTGAATCAGGTTTGTATCGCATTTGATTTGGTATTTTAAATGGTCCTGCTTGAGTAAAGACATTTCCTCTGCAACATATTCACCACAGAATAACTACACAAATGGTGAAATGTGATCCACTTTGAGAATACATTACATTTTCAACCTCATTCTCCTCTGTGCTTGAGTACAGGTTGTGGATTGGGTGTGCATGCTTCTGGATGCCCATTTTACTGTGCTGGTGATGACTCCAGAGGCTAAAGGCTTGCTGCTGAACCTCCACAATTTTGTTGAGTCTCAGGTAAAAAGTTTTCTTAAATTTTTATATTGCAACATAATGCAAAGTACTCCAATTTTACATGTGACAAGATTTTCGGATATAAAGATTGCATCTTTTGTCCTCAGGTGAAGCTGTTTTATGAGCTTGGGAAGATTGAGGGAAGTCTCCAAGAGCTTGATAAGATGAAGGTGAAGAAAGATGATGGACAATACTCCATTGAGGTCATTGAGCTGTTTTAGAAAGTTTACAGAATTGTTTTAATAAATTCCAACTTTGAATTTTTCAGATGAAGTTGTTTGAAGAATGTTTATTGCCCCAAACTGTTGTCTGGCACAGATGCTTGGTATAATAAATGTTTTACTGAATGTTGGGCGGGGGAGGGCGGGGCCTGTTATAACTTTGGTATTAAATCTGCTGCAGATCTCAATGAAACATTTGCTAGATATCTTGAAGTTGGTAGAATTTGCACCGGTGAGATGATACAGTTGCGTTCAATTCCCTGGCCACAAGTGCTATAATGGGTAATTATGGATTAGTAAAATGCATGTCAAATTCATGTTGTGACATTATGTTTTATACTATTGTTAATGGGGGTGGGGATGTTGAACCTAATGTCTATTTGTCAATCTCAGTCATGACTTTTACTGTTTTGTACATGAAAGCCCTTTATGTTGGATATAAATATATAAAATTATAAAACAGCTAATCCATGTGTACAATTTTTCTGTTTTTTTTTTTTTGTTTAAAGCTGTTGTCAGATACACTGTCTTCATTCTATGTTATATCTTGGTTCAAATCACACCTCTGCTTGTCAGAAGCGTTTGATGTTTAAAGCAACATTTAATGAATACACAAATCAAAACTGGGTATAGAAGGTGAATAAAGTTCGAAAAAACGAAATGGGAAGATTAAAAACGAGATTCGTTGTCGGCAGGATTCGAACCTGCGCGGGGAGACCCCAATGGATTTCTAGTCCATCGCCTTAACCACTCGGCCACGACAACTGATAGACGGCACTTTCATCTACGTCATCACAAAAAAAAAAATACCGAAAAGAGCATTGGTTTTTTTTTTTTTTTTTTTGGGTGGGCTTATATCGGTGGTAGTGTTTATTACCTAAAATACTTTGCATTTTTTATTATTGGCTCCATTTTAACTACTGAAATAAGATTGTAAAGCTTTATAGTTTTTAGTTTTTTTCCCCTACATTATTTTATTTTTCAATTACATGAAAAGTAAGCCAGCTGCTTTGGATTGAATGAAATTCCCTTTAAAAAAAATCTAGTTTCCATGCACTATGCAATAAACTAATTTCTATGCGAAAACAGGAGGGTCATGAACTTTATTCGCGAATTATGTGTAAACCTAAATGTCGGATGTAGTATTATCTCCTCGCTACGCGGTTTGTGACGAAATCAGCGATAGAACCGAGAAGAACGATTAAGCTTCACCAAATACTCTAACCACCTGTGGTGATCAGTCCCCACCAGAAGCAGCAAACGCTAATTAAACAGTACTTAGCGTTTGAATGAAAAACTAATTTTCATGAAGTACTGCTACTGCGTCTATTGTATATTAAAGTCACGTGACCATTTACAGTCGAGTCCTAAAGTTAGAGTAATTTAGACACACGCACATCACCTTCCTGAGTGTGTTTAAATGAACTAGTTGAAACTGAAACCCTGTGATTTTTCTTGATGCATAATTAAATAATTATTATGAAGATAAATAGTCTCCATGTATATATAAGTACGTTGCATATTACAAAACATGTTTTTAAACGTTATTTTTATATGACATTTGGTTTTACTTTGAAGGGAAGAACGCTTGACTTCCGGTGTAGCCGGCGCTCACGCCGCGCAGCTTGACGCGCCTCCGAGGCCTGCTGTGTTTTCAACGGAGGGAGAGTCGAGAAGAAAAATGGCGTCCGCAGACGACCCGGAGCGGGACACTGGCCATTCACTTTGAGCTTTGCGCCCCCTGAAATTGAGCCCGGGGCTTGGCGGGGGGACCGAGCGAGAGAACCGTCGCCGGGGACCCGCGGCGCGTTTCCCCCCTTCCCTTTTCCCCTTGGGTGCTTGTCTCCTCCGAGCAGCGAGATTGAAGCGGAACATCAGCGCCTCTCTCCCGCGATGAGGGGGAGGAGAGGAAGGCCGCCCAAACAAGCCGCCGCCGCGGTGCGGGAGGGCTCCCCGGGGCCGGTGCGGGGCTCCCGGGGCGGCCGGACCAGGGGCGTGCGCGGCCGGGGCCGGGGCTCCCGGGGCCGCGGGTCCCGGGGCCGGGGAGGGAGCAGCCTCTGCAGCGGCGGCTCCGCGGAGCTGGACGCGGACGTTTCTGCTCGGGAAAACTTTAATTCGTCACGGGGCCGCAGGAAAGTTGGTGCCCCCATCGGAGCCGTTACTCCCGCAGCGGTAGTCGTAGCGGCTGCAGCTGCTGCTCCTCTGCGGGGGAGAGGCGGCCGGGGCCGGGGCCGCGGCTCCCGGGGCCGGGGGGCCCGCGGTGGCCCCGGTGGCCCCGGGAGGAGGAGGCGGCCCCAGACCAAGGTGGTGTACGACGACAACAGCGACGAGGAGGACGACAATATCAGCTACCGCTCGGACGAGGACGAGCTGAACGACAACCCGTCGTCCTCGGGTCCGGAGGAGGAGGACGAGGAGGAGGCCCTGGAGGACTCGGACTACCTGCAGGAGCTGCCGGACGAGGAGGACGCCAGCTGCTGCACGGAGAGCAGCTGCAGGAGCCTCAGCACGCTGGGCAGCACGCTGGGCAGCAGCCCCCCAGGTACCGGTGCACACACCCCGGCACAGCCACGGCATGCTGCTGCAAGGCTGGTGCTTTATTTTGAGCCCCAGAACAGAAAGCAAGCCGTATTGTTCAAAATGGAGCTTGCACTCAGAAACAGGCCTTTGTTTACGGTGCGCCTGCTTGCAGCTCTGCTCCACGCTTCCACCGCCTCTTAAGCCTGAGTTTATGCTTCTGCGTTAAATCGACGGCGTAGGGTACGCGGCGACGCGCAACGTACCCTTCGCGTCGCCGCGTACCCTACGCCGTAGCCACTGCGTTGGTGTAACGCGGAACCATAAATCAGCCTTTAGTGTTTTTGAATTTTAGTTCTGTTGTCATTATGCAAATCGGACGTAGTTTTTTTTCCCTTTTTTTCCTCTCTTTTTTTTTTTTTTAGACCTTACTTTTACACGCGCACTGTTTTTCATTTGTTTACCTAAACGTGCAAAGACAGGATGTATGTCTTTGCACAGTCTTTGCTTCTCTCTCTTTTTATTCCATTCATTGCACTTCCTTGCACTTGTGCAGAAGATGCATTTGTGCAGGTTCAGCTCTGTTTACTACACTTCATCCAATACCATATATTGCAATCACTTTATTTTTGTAGACTGCAACTCTTACTAAAGATGTTAACTATGGTAGATATTTGTTTCCAGACATCGGATGCACATGTCCCGTCCAGCGTGTATTTTGTTTTCTGCACAATGTTGCTAAATGAGCTTGGCAGGCGTGTTTTGAAGAGACGCGCTCTTTCTCACTTGTTGCAGATAACGTAGGGCACCGTTACCATGGTAACCACTCTAAGTTTATTAGAACTTGAAATGAAACCTGTTAAGTTTACAATTTATTCAATTTCTCTTCATGTCAATAAATTAGCAGGAACAATATTTTACATAAATTTCATCTAATGAAATCCACTTTAAGCTGTTTGTCAACTACTGCACGTAATTCCACACAGGACTACAGTAATGCACTCTTCCATTGATAAAACCCTGTTTTTGTGGAGTTAAACCTCTGCCTTTATAGCAAGATACGTTTTATTTGGCACATAATTCCTGTGATTGATACTAAATGTGTAGTTAACCTTTGTTTGACCCGTGGACTGTTTTTTTTTTGTAAATGACCTGTTTATTACTATTGTCCAACTACTGATCGAAGTTTAGATATTGCTGTTAAACCACAGAACCATGCACCTTTTTTTTTCATAAAATTGTCCTCTAAACAATAGAAATTCTACAGTTTATAAGCATTTATAACAGCACTTACACACTGCACACGGTCCAGCACTCTTCAGAGATGTTGTGGAAGCTCAGATTGAGAGAACACAAGAGGTGCACACATCTGCAGTATGTAATGAAAGTTTTATCGTAACACTAACTGACTCCAGTGGGAATGAAGTGATGGGCAATTCAGCGTCTTTCCATTGTGGAAGTCCGCTGAAAGGACTCACGCCGACCTGTTCAAATCTAGCCACGAATACAAATGTATTTTTCATTATGGACCGTGACTATCATCAGAAATTGACAGATAAGGGACAATGTACACAATTGTGCACAATCTAATGCACACGGTTCAATGCACAAGTGCAGTGAACCTACATTTACTAACATTTCATCAGTGGAAATAAAAACAACTTGAACTTAAAAATAAACAGTTCACATTAGTATTTACATTAGTATTTACTTACAATAAGATCAAAATTAGAGCATTCACTTCCTTAGTGTATTTGTATGGTACTACGGGCTAATATACGCTGTAGTATATTGTGCACTAAAATACTTGAATCGCGAGAAATTTTGTCCATCAGTCCATATAAATTTTATGTTCAACCACATTTTTGGATTTTGAAGTTTATCAAACATAACTGATAAAATAATTGTGGTTCATTGCATATGACAATAATACTCTAATTTTGCAACTGTCTTATTTTTTTAACCCATTTGTCGTAATGTGGTATTTTGTTCAGCTTAAGTCAAGATAAAAAGAATGAACAGTTAAAGCCAGCTAGGTGTTTGCAGAGTTGATGAGTGATTATGTTAAGTGATCTTAATATTAATGATATTTAATTACTAAAAAATATAATTTTTGCGGTAACCAAGCAGCTCCTTCCAAGTTAACTGTGTGATCCCGGTGACAGCACTGTTGATTAGTGTGAAGATGATGCGTCTGCTCGTTTTTGATCATGTTAATTTTCACTTTTAAAGTTAAATTGTTATTAATTAACTTGGCACTGAGTTTGAAGAATAGACCAAATGTTCACTTTTTATGTTTTTATATGTCACACTCTTCTGTTCTGACTCTTTTTCTTTTTCCTATTGCAGGTCGGAAAATAAGTCGGTCCCTGCGACCGCATTCTCCTATTCTTGAGGCAAAGGACATTCCTTCCTTGGAGCTTCCCAGGTCTTCTGAGGACCTCATGGTTCCTGCCCCGCAGCTCCTCAATGTGTCGGCTATCTATGAGGTCCTACGCAACTTTGGCACTGTCTTGCGGCTCTCCCAATTCCGATTTGAGGATTTCTGTGCAGCGCTGGCCAGCCAGGAGCAGTGTACGTTACTGGCAGAGACTCATATCGCTTTGCTCAAAGCTATTCTCAGAGAGGAGGACACTTCCAACACCACATTTGGGCCTGCTGACGTGAAGGACTCTGTTAATTCCACACTATATTTTGTGGATGGTATGACCTGGCCGGAGGTGGTGCGGGCATACTGTGAGAGTGACCCAGAATACCGGCACATTTTGCCTTTTCAGGAGAGTGAGGATTATCCGTATGAACCACTGGAGAACAAAATTAAAGTTCTTCAGTTTTTGGTGGACCAGTTTTTGGCAACCAACATTGCCCGAGAAGAGCTTATGTCGGAAGGGGTTATTGCCTATGATGACCACTGCAGGGTCTGTCATCGTCTTGGTGACCTGCTGTGTTGCGAGACATGTTCAGCCGTTTACCATCTGGAGTGTGTGAAGCCACCATTGCAGGAAGTGCCAGAGGATGAGTGGCAGTGCGAGGTCTGTGTGGCACACAAGATACCTGGCGTGGTAGATTGCATTCCTGAGGTGCAGAAGAGCAAACCATTTCTTCGTCAGCTTCCGGTGGGCTTTGACCGACACCACCGCAAATACTGGTTCCTAAACCGCCGAATTGTTGTGTAAGTTCACATCATTTCATTTTGTTTCAAGATTACTCCGAGATTAGACTTAATCTTTGCAGTGATGCACATGGGTAATATATATATATATATATATATATATATATATATATATATATATATATATATATATATATACTTAAAAAAAATCCTCAGTGGATGAAAGGGAGAGGTGTGCTATATTGCAGTCTCTGAACTTGTACATAACTTGGAAATGATGTTGAATCTAACTAATCATACCCGTGAACACATACTCTAGCTGCCTTTTGTTCCATCCCTGCCACTTATATACAGATTAAAAATTGTGTATTGGGATATACTGTACATGCCGTTGGTACACCTGTAAAGCTGTTAATTTAGTTGTTCTGTGCCTTTTATTCAGATAAATACATTGTCAGAAGTTAATTCCTGAGCATCACACAATCATGGTTTTCATTATAAAACCACTAAACAGTTGATAAATGCAGAACAACATTCTAATTTCTGCAGAATAGCATTGAGTCAGCAGCCTGGGTTCAATCCTGGCACGACTCTAGTCAGGGTGGAGCTATTAAGCCAGGTCTGGATTGACTCGGGGAAAGCATACAACATCCTTGTTTTAAAAAAAAAAATCTTTCATTTAAGGGCTCTTATATGCCAAACTGTCATGAATAACTAGCAGCAATGAAAGCCCCCCTGCAGTGACTTCTCATGTCACAAGAAACTGGGCCAAAATATACCATCTGAATGCAACACAAAGGTGTGTCGACTGGGACATCTATACCTAAGAAGGAGGGCACAACCTTCTGATTGGAGATTGGGCAGTAATTGTTCAGTAAGAGAAGCTGGAATAATGTGTTGCTTGAAAACAACAACAAGAAAAAGTTTACTTTTTATCTATAATGTCATATAGAGTTGACCTCTGTCACAGCCAACTTCTTGTGAGAAGCGCTGCTTGTTTTGGAGAGATGAAGATGCAAAATAAGAGGTTATGCAGAGTGAGTTGTGTAATTTTTCCATCACTAATACCCTCCTCATTGTGTACTCATTCATTGCCGACAGTTGTTTCTTTGGCAGACCTACATTCAAAATAGCCGATTGTACTGTATTGTGCATAAAGGCCCTGATATAGCAGCTAATTTATAAAAAGGGATCCATCAACCTATGGCATAGAAGATACAAGACATAGCATGGTGTACCACAGTTTTCCCTCACCCACAAGTCTGAGTCTAAACTGACAAAAGCAGTGAGCACAAAGAATATCATTAGATCAGTTTCTTGGATCTCAGTGAAGATAAAGTTTTGACTGAGACGTGTTCTTCGGTAAACCAGTCATGACTGCATCATCCCCCTATAGTTTTTTTTCCATAGCCTGGTTAATAGCAGTATTGGTCCCCATGTATCTGTTACATTGCATGGAGCAGTCACAGATGGTGATTGTGCTGGTTCAGCTGCAGGAGACTGATTTTTAAACCATAAAAGGATTATGAATCACCCAAACAATATTACATTTACAAGTATTGGTACCTTCTGCTTTTTAATTTATTTATTTCTGTCTTCTTCTTACTTTTTTCTTTTTTTAAACTTTGTTGTTCATTAAGTTGGCCCAAAGCAGGTGCTTGGTTCCCAGTCTTCATAGTCCCCTCAGAGGCTGTGATCTCATGGGCAAGTAGTGCGTACATAAAAAAAAGTCTGTGTGATGGCATTAGTATTTGCTATGAGGGCATTTGTGTGCGTCCGTGTGCACGTGGCCCAAGCAAAGCTGCTGAATAGACATTTCTGTTACATGGCCGCAGGCTTCACTGTCTGATGGCATGGACTATGCTGGGCAAAAAGCTGTAGCTAAGTAGCTAGTGTCTCTTTGGTGAAGTATACATGCACCTGTTTTCTGGGAAGCTTTTCAGTAAGGGGTCCCTTTTCTCTCTTCAGATTTCTCTCCAATTTTCATGGCTTTAATGCTATAGAGTAGACTTGCATTAAAAGGTACCAAATATTTTGTTGGAACCCTTCCATTAAAGAAAAACCCACAATGGCCACTGAAATAACTTCAATCCGGCAAATGTAAAAAAAAAATAAAAAATAATAATAATTTACTAAAAATTGACTAACCAAAACCAGACATAGCTTTTGAATTGTGATTGAAAAGAATATATCATACACAATATTTTGAAGCAATCACTGCGATCAAGTGATTTGTGTAACTCTCACTCTGACTTCTGCACCGGTAGGCAGGTATTTTGGCCAACTCCTCATGAGCAAACTGTTCCAGCTGTCTCAGGTTGGACAGGTTTCTTCTCCAGACTGCATCTTTCAGGATTTACATCAGGGTTCATAGAAGGCCAACTCAGAATTGTCCAATACTTGGATGTTTTCAATTGTTTGTTTTGGGTCATTATCCTGTTGGAGGACTCATGACCTTTGACTGGGACCAAGCTTTCTGACACATGTCAGCTCATTTGTCTCCAGAATGCCTTGATAGTATTGAGATTTTATTGTACTTGCACAGATTCAAGATGCCCTGTTCCAGATGCAGCAAAGCAGGTCCAGAACATAACCGAGCCTCCTCCATGTTTCACAGAAGCCAAATTCTTCTTTTCTTTGAATTTTTGCATCTATAAACAAATAGTTGAAAAACTCTGACTTTCCAAAAAGATCTAGTTGTGTCCCATCTGTCCAAAGGACATTCTTTCAGAGGTTTTGTGGCTTGTCAATATGCATTTTGACAAATTCCAGTCTGGCTTTTTATGATTTGCTTTAAACAGTGGAGTCCTCCTCGATCAAACACTTTGGCTCAAACAGTGAAGGATGATGCAATCTAATGTTTATGTACCTTGACCTTCACCTTAAATCTCTTTGTAAGTTGTTCTGGGCTATTTGATTACCATTCATATTGTCCATCTCTTAAATTTTTCATCAGGTTTCCTCTTGTTGACACATCCAGGGAGGTTGGCTACAGTCCTGTGGACCCCAAACTCCTAAATAAAATCTGTAACTGCTGTCACAGAAACATCAAACTGCTTGGGGATGCTGTTCTAGCCTTTACATTTTAAAATGCCTGTCTATAATTGTCTGCCTGATCATATCAAACAACTCTCCTTTGCTTTCTCTGATCCATGTTCAGTATTATGAACTCCATGACACCAAACAACAGAGTGATGCCTTTTCACCCTTTAAACTGACTAACTGAAGATTGAAGACACATGATGATAATTACAGGACACACAAGTTTAACATTTCATTAAACTTGAAATTGAATATTATGCATGCAACAAAATTATCTTTCCCATTTTAGATAAGATCTACCTATTGAAACACTTGTAAACCCCCCGCCCCCCCTCCCACTAAAGCTCGTTTCCATGAGCGCCTTCTTGATGAACCCACTTTCAAAGCGAGAGTCCAGTAGGCCGGTCAGCAGCTTCATGCACGTCACAGAGCATGACCAGTCCATGCAGTTGTGTAGAAGTGTATCAGTCCCTTTTTCTTAACTTGTTTAGTTAGTTTTCTCTTTAATTTGCCATTCACCTGTAGCTCCTGTTATCCCTTGAAATGCAGTACCAGAGACATGTGCCTGAGCTGCCACAATCAGGGGTGTATTGATTTTAGAGCTGCACCGATCAGGATTTTGAGGGCCGATCTCCAAAATCAGTATCTGCCAATCCCGATATTGCAGATCACCGATCACAGCGTGAAATCTATAAATTCGTCAATAGTGTTGTCTCATGTACAACACTGACATTGTATTATTAGGTATAAAAAATAGGAGATGAGAAAGTATCATGAATTGACTGTTTTATTTCAGGCTGAGGCAATATGCAATATTTCACCCTCTAGAGACTCAGAGACGACTTGGACTCGCTTACAAAGAGTAAGTGTAGCTTACTAGCCTGGCGGTGGTTTGTTGTTGTTTGTTGTTGTAAACGCCATCGTATCGGCCTGCTTTGAACTATTTTCCGATCTCTCCGATCAAAACCGATAGGGCCGTTATCAGGCTGATACCGATCGGTTGCCGATCGATCGGTGCATCTCTAATTTATGTGCACTGTGGACACAGTGAACAGTGGTTTACTGTAAAATACAGGACTGTCTCAGAGAATTTTAATATTGTGATTTTCTGTAATGCAATTACAAAAACAAAAATGTCATACATTCTGGATTCATTACAAATCAACTGAAATATTGCAAGCCTTTTTTTATTTTAATATTGCTGATCATGGCTTACAGCTTAAGAAAATTAAAATATCCTATCTCAAAAAATTAGAATATTCTGGGAATCTTAATCTTAAATTTTTTTAATTGCATTACAGAAAATAAAGAACTTTATCACAATATTCTAATTTTCTGAGACAGTCCTGTAGATTATACTGGATGTTAACACTGGTAACTTTCTGTAACACTGCAAGGGAGAAATAAGGAAATAATGCACAACCTCGGAAGAGTGTTGCAATCCCAGCTTTTTAGGATGGTGATATGTACCAAGGGGTTTTGTCTTCACATTTTTATTATGCTTTAATATTCTAATCGTTTTTACCTGTTTCATGTCTTGTTTTCAGAGAGGAAGATGGTGAGCAGGAGGAAAAACTTATCTGGTACTACAGCACCAAGGTAAATGTTCTTTTCCCCTGATTTCATTGATTTATTTATCTATCTATGTATTATTTATTATATTCTTTGGGTAGAATGTGTTGAATGCCTGAAATGTTGTAATGAATGTATGTTAAGATGTACATTTAAAGAATTTTAACAAAGAAATAATCTACCAAACACAAATTTCCTTATATATAGTTTGTCAATATCCCAATATTCCCTGCTCTTGCCAGTGAAGCTGCCATAACCGTGGTATATTGATGGTAATATATTGTATTAAATTGTTCATAAATTCTGTCAACAGGTCCAGCTGGCTGAGCTAATAGAACGCCTGGATAAGGAGTATTGGGAGGCTGATCTGTTTGCATCCATTGAGGAGATAAGGGATGAGGTGCACTCTCATATGGACATCTCTGAGGATCTAACAAACAAGGCTCGTGGCAGCAACAAGTGTTTCCTCACCGCTGTGAATGGTAAAGAACTTTACCTTCTCTTTTTCCACAGCATAGACTATGTAAATCTGAGATGCTCTGTCACTGAGTTTAATCATGGCTAAGAGTGGGGTAAAGATTTTGATAGCCCCTTGGCTGTTTTTTTTTTTTTTTTTTTAATTAGTTTGTTGATCTTTGACCTTATTTACATGTTCCTTCTTTCTACTTTCTTGCCAGTACTCGTATATACAAGCCTGTCATAGATGCCCTGGCCATAGAAACAAACTATTTTTATGTAACCTGTATGTGGTCCACTGGAGGAAAGCAGTTAGAGGCATGTCTTAAGCCAATTTTGTGTCGATGGAACGAAGTGTCATCCTGTAACAACTTTTTATGGTGAACAATTCAGATTGTTTTGCTATAGAAACATAGTCCTGGAAAGAGTTTTGGGGGTACTTTAGAAAGAAAATATTCTGTAACTCAGTCAAAAAAGCCTGAGAGGGGAAACCCATTCCCATCTCTGTTTCAACTCAGGTTTTTAGAGTTGGTTCAGTCAACTGTGAGTCTTTTCATTAAAGTGATTCACCATGGCAACATCATCTGAACGGAAGAGGTCTTGCTGCTTTTCTTGGTTAGAATGAGTCTAACTGAAATAGCATTTTAAAAAAGCCAGGCTGAAATTGAACTGGACCAAACTTCTCATAATAGGAATAACACTTTTAGGTAATTCAGTTGTGGTTGAAGTCAAGCTAATCCTTGCATGTAAATGAGCAGTGGGTCTGGAAATGGCCTACGTGGTCGGCGCATGCGCTATATTTTCCGCCTCGGACATTCAGTACGTTTACATGCACCAAGAGAAAGTCGAACTATTGCCTTAATCCGACTGATATTCATTTTTAAAAGCCATGTATACACCTTAGTGTTGGGCTGTAGTCGAAGTTGAACTGAACTGGAGCTCTTGAAATCAAGCTATTAGTGCCAGATAATGCGACTCTAATTCGAGCTAGTCTGGCATGTGTACACAAACCCCAGTTAGCCGAGCTATTGACGGCCCTGGGACTCCCCCATCCGGAAGTGACGAGACCGCAGAAGCAGGAATAACGAGAGTCAAGGCATCACAACAACACAGTAGCAGAAGAAAAAGACTTTTCATGCATCTCACCTGCAACACGCAGCACAGAACCTTATCTTTCATCAAGCTCAAAGCCTCTCTGAAATGCAAAACTTGTAGGTTTCAACAACAACTTCAGACCAGGCTACGTTTATTGTTAAGTTTACTGGCATCTTAAAACCGAGACTGATTTCCCAATTTTGTCACTTCTCAAAATGTGACGTGTCGTCACTGAAATCTAACTCTTGGGTGTTTAATCAGATGCTTTTAACTCAATATTCAAATTTAATGCTAATTAAAACATACTTGTTTTATAAAATGCAACGCCTCGATGTCATACCCAGGATCAATGTCTGTAAATCACAGACTTCACTTATCCAGCTTGAATGGGCGGAACTGAATTCAGATGACGGGGTGTAGTTTCAGAACTATTGCAGGTCCTGGGGTAATTTTAGTCCAGTGCGAATAGGATATATAAATTGTCATAAACCTAAAAATAACTTAATTTCGTGGAAAGAAAAATCCTCTCTCTGCTTTTGGATCCTGCTCTGATTTGTAAGTTTAAGCTGTTTAGACTGCAAACAGCTGTATCAAAACCATGCATAAATAACAGAGGCTTTTATATTCAGTTCAAATCATATTTGTTTTATATTTTAATGTCATGGCTGCCCTATATAAGATAAGAACTTAGTCTTTGTTATGTTATGCATTGTTATATCCTCATATGTGACTCTGGTTCATACATGTAATCCTCTGTTAGGATATTGCAAATCTGCCTTTGCCTTTGCAAATCAGTGTTGTTTTTAACAAAATATTAATTTAGGGTACTAGCAGAAAAAAAATTTGAAAAAAGCCATGGTTTAAAGAACAATCTGTTTATTCTTGTATAAATAAAATAAAAAATATGTATCTTGTATATTGGTTCTGTGAGATGCAAGACAGCCGAAATGAAAGCAGGAGAGCAGAATGAACACATGACACTGATTATAATGTCCAAAACAAACAGACTCTCACAAACCGACAATGTATTAAATAAAAACTACTTAACCCCCAAATCTACCAATGAAGCATTTGTACCACACAGACACACACTTAGATTATTTCAAACGCAGATATTTCCCAAGAATGAATGTGCTATTGCTTTGTTTAAATCCTCCTTGATGACAGAATAGTATAGTGATGAAACAGCCATTTATTTTTTGACTTGTCATTTCATAAATGGCACACACAGCTCTGTATTCTGTTGTAAGATGGTTTTAATTTCATACGCGATATTATCGATAATGTCACAGAGTAGTTTTCAGACCTGCATTGTGTATTAATAACATGTTTGATCATGTCGTAGTGTCACTGTCATCAGGCTTTCCCACACAAGAATGACCAATCAGAAAACTGGCCAAAAGCTAGAGACTGACTTTGTTGTAGGGTCTAAGAGGTACATTAAAATATTTGATTACTTCCAGTCAGCATAGATGTTGACAATATACAGTATTTGCAAATGATCTCATGCAAATTAAATCAAAATAGCCTCAATCTATGAAGCTGACAGAAGGCGTAAGTGTAGGGCTGTTACATTTCTCCTGCTATATAATATACAAATAAAATGTTTATATTTATTATTATGCTTTTCCTGACTTTAATAGGTTCGAAATTGACTTAAAGTGTAATATACCGTACTTATTTTCCAGCCTGTTTGAGGTGCTGTCAGAGGTGCATGACTTCCACTGGTTTAAGAATCGTGTCCCAAGTGGCACCACTGGTATTTGTTGTAATTTTTTACCACCAGCCTTTCATGTTTTGCACACGTGGACCAATTTGTTGGCATCCTGCCATTAAAGAAGAAAAAAAACAGTGTTAACTGAAATGGCTTGAAGCTGACAAAAGTATCATTGAATAACAATTTACTGAACTCTATTGTAAAGTATATATTGTTTTGTATTTTGGTTCAATAAAATATTAAGAAGGGGGGGGGGGGGGGGGGGGGTGAAACTGGCCTGGGCAAAAATTATTGAGCCGTTAGCTTAATCTTTTGTTGCACAACCTGTTGAAGCAATCGTGGCCATCAAACAATTTCTGTAACTCCCAATGAGACATCCACACATGTAGACGGGTAGCAGATTTGACCCCAGAATTGTGATTCTATCGAAACACGATTCAAAAGTAATGTCTGATTTTCATTAGTCAGTGTTATGTCAGTGATCATTTATTATTGCTTTTGTTGGTTTCAAGTTGTCTCAGTGACAACTGTTTTTTTTCTCTCTAATGGAAGGATACCAACACATTTGTCCATGCCTGTAAGGCTTTTTTTTTTTTTTTTAGGCTTAGCCCTTACATTTCTTTTGGATCTTACAACTGTTGTGATTCCTCTTCTTACCTTCGTCCAGAGGAGATCTTGGACCGATTGCGGGCTAAGAAGGAGGAGGAGCTGGAAGAGGTTAAAAGACGGGCTGCTGCGGAGGCCCAGAAAGCACGGCTGGAAATTGAGAAGCAGGAGGTAGATGTGGTGAAGGAAGATGATGAGGCCAGGCTGAAGAACAATGGAGTTCAGGAGGACAAGATAAAAGATCTGCTAACGGAAGAACCGAAGACGAAAGACGAGGCTGCTCAGGAAACAGAGGATGGTGCAAATATTGGAGGTAAATATGTTTATATTTTACAAAAATGTTACCAAACATGTATCCCAAAGTAAAAACTATAAATAATGCAGCCTTTTATTTTCACTATGGCCACCTTATTTCTACAGTCAAATGAAAATGTGGCTCTCACTAATAATAAATGTAGATTTATATCCATGTCTGGCTCGGTATGTAATATATGGTGGTTTAAAAAAAAACATGAAGACATTTGAACATCTTAACATAAGTCATATAGGAGTGACTTTTGGATAACTGCACAAAGATGCATTTTCAATTAAATGTTTTATCTTAATTAAGTGATACTGTGATGTTGGGGCTGGGCAATAAATATGTTTTATCCTTTCAAATTCATACTTAATGGCTTTGTATAAAAATAGAACTTTTTTTTTTCCTTTTAATTTCCTTAATTATGACACCACCACTGCCCCCACAAGTCCTGTAGTTCTGTAAAGGCACATCCTTCTGTGACTTCTCTTCAGTCGGTCACATATAAATGCTGCAACATTTTAAAAGCGAATGAATCGTTTTCGTCGTAAAGGGTTCCCCAAAAGGCACGGCCTCTTCAGTCGTCTGGAAGTGGTTTGTGTTTGTGGCATCTGATGTCGTGTGAACTGCTATCAGCTGTAAAGTTCACCTTTTGGTCCGTGACACCTAAAGGTAGCAGCACGGCTAATGTGTTCCAGTATCTTAAACAGAGAGACTCAGTGGGAGAAGAGCATGTCATGCAAATGCCCATTTGCTGTAAAAATTGTCTACACTCCGTGGCAACTAAATGTAGCAGCACGACTAATTTATTCCAGCAACTTAAACAAGTATATGAAGTCTAATTCTCGAACTGAGCAACACTGCAATATCGTCAGAAATCTTGTAGCAACACTTGTAGCATCGTTTACCAGCGGGATCCCACGTGACAAGAAGATGACCCGGTGGAAAGACGTGACAAAAATACAGAATATATTCTTTATTTACAGTCAGAAAGCCGCGGTTCATCCGCATGCTGAATACAGTCGACCCCGGATAGGTGCATCTTCTTTGTTTATTTTAGAATGAATTAAGGACTAAGATTGACTTACTCCAAGAGTAAATGCAGTCTTTTGGAAATCTTTTCAAAGTAAAAAATGTAGAAATTGTCTTTGGAAATTTTTTATTTTTTTTTTATAAAGAGAAAATAAATAATTTGAAGTCGAATATCAGGTGTGGTGCTAAGAAACCGAAAAAACAAGCTTTAATTTTCAGATATTTCCACCTCATGTACTTTAATATTAATATTCACACTTTTGCTGCTGTTGATCTGTAGCTGCTGAAGCTCCACCCACAGGCCAAGAAGGCCGCATTGGTATCTCAGACGAACCCACACTTCCAGGAACCTGTTCTCCAGTGCAAAGCTCCTCTCTGAGCTGTAGTCTGTCCACTGTGTCTCCAAAGCTCCCAGCTTCCTCTGTACAAGCTGGTACAGAGGGAAGCTCCCATGTGGAGGTGTCTAACAGCACTGAAGGTATACAGAAACACTTAAGAGGGGAATTGGCCTTATTTTCCTGGAAATCCTTTGTACTGCCACAGTCTGCAACTTCACTTGGGTGGATTTTTTTCACCATATTCTATCAGTGCTTTGGTGCTTCTGCTTCTTTGCATGTAGCTCTCATTCCATCTGCTGGCTTTTGAGTTAAAGTGTTGAATCTTGAATTTAGGCTTCAGCGTGGACCCCTTCCAGCCACTCTGTGCTTCAGCTCTTAGTAGTCGCTTTCTTTTTCTCTCTTAAGGGATGCAAAGTTGACATGATTTTATGGATTTACGTTCACGGCATCGTCTTAATCTACCACCTGCATGACTAAATGGAGTCGGTCCTGAACAGCCAGGCATTGGGCTCACATTAGAAAAAACACTTCCTGGAGGCTTTTATTTTTTTGAGAAATGTGCACAAGACCTTGTTCTTGCTTTGTGTGGCTGCTTGTTGTTGTCAAACAACTCATCCTTTCTGGTTACTAAGTGCATGTATTGCCCATGATTTATCAGCAGAGGGAGCCATAGACTCACTTTTCTGGGGCAAGTAAGTTTACCTTTTCCACCAACGCCTACTGTTTTGCTGATGCACAAACACTTCTTTGTTAGTTGGCTTTGGTTATTTGTTATTGCATTTCTGGGTTAATCATTGCAACATGGGCTAAGGCATCTTGCTGGTTCACTTGATTATTAAAATATATCTGAATGTTCACCTTTCACAGGACGCACGACTGCTGAAACATGCAAATAATATTAATGATAAAACCTAATGATGACATTCTGCATGTGTAGCAGAAAACCCGTCATCAGAGGCCATCCCTGCCTGTGGAGATGGCGTCCCCGGCCTAAGCCAGCTCTGTGAGAACAGTAACGGCAGCATGGGAACCGGCGTCCAGCCTGAACCCCCAGACTTGGCGGACAGGTCTTCCCAGTCGTCCCTGGCAAGCTTTGATGACACAGGTGTTATAAAATCACAACATTCTTTTATAAAAAATATGGCAAATTATATTGAAATGGTTTTATGAAAAATGTGCATAACCTTAAAACAAACATACACGATAGGTTGTGTTGTATTACAAAGCAGCACAGGCATTGCTGGTTTGTCTTTTGAATAGATTTTGCTGTTTGTATCACCTTAGTTCAAGAAGGTTTCACTTCTGCAGCGATATCCACTTCTTTTGTCTTTGACTGAACCAGTAATTATGCTTCCAGGGGACAGTAAAGACTCCGCCAACAATGAAATGATGGGTCTCGGCGGTAAGAGATCTTCGTCAACTCGCATGGTGACCCGACTGAGGAACCCAGAGAGCAAGCTGAGCCAGCTGAAAAATCAGCAGGTTGCAGCTGCCGTTCACGAAGCCAACAAGGGCTTCAAGGAAGGCAAAGAGGTGAGGGTCAGTTTAAAAACATTATGCTGGTCCACAGATAATACTGTAAATGTATAACATGTGCCACTTCATAACCCTGCTGCTTGTCAGGAAAAGGAACACAATTTCTAAACATTGACCATGAAGTAGAAATTGTAGCGTTTCTGAAGGTTTCACAGTTGATGTGATTAGTTGGCACACTTCGTCCACACTTATTAACTGCATGGCGTTGATATTTGATTTGGGGATTTTCCTTTTAAAAATAGGTTCTGGTAGTGAATGCACAAGGCGACGTCACCCGTGTAAGCACACGCTGCAGCAAGGATGTGGTGATGAAGGGCACCGTCATCCAATACTTCAAGCTTGGTCAGGAGGGCAAGTACCGCGTCTATCATAACCAGTACAGCTCCAATGCCCTGGCCCTCAACAAGCACCAGCACAGAGAGGCAAGTAGCATCATCCGTCTTTGCTTGTGTTTTGTCACTGATTTGTCTGGAGTTAAATGCACCATGTAGATGGCCCAGTGGTTTTTCATTTTCCACCCTTGGATTTTAAGATTTTTTTCTTTTTCATTATTGCCAAGAGAATCAAGTCAAATTGGAATGTGTGAAGAAATGAAAAAAACATCTGAAAGATAGAAAATATATCCTTAATCTTCTGTCTCTGTCTGTTTATAGAGACACATTTCCATTACACTTGTCTGCAAAAGAAAATCGAACCTCCGACTTTATAAATAAGACGGCGCTACAGGGGTTCGGTGTTTCCATTGAACAGAGTTTTTCCAAATAAACGCAGTTTTCGTAACTCTCCGTATCTCGTTCTACAAGACTTCCTTTCAAAACAACAAAAAAGAAGCTCACGACTTTGAAGATGGACAAAAACACCTTCAAACTTTGACAAATGATTGCGTTTGCTGCTACTGATGATGAGAAAATAGCCAGATGATGAAGGCTGCAGACGATCATTCAAATGATTATTTAGAGGCAAGGCCCTTGTGTTATAAAATAATGATTAAGTTGTGTTTTAGCAGAACTACACTGTATTAATGAGGCCCAAAACAGCTGGAAACTATGATTTTGATTACTTTAGATGAGTGGATAATCAAATCACGTGAAAAATCACCTGCTGGAAGCGAAAAGGGGGTTATTCGATATTTGGGAATTTTTTTCAAATTAGTGCTGTTTCCATTACAGGATTTTTCTGTTCAATATTTGGTTTTGTGCAAATCTAGAGGTAATAGAAGCGTACCTTATGACAGTGGGTAGGCTTCATATTCCTGCGTGTTGCAGTTTCAGCCTGCTTTTAAATGAGGGAGTAAGATAAATATTCTTTGACTTACAAGGTTAAGCAGAATTACTGTCTGAAATCTACCCGTTTGTTTTTTATTAGGACCATGACAAGAGGCGGCATCTCTCTCATAAGTTCTGCATGACGCCTGCAGGAGAGTTCAAGTGGAATGGGTCTATTCATGGCTCTAAGGTTTTGACCATCTCCACATTAAGACTCACCATCATCCAGCTTGAGAACAACGTCCCAGCACCTTTCATGCACCCTAACTGGACCTCACACAGGTATAGCATAGCTTGGAGAACAGAGGAATCAGAGTTGCATTTTAAAGCTATGTGTAGCATTTATCACTTCTTTTTTTTCTTCTTTTTTGTTACCATCCAAAGTTTGTAATGCTTTTTAGTATGAATGATCTATTAATCCATGTATTTGTTATTTTTTCTTAAAGGACCAATTGGATCAAAGCAGTTCAGATGTGCAGTAAGGCCAGAGAGTTTGCACTGGCTCTGGCCATCCTGGAGTGTGCCATCAAACCTGTGGCTATGCTGCCCATCTGGAAAGACTCACTCGGCCACACCAGGTAGATGAATACCCTACATTATCTGGGTATATGTGCTGGAAACATTCTGAATTTTTATATAGTGATGTAATTTCACTGACAAAGCTTTAAGGCCCAATCGTTTAAACTCAAGCAAGCATTCAGTGCACGTACGCAGGAGATGGACATTTAAGAAGCCAGCTCTGATCATAACCAGATCAGATCAAAAGGCCCACCCTAGTTGTGGCATAATATTTGGACTGCAGGTCTGACACCAGCACCACCCACCTCTGCCTCTGCTACTGCGCTACTGCCAGAAGGCCTCTTTTAAAGAGGAGATTGTTCAAGATTTCACAGGTTAAGATCCGTGCGTATATATATATATATATATATATATATATATATATATATATATATATATCTCAACTATAAGCATCAAAGCAAACGAGAGAAAAACCTGCATTTCAGAGACTTGATTGACAAGTCTGCAAGTTAGAGAAATATATTCATTGGTATGAGTAGTATTTTCTTATAAATCTTTGGCTAGCATACCAACCGTGTTGTCTGTTCAGCACATTGTGAAGCATTTCATAGGAATCTCAATCTGCGATTGTCTAAAAGTGACTTATTGTCTAATTACCAGGTTAAACCGCATGACTTCCATGGAGCGTGAGGAGAAAGAGAAAGTGAAGAAGAGGGAAAAGAAGCTGGAGGATGAAGAGACAATGCAACAAGCAACCTGGGTCAAGTACACCTTTCCCATTAAGCACCAGGTTGGTGACATTCATGCTCTCACAGCTTAAAGTTTAGCAAAATTTTAACTCTTAAGCCCTATAAAAGGAAGTGAAATGAGCAAATTTTGATTTATAATACCATCATCTAACTTTCCCAATCTGTCATCCGAGCTAATACAATGTAAAACAAAAACTGATTAACGTTTAGGGCTTGTAATGATTTAGTGTAATCTACGTCCACAGTAAAGCCTGAATGAGTCACTGCGTTGGGTAACAATCATGTGTCTGTTGAGCTTGAGTGCCCATCAAGGGCTCTTTGATACAGCACGTTCAGCACTGCTGTGAGTCATTTCCTCAGCAATTAGCCACCAGTGTGTGAATGACCTCCAAACCTTTATGCTCATTACGCGGGCACTCCTTCTCTTTCTCAATAAATGTTTTGTTGTCTTCTGATTTATGTTTATCCTATTTATGTTTTTCTTCTTTTTTTTTTCATTTCTCATCTGATATGAAGGTGTGGAAGCAGAAAGGAGAGGAGTACCGCGTTACAGGTTATGGCGGCTGGAGCTGGATCAGTAAGACTTATGTGCCCCGGTTTGTCCCCAAGGTTCCCGGCAACACCAACGTCAACTACCGCAAAGAACTGGAAGGTCTGGATCAGGAGGGTTACAGCTCCAAAAAGTTTAAGCCATTCAGATGAGAGTTTCTTGGATTTGATGAAACGGTTAACGTCTCATTTATAGTAATGATGTCATAATGCTGGTTTGTGGACAGCAGTTATGTTTCTTTGGATCTTATGTCCGTGTATTATTATTTCTTCTGAAGAGCTGTTAAATCTACTTGGATATGCCCAAATTTGGAAAGGTTGAGTTTATTCATCAAAACGCCAGTTAAAGCAGACTGGATTCCTGATTTCCCTACTTACGGCTTGTTACCCTTTTTAATTGCTTATAATTCTTTCAAATGTTTTTGTAGTTCAGTAAATTATGTCTTCGTAAGAATACCTAATATCACAGTTGTGAATAATTTTCTTTATTCAACCAATTCGGAAACTAAAACATCCTGTCATCTGTTTTTCGTCAGATGCTAAGCTTGGGAAGAAATGTACCCTGCTGGACTTGAGCCAGAGGCATAGCCCGGTTGCACCAGAAGCTGCGGTTGCTGCTGCTTCAAGCAGTGAAGCAAAAGATCAAGGCTCTACCTGTCCACCCGAGCCACCTGCTGAAAACATGCAGACTGATGAGAAGCCAGAGGAGGAGAAGAAAGAAGGGCAGGAGGGAAGAGACAACAAGAAGGAGATTTTGCCAGCAGACATATCGCCTGCAAAGATTGAAGGAGATCCTACAGACTCTACGTCAAAAGAAGAGAAGAGTATGTTGTTGTTTTCAGATGCATGTAGAATATGAGTGGTCTTTCACATCAGCTGAAACATATTTGCTTAAAGAAAGCAAAATGATTGAGTGATTAATGAGAGGATTTCTCACAAGTTACGCCGTTTTTATATGTAACAAACCTGAATAACCAACTTCAAATTGTTTTGAGACATTGTAAAAAGAGTGTAGTGAAATGCTTTACTTTTACGTTTATTGGAATTAACGCTTGAATTTATTGTGTCTCCAGTGTCTGATATTCAGGGGGAGGATGCGTCCCTGAAAGAGGAGCCGACAGAAAGTCCTCAGCGGCCCTTCAACTACGATGTTGTTGATGTCAGTAAGGGCTTCCTCACCCGCATCGCATACAAGAGGAAGGCAAAGGCCTCCAAGCTGGACATCCTGCTGGAGCGCAGAGTCAAGCAGCACATGATTGAAGAGAGGCAAAGACAGCAGGTGTCTGCATCCAAACCCCTGGGGGATACACCAGTTTCATCATGTTCAATACCGGCTCTGAGCCCTTCGGTTCAGCTGCAGTCACCCCTCAAGTCCCATGTTCCTGCACAGGCACAGCTCCCACTTTGTGACACTGTGAAACTGGAGGATAAATCTTCTCCGACCCAAATTCCAAAAGCAGGAGGAGGTGGAGGACAAGAAGATGGAGATAGGCGGACTGAACTCTCTAGCACTCCTCCTACCGTTGTTTCAAAATCCACAGCCAAAGACAGTTGCAGTACAGGTGAAAATTATGATTCACCAGGGAATCAAATTTCCTCTGTCCCCCAAATTGTGGAGGAAAGGACTACGGGGCAAAAAGAAATAAGTTCAGATTGTTCAGGGCAAGATGGTGTCAAACTACCTGGTGCGCAAAAGACGGCTGCTGGGGGAATGTGTGGCTCTTTAGAGCATCAAACAGTCTGCATTGCATCAGATGTAACCCAGGCTGAACGTACTGAAAATGCAGGGTCTGACTCTGTGAGGACACTTTCAAGTGAACTTAACCAAAAACACAGTCAAAACACACCGGCCTTTAAACCTGTTGAGCAAAATCCAGAAACTATGAGCTCTGTGGGCTTGGACTTGGAGAAGAATGGTTTAGGGCCCGAGGAGGACCAGAAAAACATGCAGGGCTTTGAGCTTGGTAACATTATTAGTGATGGCATTTCCAAGCCAGCTCCTCCTCTACCTCAGGTAAATGGTAATGATGGTTTGGAAAGTGAAAGTACTTTGGGCAATTCTATAATGAGCTCAAATAACGGTGTGCTCACAGTCAGGCTCCAGCCCAAGTCGACCAGCACCGGTAAAGCTGAGGACCAAAGGCCGGTTGTCTCATTGAGAGACGACGTGCAGAAAAAGCCTTTAGTCAACGGAGATTTCACCCCAGAAAATGACACTGAAGAGATTAAGGGGCAAGCCCCAAGTCTGGATTCAAATGTAGATGGTAAGAAAATGGTATCGGATCAGGATTACAAACCTCCGCTGAAGATGTCAAGGTGTGACAACAACTTGGTTCCATTTGGAGCTAACGCTCAGAGCACACTGCAGCACAACAGCACTTCAGCGTTTCATTCTGTGGAGCCCAAACCCAGTCCTCCAGTCAAGATCATAAGGATGGCCCCTTCCCCTATTCCCTCTGCAGAGGAGTCTAGTCTGAGCGACGACTTCACAGAGGAGAACAATAACAGCAAGTCAGCAGAACCGTTCAAGACCATCATCACCACCACGGTAACCACTACTTCCACCAGCACCACCACGGTCGTCTCCACTCAGAAGAGGGTAGCTAATGTGTCACTGCAAACATCCAGAGAATCAGCAACACCTGTAGTGGCGACGGAGAGCAGTGCAGTGTCTACCCTTTCTACCATGACCAAAACAACAGTGACCAAACTATGTTCCTCTGTGTTCGATGGTCAGTCAGGAGACAGTCAGGGTGAAATAGTAACACAAGAAGAGAAAACGACACTCTCAGCCTCTAAGACTGAGGTGGCAACTGATGCCAGTGGTAAAACCTCGGCGTCATCCATCACTGTGTGCCACGAAAACTCTTCAGCCACGAGGGGCCGAGTGCGTCTTCTCAAATTCTCCCGGACCAAGAAGATGCGCTCTGACACAGCACTGCCTTCTTACCGCAAGTTTGTCACCAAGAGCAACCGGAGGAGTATTTTCGTCCTACCCCATGACGATTTGAAGGTGCTGGCGAGACGAGGCGGATTCCGCGAGGTTGGCATATTTAGTTACAACGCCAAGCCATCGCAGGATATCTGGCCATATCCTTCACCTCGTCCCACATTTGGCATCACTTGGAGGTAGGTTTATGGTCTCGTTTCAGCTTTCTCATTTCGTTTTTAAGGGGCCATCCATACAAGATAAATAACCTGAACAATTACTTATATTATAAATATTACAAATACAAAAAAGTGTCACCACAACACACTGCCCGCTCCAGCTGCATCCAGACTCCAAACTGGATTTTGGCCATGCGAACTAGAGAAAAGAGCTGTATTTTCAGATTTATACATAACTTTGTTCATGTTAGTATTAACTAATTCTATAAAGAAGTACTAATTTCCCTTTGGGAAAATTAAAAAAAAAATGTAATTACATTTTTTTTTTTTTAATTTTGAATTGAACTGAATGAGTTTGATGACATGATGGCAATTATCAAAGAACATCAGACAGATCAGGCTTCAGAGCTAGCACCAAAGGCTGCTTGGCAGTGTGTTGCAGCTAATGTGGCATCTTTTTCTATGAACAGTTTTCAGTCAAATCTTTGATATTCAGCCTATTTATAAGTGCTTACCTATAGAAGAGCTTGGTTCTGAAGGGAATGTGTCTACTACACCAGAGGTAATGGTGGGTCTGGGTTCAGGACCCACCATTACCCCTTAATGACAAGCTGCCACCCAAATCATGGAACATTTTTATAGTTCTCAAATGTATTTAATGAAAATATGGTGCAGTTTAAACCTCAAATTGTACAGACTTAATGGTCCTTTCATGAGCAAATGTGAAGCAAAAAAAGTGCCCGTTATGTGACAATCTCCATAAAACCATTCAGTCATTTTATCAAGCTTTAAACAAAAGACTGACAACAAAAAATGTATGGAAAAACTATTTTAAACTGACTCTGTTAGTGTTTTCCTGCAGAATACACGAAATAAAAAATGTTAACAACTGACAAGTATTTTCTAAAATAATTGGAATATATGTAACTTTAACCTGCTGAGACAAAGGTCCACACCCCACACCCCCCATCAGTTGAGAATCACTACACCATTAAGAAGTTTACATTTAAGAGGTACTTAGAAACAGCAGATGCCACAAACATGTCTATTACATGATTACATATTTATCTGTACATCCTAAACATAATTTAAATAACAACGGGGGTGGATGAAAGCCTTGTAGATTTCCATCGTCCAGCACCGCAGAGGAGAGGGAGATCATTCTTCTCAGTTCCAACAGCGATTCATCAGATCGCTCTGAAACTAATTCCTGCAAGACTGTGTGCTGTTTATGGTGTTACCATCCTCTTAAATATCAGCAATGTTTACAACCATCTTTTGATATTTATTATTGACAGAGACTGTTCTTGATGTGGACCATGTTCTCCATCTGAGGACTGACGGCTTTATTGTTTCCCGAAGCATCACAAGTCGATACAGTAGCGGTGGAAACGCTCTTAAAACAGAATAAGATCACAGGTTTTAACAGCTGACCTTTTTATGATGATAGTGAATCTTATGCATCATCGTTCAGCGCTGGAAACTGAAGACTTCAGGCAGGAAGAGAAATATCAACTTGAAATACATTATTATATTCCTTCCTGTAGGGTTGTTTATCTGTCTTGTTTCGTTGACACTGACGGGTGGGTCTGACAGAACTGCAGAAACCAAACCCATTCAGTGATGACACTTATCAGTGATTCACTGACCGCTCTTTCCTGCTCACAGCATAAACCTCTACTATGACTCTTTAAAGATACTTAAATCATGACATCTAATTTCCCTTTAGGGCTAATTAAGTTTTTTTGTGTGTAATTTGAGAAGCCAATTTCACTGAGAGAGAGTTAAACATACATTTAAGTGAGAGGTAAATCAGTTTCCCAGCAACTTCTGGACAGATTTCCTTTTGTTGTTCCTCCTCATGTTGCGGGAATTGGCTGCTTCACTACACTTAATTTAGTTAATGGCGTTTAATTAAAAAATTAGATGTGCAGTTCTTTAGCAGCTAAACTTTAAAAAGGCATTAGCGGTATTTTAAAGCAAACAGCGTTAAGGCGACTATTATTCTGTTTCGTCATTCAGGTTTAAATCCTCTCTGGTTTTGTCACAGTGCCGTATCCTGTGCTGATTTATCGTTCATCATGTCTTCTCCCTCCCCATCTGCCATTTGTGGCTTTGGCTTAGGAGGATGCCGTAGCTCTCAGACTGGTGTCACACAGGGACGTATAGTTATTTCGACCAGACCTCAGAGTTCCGAAGCAGACGTGAATCATCCGGTGGTTGGAGAGGTGTCATGATGTTCACTTAGTGTACTGACCAAGCCCTGCAGCTCATGCATATTTGTCCGCCTGTGGTTACACACCAGAAAAGGAAAATCTACCAAACCCCGTACACACTCGCAGCCTTAGGATGACCATGTTTTTGTAGATGTTCAAGATGTTTTGAATAACCAGGTCTCAGCGCAAACATTCTTTGTCAAAAGAGCATTCTCTGCCAAAATGATGCAAGCAAGATGCATGCCTTCCTTTGGGATGTTTTTCATTCTAGTCATGTAAATTAAAAAGGTCCAAATGAAATATGCACAAGCTTCCAGTTGGAACTGCGTGAATTAAATTTGCTATTTGACAGGTACTTTAGCGAGCAATAATACTGTTCCCACATCCACATTACTACATATAATGATTTATGAAAAATAGAAACCGGTCGTTCTGTTGGTTAGATGGAAATGGCCATGGAGGGAATTCTGCATTAGCAACTTCTTCAGTGTGTTTTTGCTCTGTTTCTTTAGGCTCCATGATTGTATTTAAATGTGTTTCTGCATCTGAACGAGTAGCTATGATGCTGCTGAATTGCAGAAACTTTACCTGTAATAGCTGACAGAGAAAATATAACTTGCAACAAACTGCACATAAGAAACACTCTCTGGAGCTCTGGAGAGACATACTTGTGTTTTTATTTATGTCCAAAACCTCTGGTATTAAACTTCCAGGTACCGACTGCAGACAGTGAAGTCTCTGGCGGGAGTGAGCCTCATGCTGAGGCTCCTTTGGGCTTGTCTGAGATGGGACGACATGGCTGTCAAGCCATCTGCAGCAGTCGGCACCACACGTACAGGTGTGCTATCTACTATCACAATAAAGTTTTTATTCATCCAGGAAGGAAAGGGAACTATTTGGAAACTCCTGAAGAATTGATCAGATCAGTTCTAACATCTGGACATATGTGTATTTTATTTGATGAATGCTTGTTTTGTTTTGTTTTGTTTTTTTCCATATGTCCATTCATTACCTTTACTTATCTGGGTTTGGTTTGTGGGAGCCACAAGCTAATCAAAGAGGCCTTGGTCTCCCTCTCCCCGGCTACCATTGCAACGCTTCTTTAAGGACACTGAAGTGGTCCTAGGTCGGCTCAAGACCCGCTCCTGGTTGGGCGTGTCTGAAACCCAGGGTTGTGCTTTCCCGGGAGAGGGATATCACTCTTTTTTTTTTTTTTTTTTTTTTTTTCTTTTTCCTTTCTCCATTAGAGTCTTATCAAATCGCCCATAATCTGGCTCATCCCTATGTGTTTTATTTTCAATGGTATTTATGTTTGCTTTCTCTTCTAAATTAATTTTCACACATATGTTGAAAGCCGGGGCAGTTTCTGTTTCTCCACCTTGATGGTGAAATAAATTAATAAAGGTTAACTGTACTTTTTCCTGTTGTTGGGTTCTCAACTTTATCCATATTTGGATAAAAAAATAAATAAAAATAGGGCAAAATAATTTCCCCTCAGTCTGGGTTTTGCTGTTTTATGTCGGAGTGTTTTTTTTTTTTGTTTCTTTTCGACCATCCTCCTCAACTCTGTCCCCGCTCGCTGCAGAGACATCAGACACTGAAATCACCACCACTGAGATTATAAAGCGCCGTGATGTGGGTCCCTACGGCATTCGCTCAGAGTACTGCATCCGTAAAATCATCTGCCCCCTGGGAGTGCCTGAGACCCCAAAAGGTAAAATGCTAATTTTGTAGCCGAGTGTAAGATCTCTGCTCTGCTGGAAATGTCACTTTTTTGTCCTAAATGTATCCATGCATTTACCGATTTGATCTGCCAGAAACGCACACACCTCAGAGGAAAGGTCTGCGCTCCAGTGCCTTACGGCCTAAGAAGCCAGAGCCCGCCAAACAGACGGGACCAGTGGTGATTGAGACCTGGGTGCCTGAAGAGGAGCTGGACCTCTGGGAGATCAGGGCCTTTTCAGAAAGGTCAGATTGTCTCATTGAACACCTATTTTATGCTTACACCTGCTTTGTAGCTTCCACTGTGAAATCGGCCAGACTGGTTTGTAAATTATAACATAATTGTACATGTCACACGGAAGAGTTGTATGTTATTCAGGATCTGCTCGATCAAACTGACCTTTTTCATGTCAAACTGGTTTGGGAATGGAGGCCTTCTAAAAATATTGCTAGAATATTTGTAACCTGTGTTATTTACCCTTGCTCATCCTAACTCTCATTGTTGCTTATACTAAAAACAGTTTTTGGTATTTTAGATCACTGGGATGTAACTTCTCTTTTTTTCTCTATTCAACGTCGAAAAGTAATCCGATGTGTTGCAAATGTGAAAATGTGAAACCGTCTTTGTTCATTTTACAGGGTGGAGAAAGAGAAAGCTCAGGCAGCAGAGCAGGCCAAAGTGAGTGTGCTTCAACTCAACCAAAATGTTTTTTCTTTTTTATCAGGAAGATTGATTTAATTCAAGCAGAATTATAGTACGAGTTATTTGTGAGATGTTTTATAAGAGGGATGACGCATGATTTGATAATGAATGTGTTGGCTTTTCATTTAAGAGCATGAACCATTCTTTATGCCTGTATTTCTCTGCTGACCATGATATTTATCATCTCAGAAGCGCCTCGAGCCGAAACCAGGGTCAGCCACAACTACCCCAGCAGGGACTCCGGCAGCATCTGCTGTCACGCCCAAAGTCATCGTAAGCTCAATTTCAGGCCATGGCACTCCCAGCGCCAAGGTGGTGCTATCTACCAAGATGGGAACCCCCGTCACATTCCAGCAGAACAAGAACTTCCAGCAGTCTTTCGCCACCTGGGTCAAGCAGGGTCAAAGCACGCAAGGTACTTCAAGAGTCATGTTAATGAACCACCAATTCTAATAAATGTGTTAACAAGAGAGGTATTCACTCGCTAATTCATTCATTCATTTATTCTTTCCTTCTGCTGGGTGCTCATGTTGTTTTTCTATTTCATGCAAATGATTGTCTCAAGCTGTGGAAATCAATTCAGAATCAATAAGAGTATTTATTGTTAATCTTTTGTTTGCTTGCATTATTTGGAGCAGGTCCAGAGACCACCGTGGCCACATCTAGTGGGCACACTTTCCACATTACGGGAACCTCAGTCAGTGGAAAGGTTGTGACCACCAAGCTGCCGCTACCTGCCAACAGTAAGATCGTCACAGTCAACGTGCCAGCTTCACAAGGAGGTAAGGCTCCTTTTAATGAGACATAACTCAGAGGAAGACTAAGAGTACAAATTACATTTGGTCAATGTGGAAATTTCTTTCCTTCCATAAGTATTTAGGAAAGCCTGTATGTTTGTTTGTGTTGTTTCAACCTGAGACATTTAAGACGTGTCAGAGAAGTCACATTAGATGTGGCTCATTACCTGCATGCAGTTACAAGCAATTTAGTTTGAAAAGCCCACAGTGGGAGTTTTAGAAACACTGAGCATGACTTAATTCAGTTGAAATGTTGTTGTTGCTATGGTCGTTAACTCAGGCCCAAATATGTTAAACTCAAATAATTTGGCATACATTAGATATTGATTATATTTTTGTTTTGTGTATAGCTTTATCTACAAGTTCAAGTGGTTTAAAAAAAAAATGGTGCCCAATTTTAAGGGATCTTTTGTTCCATGTATGAAGCACAACTTTGTATTTTGAAAACATATTCTGGGCAGTGAAAAAGATGCATTTGGAAATTACTAAACCAAGTGATAGTTGAGTTTCTGTGCAGATACACTTAGTTCCAGTTGGCTTTGTTCAAAAGATGCCACAGTTTGGGAAGCAGCTGGGGGTCCTGAAGGTGCGCTACAGAAAGTGTCTCGTCTGCACTAAGCCCATTGTAGTTTCCAATCTGTGCCAACCTCATGAGTCAACTACTCAGCTTGGTGTGTCACACCATGTTTGGATGTGTCCGGTTGGCATGGCTACCTAATATGAGCATGTTATTTTGGTTTGGTGGGTTTCAGAAAGGTGGACTTGTGTAGTCTGAAGCTTGAAACCTAGACACCAGACTGAGTTACATTTTATCTCACGTAAGATGATTTTCTACCTTTTGGGCTATAAATGCGAGGAAGAGACTGGACTTTAGAGCAACTACCAGACAAATGACTGAATTATTGTTCCTCCTTTTTCATTTGATGTGGTCTGTCATGTGAACATGTGTCGTTGACGCTGTAAAAAGTTGTGCTGGCCAAAGTCGGTGCTCACCAGAACTATTACATGACTGCAATGGTCAACGTCATACTTGATGTGTTATTGAAATTGAAGCGTGCCTTACCAAGGCGAGGGCTCACTTTGATGAAAAATAGAAGGTATACAAGTTGATAGAGAAAACAACCTTTCTTAAATCATTCTTCATTTTTCACAGTAAATGCTTAGAAACACAAAAAATCGGCCCATCTCTGAAATGTGATGCAATAGTGCAGTAATTACAACAAAAAATGTCTATATCAGACCTGCTTCAATAAGACTCTACAATCAAGATATGAAACGAAACATATTCAACAAGGATACAAAGAAAGATATAAGTTATTTTCTTGCTTTTAAAGTCACCATGAAGGAGAATCTAAGTTCAGGTGGAGTGTAATCATCTAATGGACATGTGTATTTATCCAGCATGACTGCTGGGTGCCCTGTTTGCTTTGGATGGGCTGAAGGAAGTTCGGCTGAATAACAAGTTTACTCTGAGGTCTGCTTCCCAGACAGGTAGCCCTCTATAGTAGGATTCCATGTTTCTTTTTTCCTCTCTGTCTTCTTCAATGAAATTGTACCTCTCTGCTCACCGGAGCCCTGAGTCCTCAATCTATTCAAACAGCCAGTCCATAGAAACTTGTGTTTGATGTGTGCGACCAGAGCAGCAGCAGCTCCCCAACCTTACAAGCGGGCTTAATGCCTCTATTTGAAGAGGGAAACCCTTGATGTATAGGTTTACCTGCCTGGTTGCGGTTGTAGAACCGCAGAAAGACGTCTGCACAAGAGCCACACTCTTGGCCTGCAGTTACTCCATCAACGTCACGTGAGCTCGTGAAAGCAGAGGGCAAATATGAACACCCCCTTTGTCAGATTAAAGTTGAGAAGTGGGATGTCAATTCATGCATAATTTATGAGGAACTTCAAGTATGTTGAGGGAAACCCAACCCATTGAGCCTTTGAAGATTTTGTTTACCTGCTCAGCTAATATTTACAGATGCTGTGATCAAAAGCCGGCCCGCTAGCAAAGAGCGACGCCCTCAAATAATAGTGTTATAATAGAGTTATATTATTGCAGGACCTTAGTCCAGCTCCTCACTTGGTATTCATATTGGGGAGTATTTTAATGTCGCTACATGTGATTGGTGTGTTTGACAGGAATTTTTTTTTTGTGACAAAAGGCAGGTATTTGATCAATGATCAATAAATGCTACCCCAATAAATGCTACACCAACCCTAAAACTTCAGTGCAATATCAAAAATGCTTACATTAACTTAGACTTGCGATTTTTCAAACGGTGGGAATCCAAAGCCGTATTTTCTGGACTATAAGCCGCACCTGTATATAAGCCGCATCCGCTCTATTTTTAAAAAAAATAATAAAAAAAAGATAGACAAGCCGCACCTGTATATAAGCCGCATCCGCTCTATTTAAAAAAAAAGATATGCAAGCCGCAGATATTTATGTTGTTGGATTAGATATTTACTACATGTAGAGAACGATTTTGAACTGTAAATGATGTACATGTTTGTACCTAAATAGATCCTTTCCTAACAGTGTCTTTTATGTCTTTTATTATACTTTGCTGATTAAAACGGGACAGAACCAAGAGAAAATAACTGGTATTTATTTATCTATTTATCTGTTTGAAATCTGCTTCTACCTACTTCTATCTGCTAAAGAAGAAGTAGCGTATTCTTCTTTGCATTTATTTTGTCTTAGTTTTGATTCTAATTCCGGTTAGAGCGCCCGAGCGGTGGAAGAAAAATCTATATATCCGCACCTTTGTATAAGCCGCATGGTTCAAAACCTATGAAAAAAGCAGCGGCTTATAGTCCAGAAAATACGGTATTTCAAGTCTTCCCTCATAAACTTTATTTAAATTGTTCATGTACATCTGTTTTTGACCATAAAAGTCAACAACACATTTACAACACATTGGCGCTTGGGCCAGTGGCGGGTACAATTTCTGTTTGGCGAGTAAATCTGGCAGGTTATCCACAACACTGGTGGGTAAACTTTCTACCATTAGGCATTTTTATATTAGAGCCCAAAATTATCGATGTAAATACGAGGCATGTTATTGCCTCCCCATCATCTGAAGCTGAGTGGAGTGGAGTGGAGTGGAGGGGAGGGAAGACGACTCAAGTGTCATCAAGTTGTACTACGTAACCCTGGTCGGCCTCGCTTGCTTCAGCAACATCTGAAGAGCTGGATGTTGCAGCAGATGGAGCGAGTGGTGATTCTGCTTCAACTTTTTTCTGGACTTTTCTTTAAGTCTGTATTCAACATAATACTTTATCTTGATGAAAGGTATGGAAATTAATGTATATGGAACACAAAAAGGCAATTTATCATTTTGGCTGATTAAAAAAAAACAAAAAAAAACATGCGTGGCTGGTGGAATAGTTTATTTTGGACCCTGCTCACAGCCCTTAAAATGCAATCTGGCTTTGAGAATGCCAAGTAATGAATCATTTCAACTGTTTTTTCCCTTTTATCCTCCAAAAACATCTTATGGTGTGAAACTGTACAGAGTCATTGTTGTTCCTTTCAAAATCTTTTCCTCTGCGTTCTCTGTTGGGGTCTGGTCACGACTGCAATCACAACAGCTCAATATCTGTACTTATTTCTCCCTCACCCATTATTCTGTGTTGACCGTGATGCTGCCGCTAGACTACAGTAACATAAGACTTAATTTTTCTTCTCCAAAGTAATTCTTGAAGGGACATTTGTAAATGCAACTACACATTTGTGGCTCTTGACCATGTAGTTTATTGATGTAGTGCTCACTCAGGGATCATAGTGGGGTCGTTTAAGGCTCAGTCATTTCAAATTGGTGTTAAAGTTTGGTTTTCACTTCCAAGTTGAAGTTTAGGGTCTATAGAACAATTTGAGTCCGAGTGTCAAACACATAGATAAAAAATGGCCTCTAGGGGGCGCCGTAAAATATGTAAACTGCTACAACTTTTGATTAGATTATCCAATTTTAACATATGAGGCATGTATGGATTCAGTATTAAAAGGAGAAACGGGTATACCAAGCATTTGGTGACCAGATTAAAAATAAATACACTTTTAGCCCAATATATTAAATGGACACAAGCAAAATTGCGCTTTTTTTTAAGATAAAGTCTGGAAATGTCCTCAAAGTTGCTATGAAACATGATTTTTAAAGTTATTGTAAATAAATGCTGTTTAATGACTCAACTGGATTTAACATTTTTGTTCAGAATATCCCTATAGCATAAAGATAGCTAGGATAATACACAAATATGGCTGCATATAGCCGACGTGATATGAAGCACCCAAATTGCAGGCCTTTTGTTATTGTTGCACTTCTTAATTATTTTACTGTTTTCATCCATATAGATAATACTGTGATTTTTCAAAAATAAGGTTATGGTAGAGTTAGGGTTAGGGTTAGGGTTAGAGTCCTACTTTGACAAGGTCTTCTGCCCAAAAGTTCAACGTGACTTGAAAAGATCAACACGAGTGGACATCGTCTGGGACCAGTATCGTGCTTTGACAATCAAAGGAGGAACAAGAGAAAAACGAGGATCAGGCACCCGACAACGCATCTCTGGCACTGCCAAAGTCCCAAGAGATTGGCAGGCATTTCTGGCAAATGGAGATAATAAGACAGAACTGTTTTCATTCCTGTCAACTGCGGTTGTAACAAATGGACAGTTCCCAGATGACAAAGATGTCTTTATAACAGCAGATGATTGCGTCCACCATGTTGGAAACAGTCCTCCAATGGATCGCTGCAACCAAGAGGAAGCTGACTCTCGTGTCCTAGTGCATCTTCTCCATGCCCTCCAAACAGCATCAGTTGGGATGGTCTATACTGGAGACACAGATTTCATTTGTCGTAATCCTGCTGAGTAATTTCCATCATATCAAGGCTTTGAATGCAACTGCAGAAATCTGGATCTGCTTCAAAACTGGAAAGACATCAAGAATGATTTACCTGAACACTCTTGCCACAAAACTGGGCACAGAAACATGTAAAGCCATGGCTCTCTTCAGCGCATTCACTGGATCAGACAGCACATCTTCTTTCAAGTTCAGGGGTAAGCGATCCTGCTGCAAATTGATGCACGAAGTTCCACACTTGACAGATGAGTTCACAACTATCGTTGTGACTCCATTCCAAACCTCTCCAAGGCTGAAAGAAGTTGCAATAAACTTTGTCTGTAGGCTGTACTCCAGTGATTCAAATGAGGAAAATGATGTTGATCTTCTTCGAATGAGACTATTCTCACAGAAGACGAGGGATGTTGAAAGAATCCCCCCAACAATGGATGCTTTGGATCTACATCTCACAAGGAGTGTCTTCCAAGCAAGCAACTGGACGACAGCCCACATGTAAGTATGCACCTGTATGGATTTGAGTATTGTAGTATACTGTATAATCACAAAAAAAATAATGCATTTATTTATTCATTCATTTAGGTCAACAATGCCTGTCAACAACCCCACTGACCATGGGTGGAAAGAAGAGGACAGCAAACTTCTTCCCATTTGGACTACGCAACCACTCGCAAAAGACGTATTCCAACTAGATGTGAAGTGCGGTTGTACAAGTACTTGTACAAGTCGACCTGCCAGTTCTCAGTGCAAGTGCATGAAGTCAAAGTTAAAGTGCACATGTCAGAACTTCTAAGACTGACATAGAATAAATCAAAGAAGTAAACCATAGTTATCATTGTAGAGTGAAGTTCTCAGAATAAATGTTAGCCCTATGGTCCTCTGTTCATTTTTGAATGCCAGAAAAACTATTGTTTCTCTTCTTATTGTTATTGATTTACTTTCTTCCAGATATAAAGTTCTTTAGTGGAAATTTATTGTGTATAAAATGATGGCGTGATAGCTTGGTTGGTTGGTTGGTCGGTCGGTTGGCCGGTCGATCGATCGGTCAGTCGATCGATCGATTGATTGAAAAAAGTTGGGACTCCTGATCCTAAATGATCCATACATACAAAGATTATGGCTGTTACTACATTTTGGGCATAGAATAGAAGAGTGAGGAGCATTTCGATTTCAGTTTAATCGCCACACAGTATTGACTTAATGAAATAACATTAAAAAGTAAAATTCCTTAGCAACTGTGAGGACATTTTCAGACTTTATCTTTAAAAAAGCATAATTTTGCTTGTGTCCATTTAATATTTTTGGCTAAAAGTGTATTTATTTTTAATCTGGTCACCAAATGCTTAGTATACCAGTTTCTCCTTTTAATTCTGAATCCATACATGCCTCATATGTAAAAATTGGATAATCTAATCAAAAGTTGTAGCAGTTTACATATTTTGCGGCGCCCCCTAGAGGCCATTTTTTATCTGTATGTTTGACACTCGGACTCAAATTGTTCTATAGACCCTAAACTTCAACTTAGAAGTGAAAACCAAACTTTAACACCAATTTGAAATGACTGAGAAAAATTACATATGCATCCGACCCCACTATCAGGGATCACAGGCGTCCAGGATAAGCTACCCTTACCCTTTACACACTGAGGACTTGTTGAAGAGATGGGCGAGCCCGTGCCAACTTTTGACCCTCAAAAACTCAACTTTTAATGGATACTGTTTATTTTATTTTTTTTAATCCTCATTACTATAACATGTTGAAACCGCCAGATCGAAGTCAATTAAGTTTTTTTTTTTTCTTTTCTCTTTACTTGACCAACTTTCTTTCTGTGAAAATGAATGTATATTGACGAATGAAAAGAAGTTTATGATGGAGAAAAATGGAATCACTCAAGTTTATGCTGAGCATTTGTTTGTATTATCGCTGCTATTTTCTGATTTGGAACTTTACAATAAACCTCTTAAAATATCTTCCACCTTCAAGAATTTTTTTGGTATTAATTGCCTTTTTAATTTTATATATTCTTTAATTCATTTTTTTGCATTTCACTGTCTTGACACAATTCTTTTAACTTATCCGACTCTCTTCTCTCCCCAGGTGTAGTTCAGCAGAAGGTGTTGGGGATCATCCCATCCAGTACAGCAGGCAATGCCCAAACCTACACCGCATTCCAGCCACGCACCACCACGCTGAGCATCAAGCCCAGCACCCCAGGATCCCAGCAGCAGGTCGGGCTTCTGTCTGGATCTAGTGATCTATCCATCTAGCAAACTGTCTAGTTATCAGTCTAACAGTCTAGCTGGATGTCTTGTCTGTTTTTTGCTACATTTCCTGCTTTTTAACCCCATAATATCAGATGTATCTTATTTGATACATGAATTTCTGAGCTCACCTCCATCCAAAAGAAAACGTTTTGTACAATAAAAAAAAGAAACAAATAAAGTTACCCATTGTATTCATAATGATACAGTACAGATTTTTTAGTGTATTGTTTCATGTCAGGCATTAAAGGGTTAAGTATTACATTTCATTTGATTCACTTTGGAGGGGCAATAATTGTGTACACTGCTGGGAATCTGGTAGTTTATGCTGATTGGAGTTTTTCAATTTTCTTTTGATTTAGTTCAATTGTATTTATCTATTAAAACACAGGTTGTCTGAAGGCGCTTTCCAGAGACCCAGAACATGAGACCCCAAGCAATTATTACATAAACAATGGCAGGTAAAAACTCCCCTGGTGGGAGAAAAGCCTTAAACCAAACAGTGGCAAGAAAAACCCCCGTTTAGGAGGGAAGAAACTTAGATCAGGACCTGATCATTTTTCAGAAATTTAGATATAAATGGAAGGTTGGAAATTGGTCGATATTAGCTAAAATGTTTGGGTCAAGAGAGGGCTTTTTGAGTAAAAGTTGAATTACCTTGACATGCAACAACATGTTCTGAGTCTCTGGAAAGTGCCTACAGACAACTTATGTTGTAATAGATGCTATATAGATAAAATTGAATTGAAAGATAAGAATCTACAGATTTACAAGAGTACTGCTTCCTTTCCATTTTACACAATTAGTGTTACGAATTATACCCCTTTATGCTGTAAATAAATGTTTTCTTCTGTGAAATCTACCTCCTTTTTAGATACCCTGACAGTTAAGCAAAACAGCACTGTCCATAGAAATATTTATTAGCATTGTATTTATGAAAATGCCTTCAGGTCCTGGCAAGTGGTGGTCAAATCCGTCCAGGAATGACGATGATTCGAACTCCAATCCAGCAGACGGGATCAATGGGAAAGACAATAATTCGCACCCCCATTATGGTTCAACAAGGTACAATTATACTATTATGTGTTTTTTGATCATCTTTGAGGTCCGTCCCAAAGAAAAAACAAGAATGTAAGTAAACCTGTCATCAATCCATTTCAACGCTTTTCACTAAGACGCAGTGTCTCTGTTTGGGCCGAGTCCTTCCTCTCACTGAGCTACTGTTTGAGTGGAAAAGTGATCTATGTGTTCATGGGTGTACTACCTGGTTGTTAAATGTGTCAAATCTTTCTCCTCCAGGGCAGGGTGGGCAGCAAGTAGTGACACAGATCATCCGTGGCCAGGCAGTTTCCACAGCCATACCTGCTGCCAGCCCCGTCACCACGGTAACTGGTCAGGGAGTGTCCAGTCCTAATGCGGGAGGACAGACGGCAGGCCAAACACCAACCGGCACCCCGCGGCCTCAGGGCCAGGGCCAGGTTAAACTCACCATGGCCCAGCTCACGCAACTCACACAGGTTCGGGAGGTGTTTGCCATTATAATTGAATCTTGGCTTAAATGTTCTGCATCAACAAATGTTCTGGTGTGTCAGTTAGGACAGTGACAATCATTTCTTGTTTACTTGTGACTTTCAAAAAGCCTAAAAAACAAAAATAATGGAGGGGTTTTTCTAGAAAAGCTTAGTAATCCACTAAAGCCTTTTATTTCCCTGTCTCTGATTACGTAGAAGGTTTTCAATAAGAACCATTTGGGTTAAAACCTTTTTGCTTTTACTATAAATAACTGGAATTTCCTCATTTTATATTGGAATGTTTAAAAAAAAAATCATAATAGTTTGTGTGGCTTTAATGGTAAAAGGAAATATGTTTCATCAGGTTCTAATGGGTTAAAAAAAAGGTTTGAACAAAACCAAAAAAAGTTTCTTACATTTCGATTAACTTCTTGTGTAAATGTACCTTTTTTTTTACTTTCAGCACGATTTGCAAGTAAAGTGTAATTGTACAACTTAGTAGAAGATATAATTTAATGGGTTTACGGCCGTAAAAACTAACAAAACAGAGCCTTTTCTTATTAACTTTGGCTTTTTTTTTTTTTTTACTTTCTCACAATGCCGTTCAGTTGCTCATCATGGCTCAACAATATATAACCATTTTCATATACTAATCAGTGTGCTTGATATGAAGTAATTTCAGCTTATCAAACGTTTAGATGAACTGATGAGTGTCTTCTTCAAACCCTCCTTAGTCCAAGACGGCTCAGGTTTGGCCTTTAGTGGCTGAAGTAAAGCCACTAAAAATGTTTGAGACAAATTCCGCCTATTTTAGAGAATTAGAAAGAGGGAAAATAAAAGTGGGGGGTTAAGGGGGTTTGTAAAAAATACAATACTTTTATATAGTGTTGTGGGATTCACAAGTCCTCCCTCTCTGCTTACAACAGAAGCAGCAAGCTGGGTCCAGTGTGGACAGACAGACTGGTGTTGGTGGTGCTCAACAAGCTGTGACGGTGATGGTTCAGGGCCAGGGTCAGACCACCGGCCAGCTTCAGGTTATACCGCACGGCGTCACCGTCATTCCAGGACCCGGCCAGCAACTCATGCAGGCGGCACTGCCCAATGGCCAGGTGCAGCGCTTCCTCTTCACATCCTTGCCTTCAGCTGCCACGCCCACATCAAGCACAGGTATGCCATGAACATGGACCACTCAGCAGGTGTATGATCTTATCTAAATGCAGGACAGGAGATAGAAGTCTGACAATCAAATCTGAATTTAATTACTCGAAACCAGTCATAAAATCTTAGTTAGCTTGCATTTTATGTCATGTTGCTCATTTTCGAAGATGCCATGTGCTTGCTTTGACCTTTACCCTCTGTCACTTCTTTTTCAGCCACTACAGTTACCAGCCAGCCCAACTCCACCTCCAACAAAACTCCAGCCCAGCCAGCACAACAGGCTGCTGCCCCAATCCAGGCAGGTACAACCCCGCTGGCCAATACCAGCACCCCTTCATCAGCGACCCCTCAGGGCCAGTTACCCCCGCAGACACAGGCCCATATGCCTGTCCAGTCTCCCACTTCACTGCAGGTTAAAACTCAGGGAGGAGCCACACAGCTACAGCTGCAGCAGACACCTCAGCTCATCAGCATGTCTGGACTGCAGCAGCAGGTACAGGTAAGTCTTTAACCCAACTTTGACTAACTTATCTCCCCTCCAAGATGCTCCGCCCCTCTGTATTTCAGGACGTTGCCCATTTTAATAGTAGACAATGATATTTTTGTCCTTTTTGGCTGTATGGTTGTTATTTACTTTGTGAATGGTGTGTGTGCTGGTCAGGTACTAGCCCAGCTGCAGGCCCAGCAGGGTGGAAGCTCTTTACCACAGCACATCAAGCTGCAACTTCCTATCCAAATACAACAGTCTGGGACCACCTCAGCTCAGAGCGGACAGGTACTGGCTCCAGCTAACTTTAGAGGACCTCACAGAGGGGGAAAAAAAGACATTAAAATGTAAAACTTCTCTAGATCACTATGGCAGATCCAATGTACACGTATTTAAATACTACATACGTTATCTAGTCAACGATTTAGGCATAAAATACTTAATCAGTTGGTATTACACAATCCAACTTGGTTCAAAGCAAACGTTTGTCTTCTCTGCCCAGGTTGGAAATGTAGTTACCATCCAGGCAGCGTCTGTCCAAGAGCAACTGCAGAGAATCCAGCAGCTCAGAGAGCAGCAGCAGCAGAAGAAGAGACAAGCTGCAGAAGCAAAGAGAGAGCTCACCCTCAACTCAGCCAACCAAAGTGACATCATCCAGAAACAGGTGTGTGGGTGCACGTGTGTGCAGGCAGCCATGAAAGCCAGGTCATCATCTTGGTCCATCTCCCTGTCATCAGTGCATAAACGCTCACCATCCTCTGAACCTCTCTGAAACGGGGTTTATTTTTCCAGCTTTGTTCCTGTCTTTTTAAGCTTACAGCTGTCAGTGCTCATGTATTTATGCATTTGATCTCTATCTGCGTTTTACCTTCTTGAGAGACTGATACTGCTTAATGAGACCGATTACTTCTGGTACAAAGTCAGGAATGGGTGTTGAATTAAGATAAATTCAATTCATTTTTAGTTATTCACTGGCCATTTTACAATACAAGTCCCCTGAAGACACTTCAGGTGAACCACTTCTTAAACTAAAAAAAAGTGTTTTTATCCTGTGAATTATGCGGTTTGTGCTGATACATTCCTTTGTTTCAGGTGGTCATGAAACAAAATGCTGTGATCGAGCATCTTAAGCAAAAGAAGACCATGACGCCTGCAGAAAGGGAAGAAAATCAGAGGTTTGTGTCCAGTTTCTCACTGTAGCTGTGAAGATGTAGAAATTAACTTTAGTGAAACGGTCAGATAGGAAGGCAATTGTTTTTTTGAAATGTTGTATGATTCTGAAAAGGTGAGATTAGCAACATATTTGGGAAGCAGCATATTTACCAGCTCAGAAATGTTGCCATCCATCAGAAGTACAGTCTTTTGGGAGTAAAATATTGCCTTTTATACAACTTTTCATATGTAAATGTAGCAGCAGGTATGTTTAAATATCTTGGATGTTGTTGTAAATAGACAATATAACAATTTACGGTGTTAATGAGTTGAATGTGGCAGCGCTGTTATTACTCATTCATGTTCCTATTTACATGTTATGGCACCCGTACTTCGTTTTATTGATAACTTGTTTGAACATTACGTCCCATTACATCATTGCAATGTTCACACACATCCCAACTGCAATTACAATTATCCCTCCAATTACGAACCACTACCCTGGATTTCCATCAACCCAAAAGCGGGAGTTCTCATTTCCCACAGCTGTCTTTTTCTGCTAGAGTTTGAAAATCCTGTTTTCATGCGAGTCTTCTGTTCAGATTGAGGAGTTCAAACTTAGAAACTTAAAATGGGAGTATTGCTGTGGACGTAAATGTTCTCATTGCCAGGTTGTCCATGGACGGTTCTTTCTTTCTGTTTGACCAGTCTAACATCACACTGGGAAGTACTACAGGGTTTGGGATGGTTTGGCGGCGTCTGTGTGTGTGTGTCCTCATTGTGGCCCGACGAGCAGGGACATAAGGGATAAATCAATTTTATAAATCACAGGAGTCGTAGAAAAACTCACATTTTAAATCCTTTCACTGATTTCCAGATGGGTGGTAGCTTTGATGGGGAATACTTAAAAAATCTTTTGTAAATGACTTCTTGCTAACGTCACAGTCAGTATTTTTTTATGGCGTTATGAAATCCTAGCTGTACTCAGTGTTTTTCCAAGAACATTGTTTTCACCCACTTTCACTGGTGGCGTGGGACAGCGTGGTGTCATGTTTGTTCATGTTGTACACGTCCTGCTTCAGAGTTTGTTGGCAGGTGACTGTTTTGTGAAGCACTTTCTGACTTCTGTATACGCAGGTGTGTTATTGGTGTAGTTTAAAAAGATTCTGTTTTGTAAGATTATTACAGCTATAACATCCATACAACATTTAATAAGAGTCTGTGTCTCTTGCTGCAGATAGATGTGATACTCTGACCAGGAGTTGACCCTGACAACCATATGTTTATGTCGACAGTCATGTAAACACTTCACATAGACTTGAAATCCCAAACCCCGACTACGCAGACTACGGCTGCATCACTGCAGCTGCTCTGTTTTCATCCAGTTCTTCAAGTCAGCCTCTTTTCTTTCTAAGCATGGATCTCTTTGTATTAATACAGAACTTTGACATCAAGTACATTTTCTGTATGCCTTTTTTACCCTCCCAGTTGGCTCTGGGATTTTAGAGTTTACCTCAGTCCGCTGTAAGAGCCCTGGCCAGTGTTTGACCTCTGCAGCCGTGTACGTGTTTGTGTGTTATTCACAGAAACGCACACTGAGCGAGGCACCAACTTTAGATCTTAGTTGTGAATATTAGCGAACACAAGTGAACATACTGGGAGCGGAGGGCTATAAATTTTGTGAATTTACTGTCATGGACTGACATTTGCTCTTATGGAAATATTCACAGAGTAGATGTTATCTGTGCATCTCCATTTATTTTTTACAGATAAAAGGCCTGATTTTAATTTGCAGGAGTATAAATCTCCACACACTTAAGGACCTTACACAAAACTCCCTATTCCCATGCATTTGAACTCATTAAGACAAATACATCCTGTAAAAAAGCATCCTAAAATGTAATCATTGGATGAAAACCAACCATTTAAACCTGGATTTCCTAGACAATGGTTGTCCTATGACATCAGGGTTTAAATGAAAAAACACACAAACATTACATCCTATCTAAAATGGTTTATTTGAATACGCATTTCTGAACATGGTTAATTTGTTATTTTTCTACAGCTTCCCATTCACTGCATCTATCCCTCTTCTCATTCTTCCACCTCGCCGCCATGCTCCCTTGCTGCTGAAATAGTTTCATACAAATAAACGCTGGACACGGTCTCTAACCTCAGTGGTTCGGTCACAGATGTTGCCATGATGTCGCAATTTCCATGATGGGTTTAGGAGTTTAAAAACTTAACTGTGTTATCACCCGTAGCTGTTGAGAAAGCACGGGGGAGGGGGATTGTTTTTCTGTTACTTGCTCTTTTTTGATTATTTGCCAGGAATGATTCAGAGCCAGATAAAGATGACATTCAAGGTCAGAACAACAGTTAAACCAAGAGTTCCATGACAATGAACAAGAGCAGCGTAATTACAGACTGATTGAACTTTACACATCTATTTCTTGCGTGTAGAAAGTTGTCTTCATTTCCAAGTAGCCAATATTGATGCAGGTTGTATTTTATGAAATGTTGAGGCATTTGGATTAATGCCTGGCTTCAAACATTTGTGCCAGAAGGAAACTTCCAGCATTAGACAAGTCATAAACCTTTATCTGAGATTATTACAGTCTCTCTCCACTCGTCTAACTCTATGTAACCACTTTACCACACTGTACTATTATGTGTAAAAAGATTTACTGTTATTTTTTTTTATCGCTTGAATAACACTGCAGCTAATTATTTTCTCACTCGTCTGTTTCTTTCCATTTCTCTTCAGGATGATTGTTTGCAACCAGGTGATGAAGTATATCCTCGACCGCATAGACAAGGATGAAAGGCAGGCAGCAAAGAAGAAGAAGAAGGAAGAGGTTGTTGAGGCAAAGAGGAGGCTGGCCAATGCTAGCAGGCTCTCCTCACTGCTTTACCGACACAAAGAGAGCCTCAAGATGGAGATTTTGAAGAAGCGAGCGCTTCTCGACAAGGAGCTGCAGCTCCAGGCTCAGGTATAAACAAGATGTTGTACATACATAATTGTGAAGCTCCTGGGTGACAACTTTAACCCTGTTTATCCTGAAATTGCAATCTTCAGGAGGAGCTAAAGAGGGATCTGTTACGCATGCAGAGGGAGAAGGAACGGGCTCAGGCCCACCAGGCAGCTCAGGCTGCCGCTGCCGCCGCCGCTGCTGCCCACAACCAGCACCAGCAAACTCTGTCACACAAGCACGGCTTCTCCTCTCAACACCACCTCACCACCACCGTCACCTCCACACACAAGAGAAAACGGGAAGAGGAAAGGGAGATGGCAACAACAGCCAAGTCCAAGAAGAAGAAGATGATCTCCACTACAACTACAAAGGAGAGCAAGAAGGATACAAAACTTTACTGTATCTGCAAGACTCCCTACGATGAGACCAAGTAAGATGATGCTCTGAATAATTGAAGGCAACATTAAAGCCACAGTTAGAAAAAAATATTGCCTGGCCCACATCCCCCTTAAAATGTGTCTTTCAAAAACAAGGAAGGAAGAAAGAAAGAAAAGAAAATGCATTCATTATAGGGGCTTTAGCATCTTGTCCACACTCGCATTATTGTGTAAAGCACATCAATCCACGGGATTTCTCTGCCGCGGTTGGAATAAGGAGCTGGCTACTGCACTGGTTCGGGCAGTGTTTCCCCATCCTGCTCCTCGGACCCGCTGCCCTGCTTGTTTGAGATATTTCCCAGCTCCAACGCACCTGGCTCAGATTAAAGGGTCATTAACAGAGGTCGATGACAGGTTGATTTGGTGATCCAGGACGTACCGACGAAAGGGGGACATTTAAAACGCGGAGGGGAGTGGGTCCAAGGACCAGGCTTGGGAAACACATTAGGTTAGGGTTAAGTGACTTGTTGCCAGCTGAAATATATTTATCTCTTCAGTACTTTTCCAATGGGAGGCTCTTATCTATTTTCCTACTACAACACTGCAGATTGGGTTTTTTTCCCTTGGGGACCCCCGACAGCTCAGGCATGGTCCATCACTGCTGTAAAAATAAGTTGCATATTGAGCCCCGCCCTCAGATATCGGTTGTGTGGATTCGTTTACCAGCGCACAACTCCACAATGGCATCTTTTAAAAAAAAAAAAGGAACAATGAAACAATCAAACGCACACTGCAGGTGTGATTGTAACAGAGAACATCGAGTCTACTAAATTTACCGTACAAATGTAGAAGCGTTCAACACAAAGTGAAACTTGCTTGCCATGCTTCAGCGTAGACAACTTGACAGAAACAGATACAGAAAACACTACTACTATAAAAAAAAATATTACATTGCACTCTGACTTCCATTTGGACATTAGGAAAAGTGTGATGGAGCATGTTTGCAATAAGTCTAACAATCTATGAAATACACCAAGACAAAATCTCCAAATGGTTAACTTTGAAGGTTTAATCAAAACAAGACAAAACAGCGAAAACACATAGCAAGCCAGATATGTAACAGTACCATCTTTCACATACCACCGTTTACCTGCAGCCCGGGACTATTCTCCATCGGCGGCGTTACCAAGTTTCCACTCCGATGAAATGTACACCCGCCTGACGGCAGACTTCATCATGCCGATATAGGGATAACATGTCTTTCAACGCATTCTGTTACACGGTTAATGTCTTGTGACTCGTCTTCCCTCCCCTCAACTCGGCTTCAGGCACCAGAGACGCAATAACACGCCTTGCAATTACTTACTGCTCAGTGCCCGTTAAACACACGTTCTTCATCCAGGGAAAATAATGGGGTCTAATCTAAAAACGCTAAGTAGGGTATTACTTACTGGGCCAGCAAGAAGCAGTGAATTCAGCTTCAATCTTGCATCTCATTTCTTCTTACCAATGAGTACAAGTCCGTCCAAAGACCTTCATTTGCCCCCTTCCTCAGTCACTCTCTTTTTGTCTTCCTCACTTCCTCTCTTTGGTTTCTTTGGCACCTCAACTGAGATGAACATACCATGAATAGTGAGCTAGCTATTGATGGCTAAATAAAAGGCCAATGAAACCTCAGAAGGATATTTAAAGTATGATTTTAAGTTGAAAACTTGTGCAGTGTTTCTTTAAATCCAGGTGGTGATAAAATTAAAAATGTCAGACAACATGCCACTCTTCTAAGCTACTTATAGTAACCGTTCTTTTAGCATTTATGGTTTAGAGGGTTTTAACCAACGTCATTTTTGCTCTCTGAAAAGGTTCTACATTGGCTGTGACCTTTGTACCAACTGGTATCATGGAGACTGCGTGGGCATCACAGAGAAGGAGGCCAAAAAAATGGACGACTACATTTGTGTGGAGTGTAAAAGGGGCCAGGAGAGCAGCACAGAGGAGCTGTACTGCATCTGTCAGACGCCATACGACGAGTCCCAGTAAGGAGCTGCAAGCGTGTGTGTTTGTGTGTGTGTGCATGACGCTTTTTTTTTTAGTTGGAACTTAAGAAAAAGTGATTTGAAAGAGTAAGTATTAAGTGATTTTTACAGGTCACACTGCGGCTCAGGGAATCATGATCTTTTTGGTGTTGGATATTATTGTTAGTGAAGTAGAGCTACAGAGGACTTGTGTCTTATACACTTGAACTGACGCATTAAAGCAAACAAAGCTGGTAAAGTCGTCTTCGGTCGGGCTGGTTAGAATCATTATTGCACTATGAAAATTGATATTTCAACATACGTTTTATAGAAACGCTATATAAATCATAAATTCTAAGACCTCATTGGCTGATTGGGAGCCAGGAGCTTTCTGCACAGGCGCAGGCGTGCTTGATAGGAGGCGGGCGATGGAGACAGTCAGGGGAATTGAAAACAAAAAGATACACGGATAGAAAAAATGTCTGGGATAAATTTGAGGAAATAGTAAATCAATATATTTGTCGATGTGATGGATTAATGTTTGTTGTTCATATACCTTCAGGCAATGATATATCAATAGCTGACCTTTATTTATTTTATTTTTAAATAAGAAATTAATAAAAACAAATCTGGCATCTCTCTTTATCGCTGCTTTGTCAACATTTCCTTAAGAAAAAAATGTTTCAGTGCTCAGAGGTTCAGACTTAGGGGCTCCGTTTTGCCAAATGTATCAATCGAGTCTCTGACTCCTGCTTTTTTGATTAACATAAATGAGTTATTTCCAGAGAAACATATCATTCTTTTCATAACAATTTAATGATCCGCCTTAATTAGAAGTTGTTTTTTTTCTTGTAATCTTCACAGGTTTTACATCGGTTGTGACCGTTGTCAGAACTGGTACCACGGTCGCTGTGTGGGAATCCTCCAGAGCGAGGCCAATCACATCGATGAATACGTGTGTCCTCAGTGTCAGTCCACGGAGGACGCCATGACCGTGTTCACGCCGCTCACTGAAAAGGACTACGAAGGCCTGCGAAGGATCCTGCGTTCCTTGCAGGTAAGCAGCAGGCTTAGAGGGACTGCACAAACTCGCACTGTAAAACTGTAAACTCTTGTTGGCAAGAAAACTGAAGCTGCAAAGTCTATTAAATGAAGGTTTAGGCTCCACTACGTCACTGCACTCTCTGAATCAGTAGATGAATCAGCGGCAGTGTTGTAGTAGTTCTGTTATCAGAACAAACACACGGGTCCTGGTTGCTCCCCTGCAGCTGAGGATCAGCAAACAACAGTCCTCTGTGTCTTATCTCCTGGGTTGGGCTCCTCTGCTCGGACATCTCAGTGTGTGGTTTTTTTTTAATTTATATGTTTAATCTTTCCTAACATCCCTGCTTTTTTTTTTCTTTTTTGCTCTTTCTTTTTATTTATGTGAAGGAGAAAAAAAAGGACTGGGTACCAAGAGAGAACATCTGTGTTGACCCACCTGCTTTCAGTGTAATTTTCACTGTGATGTTTGTTTTTCTTCTATGGTTTCAGCTTTCTAAAGTGTCTGTATCTCTCTCTCTCTCTTTTTTTTTTTTATCCTTTCCTCCTCTGTAGGCACATAAAATGGCGTGGCCGTTCCTGGAACCAGTGGATACACACGATGCGCCGGACTACTACAGAGTTATAAAGGAACCAATGGGTGAGTGGAGAAAATGTGTTAAAGTGACAGTTACATCGAGGTTTGAGAGATTCCCAGTGTTGCTATTTTCCTGCATTAGTTATTAACTTGCCTGTGGTCTTATTTGGTGTGAATCTGAGCCGTTTTGGCACGCATGTTCCCTTTACAGGTCTTTATTATCATCACTCAGCTCCTTTGGAAGTTGTTCCAATGTTTGACATTTTCCGAAAAGCATATAGAAAACATGGAAGTTGTTTAATTCAGATCCTATCCCCTTTTTTATTTATTTTTTCCTTTTAATAGGCTGATTGATACGATCTTGATTGGATGCAACTAACACATAGCTAGATGTTTCTGTTTTTAATGTTGCTCTACTTTTAATGTACTGAATAGTCGTGTCATCAGGAGATGACCAATAATGAATTTTTATGACTGGGATTAGAAGTAATTCCTGTTTGGGAGATTAAAAAAAGTGTATTATTTTTATTTTATAATAGATTTGAGCTTTGGAAGTAACACCTAGGCTCTATCTTACACATTAAAATCCAGCCGTCAGTAGGCCAACTGGGAGGAAGCCCTCCAACTCAGATCAAACCGGCCATGTAAATGGGGACTTGCGTCAACAGGGGCTTTTTGAACTTCCACACAAACAAACCGTTAATGAGCTGCTCTGGGTCGGCCGGACTCCCTGTGGAAAGCGACCAGGCCCACACTTAGCTCCTGTTGGCCTGGTCGTGGAAACTCTAGTCCCCCTCACTTCCACCGCAAGAAAAAGACCTTGTTGGTTTGCAAAAAAATGAAAAGAGTATTTGGCTGGTGTGGCTGCACCCTTCTGCTAGTTTTATGAAGGGTTTTGAGATGAAATCTGATGACGGAGAAGAATGAGGCCTTTGATATTGACCATGAAGTTTGTTAGCCCGTGGCCAGTTGGGTGGGGATTAAAGGGGCTAAGAGTCGGATATGTTTGTTTGAAACGCACCCCTGGGGATGCTGTGTGGAGCAACCAACCGGCAGCAGCAGATTATGAAGCCTCTGCTGTTGCCAGTTAGTTTCCTCGCTAATGCAGCCTTCCCTCCCCACAACCAACCTGATTTTACAAGTTCACTGACACTAAAGGCTACTTTTAAAGGGAAGTCTTGAAGTGGAAACAGACATTCACAATGTTTTCAGGCATTCCTTCGGTCTTGTGTAAAAGGTTTCCCTTGGTGCTTTCCGACAAACGGGTCACATCTGCGTAACTGACGCGGAGGCTGAGTAGGTCGACGTTAACGTCAGCGGAGGTTTGGTTTTTTTTTTTTTTTGCCGTCACACATGATATGATGCTCTGTCAAGCACATACCACATAAGCTGTAATTATTTTGAAAATGGCTTGCTGATTTGTGGAACAAAGTCGATTTAGAAAGCCAGAATATTTATCTGCTGCTTCCACATTGGGGTTTTTCTCTGGCAGGAAGTCACTTAGGTTTGTAGGGTCTTTTTGTGCTCACATTTTGCATGCTGCATTCAGTCTGTAACCAAATATTTGTTCAACCCCTTTTTTTCCAGACCTGTCCACCATGGAGGAGAGGTTACAGAAACGCGACTATGTCAAGCTGACAGAGTTTGTAGCAGACATGACCAAAATCTTTGACAACTGCCGATATTATAACCCCAGCGACTCGCCCTTCTACCAGTGTGCCGAGGTTCTGGAGAACTTCTTTGTCCAGAAGCTCAAAGGCTTCAAAGCCAGCAGGTAAGATGGTGCAGAGCATGGTATTCAGCACTGAGCAGATGATGAAGATGAGGCAAAAAAAAAGTGGAGCCTTTCTCTTTGTTTTTCTTAACCCGAGAGTCAGAAAGAGCCAAGCCTGATGACTGAAAGACAAAGTTAGTGGCTGTTGTCGCGTTTAACCAACGCTTACCCTCCTGCAGGCAGGATCGGTAGACTTGTGAAAGCACCTGTATTTTCTACTGCACAATACTATTAATTGAATTTTCTCTCTCGTGGATTCTCTTTGCATTTTGTGTTGTTTTTTTCTTATTTTTCATTTGTTGCCCTTTTAATTTCTCGAGTTCTTGTTCACCACAATCTTTGCTTGGCCTCTGGAGCAGTTCTTTAAAGCAGCAGACATCATCAAACCTTCACAAGTCACGTATTTAATTTGTTTTGAAGTAAATCATTGTGTGTTTGCAGACACATCTGTTTTTCTCTGCACAGCTTTCATCACAGCCAGCTACCGTTTTTACCAACATCTGCATTTCTCATACATTCAGTTTTCATCTAGTTTTTTTTCTCCTCCTCTACTCAATAACACAAAACCAACTTGGGCTTTCACCATGTTTCACCATGCATTTTCTGCTATTATTCATCCATAAGAAATGCATTTAATATCCTTTCAGCACCGGCTGTTAAATAAGAAAACACATTGCTACTTAAATTAAAACTGACTTCTTTTTAAGTTGTGTTGGAGACTCTGCTCAATGGTCGTGCCACTAAATTCACCTCACTTCACTTCATTGCGGTGTCATTTTGATTTCTTTGGATGGATGCACACTACAAGTTTTAGCAGAAGGATGATTTGTATTTGTTTACTTCTTTTTTTAAGCTTACCTTGACTACAGCTTCTCATAGTCATCCCTGATGTAAATGTGAAGTCCTGCACATTCCTGCACTGTAGCTATGAATATTTAGCATCATGTCTTAATGGTTAAGGAAAGCCCACTAGGGTTTACCGTGACCGTTACAACCCCACCCACCCCCCACATACACACACACATCCAGGCTTGAAAACAAGAAACCAACAGAGCATCTCACAGAGTGGACTGTGTGGGAGCATTTAGGCGCTAACGGTTGCTTTGGTGCAGCTCGTCTTGTGGTTTGCATCCAGTTTTTGTGCCAGAATCGGTGACGTGCTTCACCCGCATGTATTGACTCCATCCATTCTTTCTCTCTCTTGCAGATTGTGATGTCAAACTCCTGGGTGCCGGGGTCACTCTTAAACAAAACATAATTCTCAATCCTGGATGTTGCTGTTTTTACTTGTATAAAACAGCGTTAAAAACTTTGTAAGAAAGTGCAGGTGAATCACACGTAGGTGTGATGATCTTTGTATTTTAAAAGCAAAGCAAAAAACAATCCTCCTATCTAATAATTGCAGCCATGTTGGTAGCACAAAACATTCAAGGGATCATGTATTTTCTTACACTCTGATAACAGATGACGTTTTTACTATGCGGGTTGGATTTGAGGCAAAATATAAAAATTGTGTTAAAGCTGTCATGAGATTTAATTGGAAAAAATTCTCACACACAAAGCATGATCTTTGTTGTAAACTTAGACTCCACAAACACGCGCTCATAACTTATTATTTCATTTGACAGAACCTTTTATTTCTTGGTCATAACAAGCTGCAGCAGAACATTTCTTTTTTTTTTTACCTCATTTCTAAGCAGAGAATTTGAAAAAAAAAAAAAAGCATGCAACATTTATCATCATACTTTTATTGTTTGTATCCATATGTCATGTTTTATGTTTTGTGAATAACTGTTTTTATGTTCTAAAGGAAATAATGGTAGTAAGTGTAAAGATAGATATGAGAGAAGTCTAGCTTAGCTTTTCTGTTTTAAATATGAAGAGCTTGGAGCTGTCCATGTTAGAAAAATCAAAAGCAGGGGTATATGCAGTACATTACTGGGCAGACATCACACCACGCATTTCAGAGACATTTAACCAACATGGCTGCTTGGTCTACGTCAAAGTATCTGACCCACTGGCATCCAATACATGTTTTGTTTTTTTTGTATTTTGCCCTATTCATATTTTTGTCATATATTGTAAAAAGCTTTTAATAAAAAAAAAAAAGGAAAAACAACAAGAAGATTCTCCACAAGACTCTTCCTCCTGTCTCTGCCCGTCTCTCTAGGTCCCATAACAACAAGCTACAGTCAGCAGCTTCTTAGTTCGCTCCTAAAAACTGGGTATCAAAAAGACACACCTTTTGAGTGGTTAGGAGCCGTCTGGTCGGTGTCGGGCCGCACCGGGACCCGAGTTCACCCCGGAGAACAGCGCGCCTTCTCCACTCCAACACTGGTGTCCCCTCCCCTCCACCATCTCCACCGCAGCGCTAAGGGGGGAGAAGAGGTCCGCTTTCCTTCTTCAGACCAGGGGGACGGCTGCTGCAGGCTCCGTTCAGCCTCACGTGTTCACACCAGTGTAGCCCCTCCATCGAAAAGAAGATGGAGGAGCAGGACTACCGATGAGGTTACTGAGGCCGGGTGCTCGGTGGCAGTCCCAGCTCACAGCAGCAGCAGACTCTGAGTTTCTTCTGTAGCTGTCATTCTGTAGGATTCATTTTCATCTGTCTGCTACGGCAAACTTCTTGTTCTTCCCAAGACACTATTTCATTTCATCCTTTCTCGTCAGATTCAAGGGTTTTCTCCCTCCTTCAAATGGAAATGTGCAATTTCACAATGTGGAGAAATGTGCAGCTTTCACGGTGCTGTGAAGTTCTCGTATTTAACCAGTGCATGCCTGAAAGCAGCGTTTGTCGGTACTGAAAAGTAAAAGGTCACTCCTTGTCTGACAGTAGAAGGACAAAAATAAATTTAAAAAAATCACAAGCCCACTTCATTCAGCACGTTTTTGGTGCATTTTGTAGGATCGCCCTCCATGTTTCACCCATGACTCCAGTGGACCAGGTTACTCTAACAAAGGTTTTGTTGTAGACTTCCATGAACTTTGAACCAGCTGCATAAAATGCAGTTGATGGCAGACAACACTGCGTCTATCGGCAGTACATTTCACAGTACATTCCCTATCAAAGTAACTCTGATGCTGGGCTGAGTGACTCAAGAGTTGCACATTTTGTTTGAAAGCAAAGATGCTTTCATGTTATTTCCAGAGGGAAACACCCCGGACAGGCCATCCCACCCACCGCATCCGGCCCCTCTTGACCTTTTTCCATGTAGTGTTCTGACATGCAAGTGAAAATACTGGCCCAGTGGTTCTTTTTAGCTTAGCTTTTTGAAGAAAGAAAGGACATCGCAAGACCTTCAAAGAAGGTGAAACAGGCTGCAGAGACTTGAAAGTACTGTAGCTCCCTCCATAAAGAGATTCATCAAAACGTCGTGTCTGCTTCTGCCCGTTCTTCTCCCGTTGTGTTTCTTCCACCATTGAAGTTGATAGGTTGGCTCACATGTGTCTCTCACTCTCAGAGCATGGTTAAGTAATTGGATAATGGACTTTTCCACTCAGCATCATCTCAGTTATGTTGTGGTCTGTGGGACAGCGGCTGGGAGGAACCTTGAGTGGAGACTGGGGGAGTCTTTGTACCGTGGGGTTTGTATGAAAATTTTATAGCTGCATTTTTTTAGCATATCTGGGAACATTTTTGTAATCTATAATTTTTGTAAGAGGGGAGCAGTTATAAAACGGTTACAGTTGTCTTTAAATTGACTAAAATTTAAGAAAATTAGGCAGACATTTCTGTTTTGCTCCCAAGTTTTTAAATTTTTGTGTGTTACGAGTTGAGAGATGATGTAGCCTCTGTCTTCTTCCCCATGTTTCTTTCTCGCTTGAATGCCCATCTATTTGTAATCAATGATAATGTGCTTTATCCACTGTTTGTAATCTCTATTGTATATTATTTCTGTTCAAATATGTAGAGATGAAAGATTTTTAGAGCAGTAGAAACTTTTATTTTTCACTATTGGAACCAGCAACAAAGCCCTTCTGTATATTTCAACTGTATTTTTTTGTCTTTAATTGAAGTGGACTCTACATTTAGGTAAAATTGCCCTTTATATATAAAGTGCTACAAATTGTGAGCATAAACGTTTTGAATGGGGTAGAGTGACACAGTAACTTGTACAGAGATTTTCTTTTTTCTAAGAAACCAACCAGTTCTGCATAACTTCTATATTGACAGTGCATTTCTTGTATTATTTATTCATAATGATGAAAAGTTCTCCGTTTTTCTTTTGAGTAATGTTGAGGGAACGTAACTGCAGATGAAAAGTATTCTATGTTTTTCACAGATTGTGGCCACTCTGAAGAGATTCTCTTTTGTACTCGATAGGACATTTCATCCTAGAAAATAAAGTAATGTTTTGAAAATCCTGCTTTCTTTTGCTCTCTTACGCTCGTGAAATTCAACCTGGGAGGAAAGTGTTTGCAAGTACTCCAGTTTGTTGCTGTTCTTTCTTTGTTTTTTGTAATATATATAAATTCCTGCACAGTTCTTGCATTATACAAGGAAGTAACGACCGTCTATACGCCAGACTGCTTTCATGAACGAGCAGAAAACTGGGAATGTCTTTGTAAAAGAGTAAAAAAAAAAGCCAAGCCAAGAAATAAATTCAATCTGTTCCTTTTAAAAAGGTAGATTTGTAGACTGCATTGTAAACAAATGAACAATATGATGCCAATATTGAAAGAAAGGTTGATGAACACACAAAACACAGCAGAGACGGCCTCCAATAAAACATGATGGAGGTTTTATCACGCTCTGGACTGCTTTGCTGCTCAATCGGAGGCATCGAATGTTTACACAATTTAAGAGTACAATGTAGTGATGACAATTGGAAATCCATGTCTTGAGGAGAAAATCTTGGAGCTTTCAGTAGGATGGCAAAAGTACACATCCAATAGCGCAAAAGAATATTTGAAAATGAAAGAAACAATAAGCCCAAGCATAAATCCAGCTGAGCTGCTTTTAAAAGATGCTCCACTATCCGCAGATATTAAATCTAATACAGGATGTCTCCCTTCATAAGGCACCGTAGACCTTTGAGTAGGACGGGCTTCTATCAGATGTTGATCATTAGCAGCTGTGCAGGATAATAAAACATATTGCAAGAATTTTGAATCTCTTCCAGGTTTGTAAGAAAATCATTGAAGAAGGGACACGAAGCTGAGAGATGATCTGGTCACTTTTTCCAGAGCAGCATTTATGGGATCACTCAAGATAGTTTGGAAATGTTTAACGAAAGCAGCGGATGAACAAGTTCGAACTGTCAGGATAGTCTGCCGTTGCCGCTCAGCAGGGAATAACAAAAGAATAAGTTGAGGATCCTACTTTAACAAAATGAAAGGCATACCAAAGGCTCTTGGTTGCTAATTTGTGGTATTTATCGACAAACCCAACAGAAACCTTGTCATGAGCAACACTGACATGAGTAGGCATGATATCCCAGAGGTTTTTTTAAGACCTCACTAATATGACAAGTGTATATACATTAGTGAAACTCATGTTTTGGCAGAGCCAAGTTGAAGGAAATGGTTTAACTACAGTTGCAGGGGCAGAAAGGAGTGAAATTTGAACCTTCATGTTAACTTATCTGTAGGTAAAGGTGATGGGAGAGTGCTGAGAGGCCGGGTCGTGACCCCTACACACCCACAACTATTCCTCTGATCAAATAACCAGAGTGACAGCTCCAGCCACCTCCAGCTTTGATGTTTCACTCCCCTCTCCCCAGCCTCCACGTCTTTAACTCGCCACTTAAACCACTAAATGGATCCAGAGATTGACACTGACGCTGAGAGCACCGCAGATGACCGCGAGCCCGCAGCCGTTCGGTAGCTTTTCACACAGGAAGCAACTCCAAGATATTCCCACCTCTGTGAGGAGGAATGTCCTCCTGCTGCGATAGTAGCCGCAATGTGGAGCGGTCTCCTGTTTCCTGCCCGCATGCATCTGTTCCCTCCAGCGCTGATCCCAGATAGAGGCTTCATCGAGCCTGGGAACTGACCAGAGCTGACAGACGTGCAGAGGGAGGGGGGTGGAGAAGAGACTCAGCACAGCCTGCCTGGAGGCCAGGCTGAGAATTTAGTTGTTAAAGTCCAAACTACAGTGATTAACTCTGAAGTTCTTCTCCTGCAGTCCCCTGGGAACGGTGGCGAGGATCAGTCAGTGTGACTGCGTGAGTGAAGGGTTGGGTTTAAAGATAAATAGATTGCTCGTATGAGTACAAAACAGACATGTTTTTATTGAGATCATGCATAGTAAAGCAATGCAAGAGTTCAGTGCAAATCTTTTCCATCTCATAGGAAGCATGGGGTGCTGCAACAATCAAGCTTTTACATGAAGCCGTTCCTGTAGAAACACACCCCCCTCCACTGCTTCAGTTCTCTCCACTATTTTGCATAACCTCCTCCATTCATCCTCCACTTTGCCCCCCCACCTCCCCTTTTCCCTGAACCTGCCTACATATTTCAAATAGCTGTTGTGAGTTTTGGCTTCCCCACAGACTTTGTGTGTGAGCAAGAAACCACCAAGAACCGTCCCAAAAAGGGAGCTGTGACGGAGGCATTTCTTTGTGTCCAGGTGTGGAGAGGATCAGATTCCTGCGATTAAATTAATGGCTTGGTCCCAACAAAACCACACCTCCTCTTCATTTAGAAAGGGCCCCCTCATTTTAGATGTCAGGCGCCCATTTCATCATGGACACATAATTAAAGTTAGAAAAATAAGCCGCTCTCATGACCAGCAAAGTCTTTCTGCTATCTCCCCAACTTTCCCCTCCTCTTCCCTTTTCACTGTAGCCCCTTTCACACAGAGATTCCGCAATATTGGTGTAAAGAAGTCCTGCCAATACGCCGCCTTTGTTGGTTCACACAGAACCATACAACGCCGGCATAACGCCGCTCCCGTCTGTAAATTCACACAGCATGCCGGCGTTCCGCAATCAGAGGCGTGACGACAGCGTCAGCGTCTAGTGGCATGCCGGCATGCCGGCTGTGTCATTCACACAGACCCCGTTTCGGCTCTGTGACTACCTCCGCTGCCGGCTTATTGGTGGGGCCACTTGGCCCCACCATTCCGCCTCCGTGACTTTCACACAGAACAGCGACTTAAAGGCGCAACGTTCCCGCCTCGAACTGGCTGTGTGAAAGGGGCTTGTGATTTGTAAGTATTTATAAGTATTCCTCAGGCCCCTCAGTTCCCTTCATTAATAGTGCATTTCCTGCTAACTAATATCGACCGCAGTGATATCTTGCACCAAATTTCAGTGCAATATACAACGTTTTAAGTTCTTGTCATTTTGGAAACATCACTTGCAAATAATAAAAAATCAAAAACCTGACAAGCAGTATATGAAATTCACTAGAAACTGTGGCTATTCCAGAAAAGGTCCAAGGTAGCAAAAACTAAAACAGAATGCAATTTTGGATCCTTTTGCATCAAATCTTTTTCTTATCACGCGTTAATTGTGATTCGATATTCAGATGACCACAACATGCTTTCAAAATTTGTCAAATTGTTGGAGAGGCAACCGTAAATGCAAGATCGTTAATGAGATCGTTTTCAGAATCAAGACAATAAGTCTAACAAATTAACAGAAAGTGGATTAAATACTCTTAACCTGTGAGCTAACTTCAGGTTTAATGGAAAGATGAGATATTACGGTAAAATTCCCCTTCAGAAGTGAAACTCAGGGACTTCATGAACCAGCCATGAATGAATGAGGTCCTGATGTGTTTGGAGGATAAACCCTTAATGGGAGCCTGACAAATGCTGCAAATACATCATTAAAAACTCATTCAGTTGAAGCTGCTCGTATCAAAGAGGCCCCACTTCAGTTCAGTTGGAAACAGACAAAAGGTGAGCCAGTATCATGATACATGACAGCAGTCCACGTAAGAGAATCCCCACGTCATCACCAGCACATCCTCCGTTTCTGTGGCAACGCTGAGAGGCTGATCAAGATCGGGTGATGTCGCTTGCAACGTCTCTTCCCCTGCAGCAGAGGCTGACCGTCTCTGGTTCACCTGCACTTTGAGCGGGTAGCCTCCAACGCTTTCTGGTGTCTCCGTTTGTTGAACCTCTTGATGTAGTTGTTGCTCCGCAGGAGGCCGTCTCCAGGCTTTAGTTTTCCACCCAGCAGGCTCAGGAGGTCGCTGGGAAGGTGCCGCCTCCGGTGGTAGATATGACCCATTATGATATATCTCGTTCCTTGGAAACAAACAGAGAGGATGATGAAGCTAATAGGGGGGGGAAAGTGCAATCCTGAGCATTTTTTATGTTTACACTAAATATGCTGATTTCAGAAAAGTGGAATTCCCAGATTCCACAAAACTGAATGTGAACGTGCTGTACATTTCTCTGCTGATGCGTCCGTGCATTTACCAGGATATGAATAATGAATCTGTTAAATGACACTTTTCTGCACCATGTACCTGCACCAGAGAAGCTAAATTAGCAGATTAAATCTATCTTGCATAACAACGCTCCAAAAGAATTAACCTTTGTCTGGTGTTAGCTTTCTGTTACCATCTCCGATGTTAACGGGTCGGTTTTGACCCGTGTTTTAAATCATCTCTAAAATACACTAAAAGCAATTATCCATCATCCAATTTGTTTCTCATCTCTTGGTTACATAGTTAGGCTTCCTTATCCATGAAAATATTGGTTTTAATATTTTTGGTGTGGGCCTCTGGGCCTTTTTTTGTCAGAATAGCTCTTGATTTCAATTTTAAAAACTGGTAAAATGAACCTCAAGAGAATCATATGAATAAATAAAAGGTTGTTGTGTTACCTGGCTGAGAGGTATTAGAACACATATCTTAAATAAATTTCATTTATTTTTTCATTTTTATATTATTAACTATAGTAACATCTATGGTGTTATGGGTAAATTTCGACCCGTATAAATTTACTTCAAGGAAATGGAAAAAAAAGTAAAAGGTAACAATTTCAACCAGAGCATTTTATAATTTAGTGAAAACATTTTTTTTTATATTATTTTGTTGAAATAGAGGTTCCTGACAAAGTCAAAAAGCCTTCATGCAATAAACGCATTTTTGTGGTGGTTTTATGAATTTAAAACCTAAGAACGGGTCGGTGGCGACCCTAACAACAGACAAAGGTTAAGACAATTTCTTGTTTTATTCCTCCACTAACCCAAAACAATTTCTAAACTAGTTTGGAAGAAGATCCCTTGCGTTTTACCAAATGTTGGAGCAACACTAAGACACTCACCGAGTTTGATATCAGGGCAGGGCTTGCTGCACTTGTACGTATCCAGGACCAGGAGGCGGACCTTGAAGAAGAAGCTGTCAGGCGTCACGTACAGACGACTCATTTTGTAGAAACCGTCACTGCTGACCATCAGCGTAATGAGTCGAATTCCTTTAGGAAGTACGTCAATGTCGTGGACGATCCCATTAACCGCTGGTTCAGAGGACACAGAAACCATGATCACATGTCAGCAATACTGGAACAATATCATTTGAGACGCGTTCCAGGAACATTTTGTCACATTTTGGGGAAATACAGTCATTCTCTAGTGGGAGAGGACCTCCAGTTCTCATCAGAGGCTCTTGCCCTCGTGCAGGCAGCGCAGCTTTGAGTCCCGGCCTGTCACTCTTTCCTGCGTGTCTTCCTCTCTCTCTCTCTATACCCATTTCCTGTCCCCCTACTTCAATAAAAATCCTTTGGTTTCGTTATTTCGTGTTCCTTTAATACACTGGGTGCCTCATGTGCCAGAAAAAGTAACTAAACACTAATTGATTTTTAACCAAAAATGAATGTCCCTAGCTTTTCTGCCTGTAAACAGACTGATGGGTTACATGTGCAAGGAGCTCCACTTTCCTTCATACAACATCATCACTAAGCAACATTAGTCATGCATTTTTGTCTTTTCAGGAACTAATCATCCTTTCTTTTCTTCTTCAGTTTTGATTCCTTCCTTGATTTTCCCAAAGCGCTCTACTAGTTTTCCTGCACGTAGTAATGCAGGATTTTGAGCAGCTGCTCCAGACTGCTCAACGCCAGGCGACAGCTCTTCAGACGGCTACAGATCTTTCACAATCAGCACCGAACCTTCACAGGCTTCTCACTCACTTAGTTTCTCAGAAGCATGTTGTCAATTTTACACCTACGACACATGTGGAGAATCAGTGGTTTGGTGGTTGGCACTGTTGCTTTACAGCTAGAAGGTTCCTAGTCCGAATCCTTGCAGGGACCCTTCTATGTGTATTATCTGTGCTCGCGTGGGTTAATATTGATCCATTTACATTTATTTCTGAAAGCTAAGATGATGTGCTGGCGTCATGTTTAAGTCTGTCTGCTTCATGTTTAGTTGAGAATGAAGCGTCACTCTGAAGTAGTTTAATCAAAAAGAAAAAACTATTAAAACTATTTACTGTTTGTTTCTACTATTTATTATATTTGTATCCAAAGAGGTGAGTTTTAAATGCTCAAAAGTGGTAATTGATGTACAGAACTACATTCATTGTAAAACAGCAAAACTGAATGAAGGTCAGCTGATAAAAGACCTTTTCAGTTTCTCCTTAGTTTCATCTGTGTTTGCACCTCTGACAAAGTCTGCGTCTGTGTTACTTACCAAACTCACTGTAGCAGTAATATTCCCTCTCATCCTTCTCCTTCCGACACTCGCTCGTGCAAAAGGCGTCATGTGTGAAGTCAGACTCTGCAGAGAAGAGGACGAGAGAAGCACAGGATGAGCAAAGAAAGTCCTTCCTTTAATTCCAGAGAGGTTTCCAGCATCCTGAGAGATTCTAATGAAGTGTTTATAATTATTGGCAATGGATGATAATCATCAACGTAGGGGGGAATATATTAGTTTGTCTCTTTTTGTAAAATGGATGCAGGCTTAATTCAGCGTGCAGACATTTGTGAGACAAACAAATACTGATTCATCTTTTTTTCAATTCTGAAAATGATGCAAAAATATTGTATCCGACTTGCTAATGTGTGACTGTTATTACTTAAAGGTTAGAAACCACAGTTTACTACCCACAAAATACTATGATACTAAACATCAACAACAGCAGTTTCCAGTTGGCGGAAGCTTTACATGAGTTTAATAATCTTGAAGTAAATCCCCTAAAGGAAGGTGCATGCAAAGATCTTGTCATAAACTATGTGGAGGAGTCAGTAATAATGCAGAGGGAAGAGTTGGGGATCAGGAAGAAGGGCTCCCGTACCTCGCCTCAGGATGTCAAACTGGTACAGCAGGCTGGAGGAGCGGCGGTTGAGCAGCAGCGGCGGGCGGCTGTTGTTCCAGGTGGCTGCCCCGACCCCGGACTGGTAGAGGCTGGACTTCCCCGGCCTGTTCTCCTCCGGGTCCTGCCGGCGGTTTTGGGGGTCCCTGCGGGAGGCGGCTGCTTGCTGGGGCTGTGAGTGTGCCGGAGCCCTGGGTCTGGAGTTGGGGTGTCCCTCTCCCTCGCCCTGCTGCGGCGGGCTGGCGTGGGCCTGGGTGTCCTGGCTGTTTTTCTGAGCCGTGTGGTTGCCGGCTCCACCTGATGCTCCCGTCAGCTGGGTTTTGGGGAGCAAACCCATGACGTCGGCCCTGATTTTCTCGCTGTTGTGTTCTATCAAACGGTCACTCTTGGGGCCCTTTTTGCTCTTGTTGTGGGAGCCGTGGTGGCGAGGGGCGGGGGCCAGGTCGCTGTGCTTGGGCCACACAGCAGAGGGGAGAGGGTGGAGGTTGTATTTGGACTCACTGGCCTTGCTGTTTTTCTCCAGGAGCTCGTTGATGGGCAGGGCCGGCTCTTTAAGCAGCATCCTACTGTGGTTGCCGGGCCCGGGGTCGGCGAAGCTGCCCTGACCTTTCTCCACAAGGGTGTACAGCTCTGCATGGGAAACACACAGTCAGGTGATCTGGGGCAGGAGCCTAGGACACCTACCGGTACATTAGACACCGACACGCAGGTGCAGACCCGCTGCTTCACCTTTCAATGCAGGCGACTGCAAAAACAGCTGCGGTGCAACTGCACACGTCGCAGCTCCAGCAGGATACGTCTTTACATGCACTTGTATGCAAATGTTAAACGGGAGTTTAAAACATGTTGAGAATTGTATATATGTATATATATATATATATATATATATAAAATAATTATATAATTATATAATTTATATAATTTATATATATATATAATTTTATAAATGTATAATTTTTTTGTCCGCTGAGTTGTCTTCATTCTGACTTCCTTCACGCAACTCGTCGACTACTTCTTTATGGATTAAATTTAGAAACATCAGATAATATAAGTACTTGATAACCTTTATAGGAAAACTTCAGGATTTGAACCGACTATTAAGAGTATTTTATTCTCAGCGTTGCCATGGCTACTAGTCAAGTTGGGGGAGCGCCTGAATTTTACAAGTTTGAAGAGAGAACTCATTGAATTGATAGGCTGCTTTTATTGAACTATCAATATTCATATGTTTGAGACGTTCCAAAAGATATATACAAAATGTATTTAATATTTGGTTGTTATTCAGTGTATTTTTTTATTTTATTTTATTTATTTTATTTTTGTACATGTAAAAAACAACACTCCAAGAGAAGTTTAAGAAAACAAAACAACAAAACAAAGAATTTCATCCTTTAGCACTTGATAACTTAATTTACATGAGCAAAAAAGGAGTAGGAAGAAGTGTAAACTTAAGTAGGAAGAAGTGTAAGCCTTTTCAAAATCAAGTCATAACATTTATTTTTAAAATTATTAAAAAAAATAGCCTAAGTACCTTTTGTTAAAATATATTTCAATATTTTGGCATGTTTTTTTCCCGCAGAAAAAAAAATCTATTTTATGACAAACAGCATAACAGATGTGTTATGAGTAACTAAATTAAAAGTTGCAAATACCCCACTTTTCAACAGTTAATGATAAGCCTTCACAGGGGAAAATATCCAGGAATATCACCAACCCTACTTGTAGTAAGACAACAGTACTCACCATTAGCCACCCGCTCCTCAGTGATGTAGAGAGGAAACAGCAGAAACAAAAGGATCAGATTAATTCCTGTCATCCTGGATGCTCGAGGGCTGGACCACACTGCTACTGCTGCACGGCTGGGAGTGCTGGGGTTTTATAGCACACTTTAGGGAGGGGTCGGGGTGGGAAAAAGGTGGTGGGACGTCCCGAGATAGAAATAACTACTCTAACACTGCACTCATTTTATTTGGACATGATCTCTAAATACAGAAACAATGTACAGAAAGCTTCCTGCGGATTTCATCAGCTGTAAGAGGTAACATTTTATTAAAAGATAACCTGTGCGTAGTCAGGTGAAACCTCATGATTAAAAATCATCAGCATCTGATTTCTTTCTTCAATTATATATTTTTAAAAGTAACTGAAAAAATGTCAGTAACAGTGGAAGTTCTAATAAGTTTTTCCCCTAAATTGTATGTATTTATTTTTATTATAGCCTACTGCATTTTAAAGCTGGCGCCTGCCCCCTGGTGGTGAGAGAAAGACATGCATGGTGATGTCAAGTTACAGTGAACTGAAAATCTTGTAAATCTTTTCCTTCTTTCAAAGGTCTTTTCTAGTGAAAAGAAAGGAAAAACATGTCCAGGTTTTGGACGGGTCCCTCCAGCGTGGGCCAACAGCACAGTTGACTTTAGGACAAAGTTGTTGGTAAACACATTTTATATGATAAACAGTTAACAACGTATGGCAGATATAGAAACTAAACAATACAAATGGGTAACAACGTGAGTATAAGTAAATGAATGAATAAAAAAACAACTAAAATAGATAAATAAGGGGGGGGGTGTTACTTTAAAATAAGTATTGTAGGTTTCTCAAAAAATGCGGAAAAAATGCAAAAGGAGTGCTGGATTCTGTCAAGTTTATTCTCCGGGCCCCAAATAGTGTATCTGATCTCTAGATTCATGCAGGGTATCAGGTCTCTAAGCCGGTGTGAGAAGAAGGGTGAAACAGAACCTTTTAATTTAAGTGAAATGGATCGTTGAAACAGTAGAGAAGAAAGTGCCACAACATTGAGTTTAACTTCTGGTAGATGCAAATCTGAGGAGCAACGGTAAAGATTGCAGTCAGGGGGTTTGGTTCAATTTGGTGGTGAAGGGATTCTGAAATTGTATGAAAAACTGACGCCCAACCGTTCAAAGAGGACACGTCCAGTACAAGTGGAGGACTGTGGCAGGTGCACCATCACATTTTAGGCTTGACATCTGGGCTATATTCAAACTAATTTGGTTTTATAGTACACACGTTAAACTGTAAAAATGAATGTGGCAAACACATTGAGGAGTGTATCTGATCAAGTAGGTCCCATGTGTCATCCGTGTAAAACAGCGCGACTCCTCCAATGCATTTAGCGTTTGCTGACTTTATTATTGATATTATAATTCTTGTCTTTCTCATGTTAATGGTTGGAACTGAACTTTGCTTTAGTTTGATCCAACAGAACAAATATTATTTGATAACTTTTTTTCCCCCAGTGTCACACTGGGGAGGAAGGGGGGGGGGGTCATTGCAAAGGGGTGCCCAACCTGTGGGGATTGAAGACAGGACAGGGACCTGGCTACTCCTTTACAAAGCCAACATCGATAAAGATATAGAGTGAGAAAATAAAAAAGTACAGAATACATCAAAGAGCCTGATGTCTGAATGTTAATCCTTATGTGTATCTGATTAATTCAGTCTGCTGCGAATGCATAACTATTTAAATGCTGTTTTAATGTAGGGTAAAAGTGGACCGAAGAAGTGGTTACTTTTCCCCCTTCATGTTAAATATCCAATAGGGGGCGTTATTCCTCCACCCAGGAGACCCATCACCAGCAGCAGCATGGACGTAGCCTCCCCATCCAGCCAGCTGTCCTGCAGGCAGATCCAGATGACACAAGTTAGTGTTCTGGTCGAGCCGACCCGCTGGGATCGAGCCGTCAAATCTGTGTTGGCTGTTGGGCATCCAGCAAAACAGCAAAAACAAGACAACAGCAAACAAGCAAAAGAAGAAGAAAAGAAGTCGTCTATGAACAATTGTGTTGATAGTGAGATGGTGAGGGGAAAGAAGTGGGTCGATAGGTCCAGATGTGTGCGGAGCTATGCTCTCTGGGACTGCATACGCGAAAAAGAGCACCAGACTGAGAATCTGCACACATTCAATAACATTTTCAACTAAAGAAATGAGTGGTGGATTGAAGTGATGGACCTGGTGATAATTGCAGTGATTTTTCAAATGCTTCTCTGTCGTCCGTGCACCCTCCTGGCCCGCTCAGGTAACATATCTGACTCCAAGTGAGCCCTGGGTTTTGGTTGCTGTTACATAAAGAAAACAGGTTGCACATGATGAGTGTGTCACTGATGCATGCTGGTCGTTTTGTTTTATCTCCTAGCTCTCAAGTTCCTGAAGGACCAGCTGAGGTTTGAGCCCTGTTGTCTCATGTCACATCCTCCCCCACCAATCTTCCTCCCCCAGTACAGGTTTGGAAGCGGGGCACTCCTGCAGGTCTGCATAACACGCCCTCTATTACTTACATTTAAGGCCCACTGTTGGCCACTAATTGATCTTGTTTTGTCTGTGTTTACCTGATGGAATAAATACGGTATACTGTAAGAGGGCCAAAGGGAGAATGCTTTGTGATTTACATCTTTGTTAGTGCAGTTTTCTGTTGAGGTCCTTGTGGTCATCACTGCCCTAAGAGCACGACTACTCTCATTTGTACCAGGGAGAAATTGGACATCCAGGGTCAAAGACGGACAGCTCCTTCTCATCTGCATGGGTCTCTGGACATTTTTTCTTCTCTCTGTCTCTTTTGTTTCCTTAATTCATTCTCAATTTCTGTGAATTTATGTGTTTACTGCTGTGCTCAGAATATCCTTGCAGCTGCTGAGCGGGTCATGTTTCATTAGTCTCGGAGGATGTTGCATCATGCCGATCACAGTCCCAAATGTCCCTGGTCATTTTCATCCCCCTCCCCTCTACTCTACTCACTTTTACCCTCTCTTCTGCTGTCTTTGGTCTGGTTCTGTTAGCTTTTCATAGTTGGCCCCAGTCCTGCTTGTGCATTTTATTCTCCTCAAGTGTCTTTGATCTCTGTGATAAATCACTCCACACACAAGCAGAAGAAGGACTGGGGTCCCACTGGACCAATGTTTTTCCCCCACTCAGGTATGATAGAAACAACTCCAGTGTTGCCAACAACCAGATATGAGTAAATGAATGAGGAAAATTAATATTATAATTATTATTGATTTATATAATTCCTTTTATGAAAAGCTCAATACAATTTTCAATAAGAAAATACTTAAATAGATAATTGATTTATATATTTATTATCTAAGTTACCTAACAATTTAGTAATGTGGCTTAATCTTATTTCCCAATTAATAAGATTTGATTTTGGAGATTTATCTTCACTGACAGTACATTTCAACAACACCAACAATGAATAAATGACATACATAACAACAAAGACAACTTAAATGACAGCACAAAAGCAGACAGACAGATCAGCGGGGCCTGCTGTTTAGGGCAGCTATGGACCCTGCAATGATTATGAAAGTGTCTTCTTACATTTTCATCATAGTTTTAAATGATATTCATCTGAACAATGATGCATGCATATCCTCTGTTATGGTATTACTGGATCTCAGTGCTGCATTTGACACAGTTGATCATAATACTACTCAGCAGATTGGAAAAGTGGGTGGGACTTACCGGCACTGTGCTTCAATGGTTAAAATCTTACTTGCAAAATAGGGCCTTTTTTGTGTCAACTGGAAACCATTAGTCTAAGAGAACCAAGATCACATGTGGGGTTCCTCAAGGGTCCATTCTCGGACCGCTTCTATTCAACATCTATATGTTACGTTATGCCGATGATACACAACTCTATATTTCAGTGTCACCACATGGCTACAGTCCCCTACTCTCATTGAGTAACTGTATTCATCAAATCAATGAGTGGATTTGCCAGAAGTTTCTCCAGCTAAATGCAGAAAAGACAGAGGTGATCATTTTTGGCCCTAAAAATGAAAGGGAAAAGATCAGCGCTCACCTTGGCTCCATGTCATTGACAGCTACAAATCAAGCCAGAAATCTTGGTGTAATTACTGACTCGGACCTGAACTTCAACAGCCATCTAAAGTTTACCACTAAATCTGCCTATTGCCACCTGAAAAACATTGCTAGAATTAAGGGGTTTCTGTCTAAACAAGACACGGAAAAACGTATTCATGCATTCATTTTCAGTATGGAAAAATAGAAGCTAAAGATCCAGGCACTCGAGACGAGGTGGATAAAAAGATAAAAAAGCCTTTATTAGAAGAGGGCTGCCAACATGTTTCGGCCTATCTGGCCTTCATCAGGGCAAAAGCAATACAGAGGAAAGGAACCCGTATAAATAACCACAGGTGTGGTAATGAGCACAGGTGAAAACAATCACTCATCAAGGCGAAAACACAGGTGAACCATATAGCAACATTTTAAGGTGGTATGGGGAGTTAAACTCATAACAACTGAAAGATATTACGTGTTCTTTTGTCTGGTGAATCAAGAAAGACTAGTGGAATAAAATCACAGGTTAACAACTTTTAATCTTGTCAAGCACAAGGTTTTTCCGGCCGGAGGTACATTTGTCTCCGGCCGGGGTACACCTCTGTCAGACCGCGTGAGTCGGAGAGAAATGCACTCCGTTTTCATGAGTCTAGTTGATTTTATACTGAAAAGGAGGATGTTCTTTGCAAATGATTTTCATTGGTTGAGGGGATGGGAAAAGACCCCCAAAAGGTGTCACTTCTATCTCCTTTGTTATTTCTCTCACCTGGGGTGCCACCCCAGGTGGCAGATAAACCCCCCCAATGCTAAACATCTGTTTCTCCCCCAATGTCTCCTCTCAACAATGGTATGTATATTGTACTCAACTTCCAGTCTACCAGTAACACCAGGAGGTGGCTCTGTGTCTTACTGCATACAACGTTACTTTGAATATAAAGAGAAAGCCCACCAGTGTTGGAAAATGCTTTGAGCTTTTAACAATTTTCATGAAATCCTAACACAACCAATAATCATTGGAATAAAACATCCATATAGTGGTTGGATTATTGCAATGGCATCTTTACAGGCCTTAACAAGAAATCAATCAGGCAGCTGCAGCTGATCCAGAACGCTGCCGCCAGAGTCCTTACAAATCATGGATGTAGTTACAAATACCATGAAACTTCTTCTTCTTCTTCTTCTCTCAGTTTATTGGCGGATCGCAAGCAACTTTCAGGTGCATACCGCCACCTACTGTACAAGAGTGTGTGAAATTATGTCATTTAGCCCGGTTTAAATTCTGTTTATCAGCCTAGTGTTTTTTAGGAAATGAATTAGTGCCTTTCTGGTGATTTCAACCCCTTTCCCTCTGTTCCGAGTATCCCCCTCAAACTCCACTCACGTCCTGCCTCTCTGACTTTTTCCTGTAGCTGCTCGCTTTCTATTTTATACCTGTTACAGTGCATTAGGATATGTTCACCGTTTTCTTTTATTCCACAGTTCTCACATTTATCACTATCCCCTTTTCCCATTACATGCAAGGTGCCATTTAGTCCTGTGTGGTCCAGTCTGAGTCTTGTTATGACCGTTTCCTCCCTTCTGTTCCTTTCAGTATAATTCTTTGTTATTATAGTCTTTTGTATTTTGTGATATCCCTGTCCTTTCTGATCTTCCTCCCACCTTTTCTGCCATATTTCCATTCCTTTCTTTTTAATTATTGCTTTACCTTCTCCTTTTCCTAGTGGAACTGGTGTTGTTATTTCCTTTTGTAGAGCCATTTTTGCTAGTTTATCAGCACCCTCGTTCCCTGTTACTCCCTCATGTGCTGGTACCCAACAGAACTGAACATCTATGCCACATCTGTGTAATCTTAATAAACTGTGAGAAATATCGATGAGTAAATCTTCTCTGCACGTTGTTGTTGATTTTATACTTTCTAATACCGCTATTGAGTCTGTGCATACCACCACCTTATCAGGACTAACCTCTTCCACCCACTGTAACCCAATGTAGACTGCCACCATTTCTGCTGTGTATACTGATAGTTGGTTGGATAATCTTTTAGAGATATTCACATCAAACTCAGGGATATATACACCTATTCCCACACAATCCTTTAGATTTTTTGACCCATCTGTGTATATTTCCAGGTAGTTGTAGTAACTATTTCTCAAGTAAATACTCGCTTTACCTCCTACTTCGTTCATTCTCCATTCTTTTTTCCGTTCCAGTATGCTCATGTCTACTTTTGCTTCTGGGAATAGCCAAGAAGGTATGTTACTCATATGTGTGTATTTAGTGAATTTTAATGTCTCCATTGCATATCTTCTCAACCTTTCATCCCTTGACCACCCAAACCCATGTCTCTGGAATTTAGAGTATTCCCAACAGTCCTTTATTGTCCTCGTTGTAAGGTTTTCTTCCCCACTCCCTTTTAATCTTATCCAGTATGTAAGTGCCAGTTTATCCCTTCTTAAATCCAGTGGTGTCTCTCCTGCTTCTATTAATATTGCGTTTATGGGTGTTGACCTAATGGCTCCTATGCAAATTCTCAGTGCTCTATACTGCAGTCTGTCTACTTTTTGTAATGAAGTTTTAGCTGCTGCTCCGTAAACTATACTGCCATAATCTATTGTTGACCTCATAACTGCCCTGTATATGTCAATTAATCATTTTTTATCTGCCCTCCAGTCACAGCCTGCTACAGCCCGTAGTAAATTAATAACCTTTTTGCACTTTGTTGCCAAATGTTCAATGTGTGCTTTCCATGTATATTTGTGGTCTAGATATAGGCCCAGGTACTTGAACTCATTCACCCTCTCCATCGGCTGATCATAAAGTGTTAGCTTCTCAATGTCTATCTTACGCTTGTTTGTAAAGATCATGTAACATGACTTGCTGGTTGACATTTTGAACCCCCATTCATACGACCACTTTTCCACTTTTTCTATTGCTTTCCTGATATTCCTGAAGACATGTGACACATTTTTTCCCCTCATCCATATGGCCCCATCATCTGCGTATAGCGCTGATTCGATGCATCCATCTAACTTTGTAAAAATATCATTGATCATTACATTAAACAGAACAGGGCTGATTGCACTTCCCTGGGGAATACCATTTTCAATTTTATAATCTTTAGAAACTTCTGTTCCAACCTTGACATTAAATTTCCTGCCTGTTAAGAAGTCCATAACCCAGTTATATAATCTCCCTCCAATACCCATTCTACTTAGTTTGATAAGCAACCCATCCCTCCACATGGAATCATATGCTTTTTCTATATCAAAATATACAATTATCATTAACTCTTTCATTTTCATTGTCTTTTCTACTTCATTACTAACTCTAACTAGAGCATCCATTGTGGATCGTCCTTTCCTAAATCCACTCTGAGAATTGTTAAATAGCCCTCTCTGTTCCAGAACATATGACAGCCTCATAACAATTATCTTCTCCATCCATTTACATAAGTGAGACGTCAAGGCTATGGGTCTATAGTTACTAGGATTATTAGGATTCTTCCCTGGTTTATTAAATGGCAATATTATTGCTCTTTTCCAGCCACTGGGCAGAGTTCCCTCCCTCCATAATACAAGGAAACTGGACCATATCACACCGGTCATGAAATCACTACACTGGCTTCCAGTGAGTCAAAGGACAGAGTTTAAAATCTTACTGCTGCTCTACAAAGACCTGAATGGTCTTGGACCAAAATACATGGTTGATCAGTTAGTTCCTATGAATCTCCCAGACCCCTGAGGTTCATCTGGATCTGGTTTGTTGTGGTTCCAGAACCAGAACCAAGCAAGGTGAGGCAGCGTTCTGTTATTCTGCTCCTCAACGGTGGAACAAACTTCCTGTAGACCTGAGGTCTGCTCCAACTGTAGATCCTTTAAATCAGGATAAAAACATTACTGTTTACTGAAGTGTACTCTTAAATTAAATGCTTACCTGCTGTACTCTACTGCCCTTATTTTTTTAATAACTTGTTCTTTTTTATTATTTTACCTCTTTTCTTATAATTTTATTTCATTTTATTTGTTCTTTACTGTTTAATTGTGTCTTGCGCCTTTTAATGTTGATATAAAGCACTTTGAATTACCTTGTGTTGAATTGTGCTATACAAATAAACTTGCCTTGCGTAGATGATTGGATATAAGAAAGAGTCTTTCAGAAGTAAAGATAAGAAGGGTTTCATGGGTCTGTGATCAAGGCCAAACAGTGCTATTCTGGGTTCATTACAAAATCTAATCTTCTGGTTTGCAATTAAGAAGCCTGGGATACATCCACTGATAACATTTATTATATATATATAAAAAAAAAGAGAAAGCAACAGGGTTTCAGAGTTATTATTGCTGTACCTTGTTTGGGTTAAATTCAAAATGACCATGATATTCATTAATATTTCAGTTTTAAACATTCAATACAAAGTCTTTGTGATATACAGTTAAATATAAAATTTGAATGAACTGAAAATCATAACTTTTTTTTATTCTGATTCTTTTGGTAATTATATTCTGTGTTTTTTCTGTCTTCTAATGGAAGTATGTTGAGTTGATGTGCATCTTCGCCCCTCCTGGGGTGGAATCGACCCCTGTTGACGGGTGGGATGGCTGGGTTAGCGTCCCCCTCCCGATGCAGATGGTTCCGTAAGATGGTGTTTCATCTCTGGTCCCTCTGTGCTCATCTTCTTTTTTTTGTGTATGTGGGGGAGTGGGGTTTGTGTGAAGGGTGGGGGGGGGTTTGGGCCCTGTTTTAACTTTTTAAATTTTACAATTTTTAAACATGTAAAGCACCTAGTGAAACATATATGTATGAAAAGTGCTTTATAAATAAAGTTTGATTGATTGATTGATTGATTGATTGATTGATTGATTGATTGATTGATTGATTGATTGATTGATTGATTGATTGATTGATTGATTGATTGATTGATGTTGGTACAATCAGATGTGAGTGGACTTTATTCAAAGAGCAGTGATCAATTAAAAAAATGCAAAAAAACATTTTTTTTTTTAAGTCATGACACTACCTAAATAGATTTTTTAATAGTCCAAAGCAGACACTGACCCTCATCAGCCTGAGGAGAGAAGGTTTGGACTCCACCATTCCGTCTCCATGGAGTGTTTTAAGACAAGAGATCTAAATCAGAAGAGGAGAAAGGTCAGCCATTCCATTCAAGTCATATTATTTGATTAATAAGTAACAGTTGATATCAGTATCAGTAGTGTTGGTGACCTATTTATACAGACACGCACAGCTCCAACGTCATAATTAAATATGCGGATGACACGACAGTCATAGGCTTGATTGATGACGATGACGAGTCGGCCTACAGGGCAGAGGTCGGGTCACTGACACAGTGGTGTCGAGACAGCCTGGCTTTAAACGTCAGCAAGACCAAGGAGCTGATCGTGGACTTCAGGAGATCAGAGAGAGAGTACGCACCTGTTATCATAAATGGGGCTGCTGTGGAGCAGGTCAAAGACTTCAAGTTCCTCGGAATCTACATATCGAGGGACCTGAAGTGGGCTACACACACCACAAAAGTGGTGAAAAAGGCCCAACAAAGGAATTTCAAAGTGAGCCCCCGCATCCTCAGGGCTTTCTATACAAGCCCCATCGAGAGCGTCCTGATGAGCGGCACCACGGCCTGTTTTGGAAACTGCACCGCTGCAGAAAAGAAAGCACTGCAGAAGGTGGTGCGAACAGCACAGCGTATCGTAGGAGGGGAGCTTCCACCTCTCCAGGAACTTCATGAGAGACGTTGTGTGGCTAAGGCCCACAACATTATCCGGGACATCCATCCCCCCAGCCATAGCCTGTTCCAGCCACTGCTGCACCCACGGCCGGGCAAACGGTACCGGTGCATAAAAAGCAGCACCACCAGATTCCTGAACAGTTTTTATCTGTCAGCAAATAGATTACTGAACAAGACCTACTTCTTGTGAAAGACTGAACTGAAGATTTTTATATCATACACAGAAGCCCAAGATCTATCCTCTTATTCCACATACTGTTTTTATGCTTTTATTCATGCACTATGCACTTTGTTTGTATGTCTATCTTTTAACTGCAAATGATGATGAGCCTGCACAAACAAGTTTTTTACCCATGTTACTGAGTAATATGATGTGACAATAAAGTTTGATTGATTGATTGATTGATTTATGTATTTCACCAAAGTTCACCATGAAATGTCCTTTGGACTCAAAAACAAACCTATAAATTACGATGCTCTCACTCATTGGGACATTTCCTCCTTTAGCTTTTTCATCAGCTACTGGTTTCTTACACGGTCTCTTCAGGGTATGTACTAGAGTTAATCATCAAAATAACAGTTTTGTACCATAAAAGACAGCATCAGTTTTTAACACATCTCCTTTGTTTTTCACAGGAAGTTGGTGCTATATTTGTGGTCTACAATGGGAGTTCCTGGTGGTGTATTTTTTATCATACTTTTGCACATTTTAACTGGAGAGACTTCAGGTAAACCAGCTGTTATTTGGTCATCTTTGGTTTGAGATGGAGACAGGTGACAGATTTAAGAAAATGCATACTGACAAAATATCTGAACATGAATACTCTTTAGGCAGATGGTACAGTCAATGTGACATCACATGCATACGATAGCAGGTCAAATCTAGCATGTTTCATAAATCTGTGTCCTTTTTTGCAGGAGTGTTTGTTTCCAGCTGTGATTCGTGTCATCATGAAGCCCTCTGTTTGGCCTCAAGAGAGAGAGGCGACGCTCTCCAAAGCAATATCTCGTGTGTCTGTAAAGACGGCTTTGTAGGCGATGGTCTTACCTGCTACAATACAAAACTCTGCAGCAACTCTTCTTGCTGTCGCCAAGGCTACAATTGGTCACCAAGCAGTGGCTGTGTGGACATTGATGAGTGCTCCCTCCCAGATCCACCCTGCTCACCACCTTATACTTGCTCCAACACACCAGGCTCCTTTGAATGCCTGCAGCTCTCGGGTAGCAGATCAGGACCTTCTTCTCAGTCCGTCCATTTCCAATGTGGAAACACAGTTTGTCCTTCAGGCATGGACTGCATCAAGAATGGTGGGAATAATCTCCAGTGTGCTGACCCTTGTGACCACTACACCGCACTGCACGATGACTGGCGTTCAATAAATAACACAGCTGGTGGAAAATGTGATCAACATGTTGACTGGCAGGGCTGGTATCGCCTGTTTCTGGGACAAACCAGTGCTCAAATTCCAGAGACATGTACAGGTGAAAACAGATGTGGAACCGCTGCTTCCATGTGGATAACAGAGCCTCACCCCATGTTGTCTAATACAATTGTGACTCGCACCGTTTGCAGCTCCTGGAGTGGCTCTTGCTGCTATTTTGCTTCTCACATCATTCATGTTAAACTCTGTTATGCAAACTACTATGTCTACAAACTGGTGCAGCCATCCACATGCAGCCTTGCATATTGTGCAGGTATTGTACCGTTTCAAATATTTTTACACTTCTTGCTCTCGGAGTCAATAGTTTATGAGTGCATACTTTTTTTTTTTTTTTTTTTTCCAACTCTGTTTATTGAATTTTTCATTTTTCAACACATAAATGACAGTAACAATGAAGCAAGTATCAAGGTTTACATTATCACGTAACTCAAATAAGGACAGTGTACAAGATATATAAACAAACAAAAAGAATAATAAAACAACAAAAAAAGAATAGGACAATAATACACATATACAAACACACTCATTCACTCGGGGAAGGGGGAGGGGGGGTGGGTGGGGGGGTTTATTCTGCTCACAGCTTTTCTAGTTAGTCCTCAGGTTCTTCATCAATGCTGAGTGAGTGAATGTGGTCAACAAAAGGTTGCCAAGTTTTGTTAAAGGCTTCCAAGGAACCCCGACGGGAGAACCTAATCTTCTCCAGCTTAATGCAGTATAGGATTTCATGTATCCATCTATTGTGTGTGGGCGGAAGCGTATGTGTCCATTTGAGGAGGATGAGCCTTCTAGCGAGTAAAGTTGTGAAGGCTATAACTCGTTTTGCAGTGTTAGGCATCCCAGTGTGTCGTGGTACTCCAAAGAGGGCAGTGAGGGGGTCGGGGTCAATTGTGCTACCCAAAACCCTCCCCAGCGTATCAAACAACTCCAACCAAAATAAAGACAATTTCGGACATGACCAAAACATATGCATGTAATCTGCCGGTGATAATTTACATCTGTTAGATGAGTCAGCCCTATCTGGGTAAATCTTCGCTAATCTTGCATTGGTGTAGTGGCTCCTGTGTAGGATTTTGCATTGAAGTAGACAGTGTCTTGCACATATAGAAGATGTGTGTACCAGATCTAACATATGATCCCACTGATCATCAGTGATGTCAGTCCCAAAGTCCTGACTCCACACAGTTCGAAGTGAGTCCAGTCTGGTTGGATTAACCGCAAAAATGTTTCTATAAATGATAGAAATCAACCTCTTAGAGTCTGTCTTCAGAGATAGAAACGGATCTAAACTAGAGTTTGGGGGCTGACTAGGGAATTGCGGGTATTGATTCTGAACAAAATGTCTAACCTGAAAATAACGAAACCGATGGGAGTTTGGGAGAGTGAATTTAGCAGCCAGATCAGAAAATTGAGGGAAAATCAAACAATGATTGCGGTAAATAGGAGCCAGACCTGATGGTACATGTAAACAAAAAGTGCTTTCTGAATTGGCTCCAGATTTTTAAGGTGTTAGTCACAATCGGGTTAATGGAGACCTTGAGCGGCAGAGGTAATTGTGCACAAACCACTGAGCACAGTGAGTGCCTGGATGAGGATATCTCCATTTGAGCCCATTGGGGTAAGCCAGCTTGTGCAATTTTGGAGTTCCAAAAGAGGAGTTTATTAATATTACACGCCCAGTAATAATGACGGAAGCTTGGCAGCGCCAGGCCACCCTCTGCCTTGGGGAGTTGGAGAATCTCCTTCCTAATACAAGCCTTTTTATCACACCATAGAAATGAATTAATTATTTTATCAAGAGAGAGAAAAAATGAGTTGCGTAAGAAAATCGGAATTTGCTGAAAGAGATATAAAAATCGCGGTAGAGTAATCATCTTGATCAGGTTAGCACGTCCCATTAAAGAGAAAGGCAGGGAGGACCACCTGACTAAGTCTTCTTTGCAGCGCTCAACTGAGGGATCAAAGTTCTTGGCAGCTAGTTCTGTAAAGGATTTACTCACAAAGATACCCAAATATTTGAACCCTTCCGAGGCTTTCCTAAAGGGAAAAATATTTTGAGGAAGAGCATTAGCCAGATCGTTAACTGGAAAATATTCACTTTTATGAAGATTGAGTTTATAACCGGAGATTTTCTTAAATACCTCTAATATGTTCAAAATTACAGGACGGGAATTCGGGGGGTCCGAGATATATAGCAGGAGGTCGTCCGTGTACAACGACAACTTGTGAGTTAACCCTTGGCGCATGATACCGTCAAAACGACCCTCATTACGGACCCAGATAGCCAACGGCTCCACGGCGAGCACAAACAGAGAAGGGGATAAAGGACAGCCCTGTCTGTTACCTCGCGAGAGCGGAAACGAGTTGGAGCGGATTCCATTGATATTGACTGAAGCAACCGGGGATGTGTAGAGTAACTGAATCCAGGAAATAAAATTAGCGCTGAAACCAAACCTGTTGCGAGCATAGAACATGTACCTCCACTCCACCCGGTCGAATGCCTTTTCGGCATCTAAAGAAAGAACGATTTCGGGAGAGTCCGCGGTGGGGGTGTAAATAATGTCGAATAACCGTCTGGTGTTAAAGAAAGAATGTCTACCAGGGATAAAACCAGATTGGTCTGGATGAATAAGAGCAGGCAATACTCTCTGGATGTGGGTGGCAAGGACCTTAGCCATTATTTTAAAATCCACATTCAGTAAGGATATGGGTCTGTAACTGCCACACAACAACGGATCTTTGTCTTTCTTTAATAAGAGAGAAATTGAGGCTTCTGTCAGGGTGGGTAGAAGTTGATGAGTGCATACTTTTGATTGTTTGTGTGTGTACTGTTATTCTTTCTCAACAGATTTCTCAGCAGATTTCATTGAGCCTCCCATGCAGCTTGTTTGTGGCCGAAATAAACTCCAAGTAGGACTGTTTGTGAGCAGCCTGGCGTTTTCTGGTTTAGACCCACTCTCTGGCCACCTGGCTAACCGCAACTGTTCCCGGGTCAGAGTCCATGGCGATGTTGTGTGGTATGAAGTGGAGGCCCAGACGGGTGTCTGTGGAAACATCATGAGAGTAATCATTTTTTTCTTATTATTGCCAGTTATTTATTTACTTAAAAGAGGAACAAAAAAACATAATTACTGCATGAATGTTTTAGACATGATCTAAAATGACTCACCTTCTTCCACCAATGAGGCCTGGTCAGAAAGGACCAATAGAGACGAAGTATTCATTATCCTAAAAACTTTCCTGGAAACAACTACTGAACTCTCTGTCAAGCTTATCCTAATCTTTGAAGTGACTAAAGATTTGATCACTTGTCTTTCAGAGCAACGACACACATGCCACCTACGCCAACAGTTTATTCCTCTATCATGCAAACAGCAAATCCTTTGCTCCCCCTGAGAGATTTTTCTTCTCCTGCTCCTATCCCCTGCACACAGACGCCAGCCTGAATGTGGCTATAAGACCAACCCTAGAGTAAGTAGTGCTTTATCAAACACATCAGAAGAAACTAAAATGACATCAATATTACAGCTGTCCAGCTGACTGTGATTTATTTTTCATGACGTCGTCTATGCATGGCCACCTGCTGAGGTCATGCACTTTCCCCTGCAGCGTTCGGCTGCAACTGTTTCTGGATTGTTTTTCATATTAGCCAATACATTTCCCGAAACTTTCTGAAATTAATAAAGATTATAATAATAATATAGCATATTTTGTTGGCAGGTGGGAGAGGGGTATTTCGGGCTCAGGTAAAAAAGCCAGTGCCGCCATGTCCCTGTTCCGGGACTCCAACTACGCTGAGACATATCCAGCAGGCCTCGTCGTCCTCCCAGTGGGTTCACCGTTGTATGTTGGCATCTCTGTAGATGAGATCGACCCCAGCTTTGTAGCTGTTCTGGAGGACTGCTTCGCCTCTCACTCATCAAACCCAGAAGATCCCATGCAGTACCCCCTCATCCAGAAGAAGTATGTGTACTTCCTGACTCTCTGTGGTGACTTTGTGTGATACAAGGATGTGTAATGACCTGGATGTTCTCATCCCTCCTTCCCCACAGGTGTCCCATTGATCACCAGCAGGTGTCAGTGGTGGAAAGTGGCTCATCCCTCCAGGCTCGTTTCTCTGCTCTGTTGTTTCTCCACCAGGATGAATACCGAGACATATATCTTCACTGCAGCCTCAGCTTGTGCGACCAGAGAAGCTCCGACTGTGACCCAGTGAGTTACACACTTCCCTTCACACTTTAAAGTTTACAGCTGAGACACTTTTTCATGTTTCCTCCACCTTCTCTCGCCTCTCAGGTTTGTCGCAGCAGGTCATCTCGCTCTGTGTCCAGCTCTGCTGCTGTCCACCCCGTCACCATCGGACCAATAATCTGTAAGCATGGATTTAAGTCCTATTTCAAAGTTAACAGCTCAACAAAGTGACATTTAAGATATCAGTGATCATGTTTTTGTGCTTTTCTTTTTTTTTCAGGGAAGAAGTGACCATTAACACATGCAAAGATGCTCCTCTAAACTAATCTAGTAATTAGATGTTTTTTTCCCTCTATATATGTTTTTAATCAGAAGGAGAAAAATCCGAAAAGCTGGAATGACAATGTATGATGGTGTCTGAACAACCCTGTAACAGATGCTAGTTGTCTTTTTATGTAGATCTGCATTTGCTTAACTTGTATATTTTACTGCATTACGCCTTTAAGAGAATAAATATAAAGACAGCAACAGTTTCTTACTTGTCTGTATTCATTTGTCAGTATGATACAAATGTTATATAAACAAGCAAATTATGCTAAAGTCTGCACCATAAATATTTATAGGTTATTAAACTAATATATGATCACTCTAGAAAAAATTAAGAAAAACTCAGTGCATGGTGAATGATCACCAAACTGACAACTCAAATGTTGCGTTACATCAACAGAGTAAGATGGGATGAAAAGTTATACCCACTTAGATCATTTTAATGGGAGTAACAAGTTATTAACAACAACAAAAGAGCGAATGGAACTGATCGATAAGTATTTTTAAGCAAATGAAATCAACATAGCCAGCACTATCTCAACAAAAACCTTCCTGGTTTTAATCCTGAGTTGTGTCTTGTTGGGTGGAGTTTGTATGTTTTTGTAGCGCCTGCAGCTACTCTTTCAGGTACAGCCCAGGAATCTGCACTTTAGGTTAATGAGAGATGCCAAGTTGTCCATGGAGAGGAATGTGCATAATTGATGATGTTTCAGTGTCAACACTATATAAGACTGGTAAGATGGATTGTTGGGTGGGACTAAGATGTCCCACTTAAACCCCTCCAACCATCTTTAACACAAAATATGTTTCCTGCTTATACTTAACAAAGTTATATGTTGTAAGACCATATTACAGCAAGAGGCTTTCAAATACAACAGGGGGTGTGTCTATGGTTTCAACTGGCACAATGCTTCACAAACTTTAGCAGATTGATTTTAACAATCACAGTGTGGTAAGACGCACTTAAGTGCTTATTTGTGAGTGCGCAGCCTTGACCAATGGCGTGCGTCGCCAGCCTATTTAAGGGGAAGTGATGGTGAACCCGGAAAGAAAGCGCGACTCTTCGCCCCCGCCCACTGCGGGTTCCAGTCGGTTCCTGTCTCGTTCCTCATCCATCTGTGGCTTTGGCCGGCTCGTGTCAGAAGCGGATCTTGTGGCAAGAATTCATGCAACTGGTACGTAGTCGGCTGGTTACAGCATTCTGTGACGGCCCTCTTTGGTTACTTTTGTCTAATTTACTGCCGACCTGCACCTGATCACTTTTCTAGCACGTCCGTCGTTCAGCGTTCTTTCAGTCGGTCGCAGCTGCGCCTTCTGAGGATGATTGGCTCGCTGGGAGCGTCTGCAGCGCAGGCGACTCGTGAAATGCAGCGAGCCGCTTTAGAATGATTAAGAAGCCTTACATCGCCTGGTATGTGTCTTTTTATCTTTATGAATCCCGATCTCGCTGCAGTTATTTGTGGCATCAATTAAGTGTTTTGTACGTCCTTAGGTGTTGCTGGTTTTAGCCCCCACTGCCGTTCTTGCCAGCGTCCTTGTCTACGGGAAAAACACAGAGCCGTGGTCTGGCTGGACTGACGCGGCCGCTCACGTGAAGAGGCTGCAAGACCCTCGAGCATTCAAGACTTTTTATACTAAGTTTTAGCAAGCGTGTGTGTGCGCGTGTGTGCGCGCGTGTGTGTGTGTGTGTGTGTGTTTGCGCGCGTGTGTGTGCGTGTTTGGAGCGTGGTGTGAGGGATATTCTTCTTTTGGGTTAATTTTGTGTTCTTTTTGTTGCCCCTGCTTTAAACCTATTGGCAGGAGGTCCATAACTGCAGATAACCAATAGGTTTTTGGGCCGAGTTTATTCTCTTTTTTTTTCATATTTGTTATTTGGTTTAGGGCTCGAGAGCTTGTTGACGTCGTGTGTGGTTGGTAACTACATTGGTTAATTTCTTTTTCTTTCCATTACTTTTGTGCTGTTTACATTTGGTTTTGTATGTTTGTTCTTGATTGTTCATCTCCTAATACCCTTTATTTTGGTTTCTTTGCTTTTCAGGTGCTGAGCGTCCACGGCGGGGTGGCAAGCCAATCCTTGGGTGATGGTGCTTTATTTTCCGTGTGTGTGAATTTCACGTATGCTTAGTTTGCTGTGCCTCTTGATTTATATTATCCTACGTTTGCAGTTCTTGGTTTATTTAATTCACTTTCTTTTAATTTACGGTTAGTGTGACGTGTGTCTGCATGGTGTGAATCTTTGGACCATTGATCCATTCCTCTGGTAACCCCCCCTGCTGGTGGCCCTCAGCCCTGTCTTTAGCGAGAATCCCCTCATCCCTGCCCCAAAATACGGAGATGTGATTGTGTTATATATTCTATTGTTCTTAACAAGAATCCTGGTTTTTATAGACATTAAATAAAATAAGAATTTGTATTTTCACAACCGTTTGTCTCTGGTGTATTGGTCATTAGAATCTCACGTGCGCCCTTAAAACTGTATCGGGCCACAACAGCATAAAATACAAGGGATATAAAACATTCTTGACATGTCTATAGCCAAGATCTGCTGACTTTGCGAAGAGAGAAACGAATAGCAGGATTGAAAAGAGAAATGTAAGTTGCTGAATTATGAGAAAGACAAGTGTGTACCTTCAGGAAGTATGAGTGTGAGACATACAAAGTTTACAGAGTAGGTCAGCTTTTCATTCAATCATTATGACAAACCTTTGTCGTAGGTCTACACACGCTAGGGAAATTTTCTTTAGATCTGAGAAATCTAAAATCACAATCTTAAACAAACACTCAACAGTGAGCTACCTCATGAGGAAGCAGAAACAATGATTTATTACAACTTAGAGGTCATTTGAAAGTTCTTTGTTTTGCTGAATGTGGTAGTTGAGGAGGGTGACAAGCAGCAGATCTGGAGCCAGACAGAGCACAGCCAGTATGAACATTTACACTGGGATTCAGAGAGGATACGAAAAGCAAGACAATAACAGTGTTTCCTTGTATTAAACATTTGTAGTTTATACTCGAACTGAACCGTACTTGTAACTACTACTGAGAACCACCAGAGAGAAATCTAGATCAGATAAGTATTACACAACAAAGAGGAAGTGAAAAACAGCAAGAACACATTTGTATTTTCCAGAAAACAACAAGCTTCAATTTATGGACTGTGCTGATTTATTGGTTTATAAACCTCTTACCTCACTAGATAAAGGCTTCACTAGATAAAGGCACTTCTTTCTCATCTAATTTCATGTTAATGACTTAAAGGCACTTTTCAAATTTGAAAATGCAATTATTGGAACAGAATTGGGGATTTTAAAAGTAGACCAAGTCTCTTGCAAAGACTCCAAGAACAATCGTTATTATGTAGGAAATTTGTTTTATTTTCCCAAACATGTAATTAAAAAAAATTGAAAACTCGTTTTTGGGTATTTATTTTCTTGGTAATAATTTTGCAAATATTTGTATTGTTTAATTCTATCAAACATTTGTAGTGCCATACCATTCGAGCCATACTTGTAACCACCAGTGGGTACCAGCAGGGGGCGGTACAAATACACCCAAATTCACTTCCACAAACAAAGATAAACTGAGAGAAATCCAGGGCAGAGAGGGTAAAGCATGGATGTATTATAGGTGTAAAGCACAGCAAAGAGGAAAGGAAAAACTGCAAGAACACATTTGTGTTTTCCAGAAACAAGCTTCAATTTCTGGAATGTGCTGGTTTATTGCTTTATAAACCTCTTACCTCACTCAGAGGGTTAAAACCCAACCCGAATTTCCCACACGTGGGACAATAAGGTGTATCTTATCTTATCTTACTAGATAAAGGCTTCAAATGCCCTTTCTCATTTCATTTCATGTTAATGACTTAAAGGCACTTTTTAAATTTGAAAATGCAATTATTGGAACAGAATTTGGGATTTTAAAAGTAGATCAAGACTCTTGCCAAGACTCCAAGAAGAATCGTTATTATGTAGGAATTTTGTTTCATTTTCCAAAACATGTAAAAACATGTAATTAAAAAAATTGAAAACCCATTTTGGGTATTTTTCTGAATTTATTAAAGGATAGCCCCTTGAGATGTGCCATCTCATTTTCAAGGGGGTCCCAAGAAAACATACAACATTACAATACATCACATTACAGTATAGACATACATGACATAAAACAAACACAGACATCCTGCTCACCCCCTCCCACACACAACCCCTACCCACATAAGTCTAGTTACAAAATAGACAAATAACCGGAACAATAACATGAATATAACATAACACAGAAAAAAATAGAAAAAAAAGGACAAAAAATACAAAAATAAATTAAAAAGATAGGCAATTTGTTTTAAGATGAGAGTATAATGACAACTTAAAACAATGAAAAGAGGTAATAGAACGCAAAAATAGAGGAAGACCATTCCAATCTGATGGAGCATTAAAATGAAATGATCTTTTACCAACCTCTTTTGAAATTCTTGGAACAAAGAAAAAAGGAAAATTCATATGTCTGAGTGAGTATGAAGAGTTATGGAATCATGAGTTCTTTTAAATATGGAGGACAGTGAAAATAAACACATTTAAAAGGGAACTGAAGCCAGTGAAATTGCAGTCTACATTTATTTTCTTGGTAATAATTTTGCAAATACATATTTGTATTACATTTGTTGTGTATACTCTAATGCAGTGGTTCTCAAATGGGGGTACGCGTACCCCTTGGGGTACGTGAAGGCACTCCAGGGGGTATGTGAGATTTTAAAATATACATATATTTAAAAAGTAGCATCCATGCAAAAAATTCATAAAATTAATTTTATCTTCAGGAGTAGGCTATTCAACTTATTATCCTAAAACCCCAGAGTATCCCCCACACCAGGATGTTCCACCTAACCTGTCAAATGCCACCTGGCTTCACCTGTCAATCACTTGGACCAACGATGGAGTCGTGGTTGAAGCGTAGCAGCAATATTTTTATGTTTCACTGTTTCTTCAGAGTCGGGACAAAACATGTGCACTGTAGAAAAGTCTAATTCAAATAAAAAGTAAAGAAATGTGTAACAATTGGCATGCTTACAAAGTTAGATCAAGAGGAATTCTGAATGCTGATGATAAGTTTAAGCCTTAAAAAAAAATTTTTTTGAGGGTATTTGTTCAAATGTATGACTAGTAGTAAGCTCACACATGTTAATTATTTTATCACAGTCAAGGGGTCTCAGTATTCAATTATTAAAAAAAAACTTCAAAAACCTCTTAAATTGTGAGAAAATTCATATTAAGTTAAAGATAAGGGTTAAAAGTATTTAAGACAACATAGAGTTTTAACATAAAAAAAGATTTTCCATAAAAATATGGCCATCGAAGTTGTGTCACACTTTTTGTCAACTCCATCATCGTTTTCATTAACCTCATTTAAATCAGATAATAGCATGGTCAGCTATTTCCCTGAGGACCCCTTTTCATTCTCCTGGCTGTGGTGAATGCAGCAGTAGCACACATGCTCTGGTAAGTTTTACATTTTTTGATATTTTAAACAAACAATGTTAATTTTTCTATGGTCACAGCCAGAAAATATCAACTCCATGTATCCATTGTGAAAGTTTTGAAAAACATTAGTGGATTAAATTTAAGTATTTTAGTGAAGACATGTTGACAGCTAGCAACTGACAAAAAAGTAGCTAGCTAGCTGCAGTGTATTTTTGCGCAGAGGAAAAAAACATGCCATTTCGTCAACTCCGTCATCGTCAACTCCGTCCCTTTTTATCGATGACGGAGTTGACATATAAAGTGACGGAGTTGACAAATCTATCATTAACCTCTTAAGTGCAAATATACTATTTCTGAGCACAGTAACGGAATTAAAGACTATGTTATGGTTTTATCTACATATTCATACATAAATATTATAAGAAAATTACATCATTTTTAAATTAATTGGACTTTAGAGCATGGTTAGGCTTGGTGAGGACAGTGCATCTGTTATATAGATAGCAATTGTTTTTATATTCAAATAACCAGAACCCCCCCACCCTCAACACACACATACATAGACAGAGTCCCCTTCCTCACAAATCCACCCATATACACACACAGACACACACACACAGGCCATCCCTACCACACCTTCCCAGCAACACGTACACACAGCCCTCACACACAACCCCTCCTTTACACACACAGCCCTCCACAGATCACACAGAACCCCTCCCACAACCCCCCTCCTTCCAGATTTTATGTGAATCAATCAACCACTTATTTTAATACTCTTTTCATATGTTCTGTATTGAAGGAAAGATGGCGAGACAGTGCATGTCAGTTGAGGAAAGAAGGAGAAAAAATAAAGAGAGCCAACGAAAGAGAAGAGAAAAATTAAACAGTGACCCAGAGAGTAAACTTGCTATGCAAGAGAAGGAGAGACAGAGATGGAAGAGTAGGGTTCAAGCCAAAAAAACAATACATATCCACCAGATGACTGACAGGGGCAAGAAGTATCAAAGAAGGTATTGGAGAGAGGCACAGCAAAAATCCAGACAGGACAGGGCCCGTAGACGTGCAGTCTCTCCTGAAGTGTGGATCCCCTCAGACCAGACAACAAGGTGAGACACACACACACACACACACACACACACACACACACACACACACACACACACACACACACACACACACACACACACACACACACACACACACACACACACACACACACAAACTAAACTGTATGTGCACACTAAACTGTAAATGCACATCATTCTCAACTCTCTCACACACAGACGCAGACGGACCAACACAACCCAGCAGGAAACGGACGCAGAGGGACAGACAGACACATGCAGACTGCCGCCCTTCTCCACCACCCCCTCCCTCCCCACCTCCCCCTATCCCACTCCTCCCTCCTTTCCACTCCACCACCTCCTCCTCCCACTATCTCCCTCCCCTCCATAACCTCACCCTCCTTCCTTCCCCTCAACCTCCTCCCTCATCCACCTCCACCCCTCCCACCATTGCCCTGCCCCCCACCCCAATCCGACCAATCTGTTCTATGGTTTACTGAAGGATGTTTTTTATTGATTTTTATTGTTAAGATTAAAAAATAATTTAGATTGTATGTTCATGTAGTCACTTAAAGTAAAAGACTGGCACTTCTTACCCAACTCTCCCCTATTGGATAATAGGATAGAGCCCCTATTTTTAGTTATTCTGTATTGTGTTTTTAATCATTTTATTGTAACGTTAATGACAGTTGTTATGACTCAAGATGTATGTTCAAGCAGGAGGAGTAATACTCTGTTCAGTAAAGTAGGTAGCATATCCTCAATAAATTTTAAAAGATAAATTGTTCTCCTTTGTCAACTCCGTCATTTTTTGTCAACTCCGTCATCACGAAATCAGCACAATGAAATGTATATTTTTGTTATTTTTTGGCGGGAATCAAATTCGCTTTTCAGATTTTTGTTGGTACAGTAATAAAGTATCATCAGATAAACATGTTGTTTTGTCTTATTTACTTTTAGAATGTTTTCAAATACTATTAAAATCAAATATGAAGTATGAAAATGCAAATATTTGGGAATTCCTGTACGAAGAACCCTGTGTAATTAAGCCAGAAGTATTTATATTGTATTTTCCTGCCTATTTCAGTGACTTAACACTATAAGAACACAAATCAGAATGTTAGATTCTTGTTGGGATGGAATAATAGTAATTAAACACTTTTTAGTGTCAGTGACGGAGTTGATAAAAATCAAGGCATTGTGGTATATATGTGAATTTGTCAAAAATACATAAATACCTACAGCCTGCACCTTTATTTGGTTAAATAGCTCACATCTTGATCTTCCTGAATATACAACTCATATGAACATAAGGACAATTTTCAAAAAAACAATTTCAGAATGCATTTTGTCCCGACTCTGAAGAAACAGTGGTTTAATAAATCAGTTACTGATGGCACAGTGCTCTGTTTTAGGTCTTTTTTTTTACAACGCAAAGTGCTTTGCGCTGGTTAGGGGGTACTTGGCTGAAAAAATATTTCACAGGGGGTACATCACTGAAAAAAGGTTGAGGACCACTACCGGGGACTGCCAGCAGGGGGCGGTGCAGGTGTAATTACCGGGGACTGCCAGCAGGGGGCGCTGCAGCTGCGACCAGATTCACTTCCGCAAACAAAGAGCCCGCTAACGTCCAATCAGACACGACGACGGTTTTAAACATGAGCTGATATTTCCTTCTGCTGGTACCGAAACCACAACAGCAGCGACTGATCGGGCCAGGGTCCGGTCCCGGCGGCGTGTGAGCTCCTCCCGTAGCGGGCAGCAGTTTGATGGGACCCCCGGAGGGAGAGAGAGGTGAGCTGCTCCAGCGGTCAGGCTAACACTAGCTGCTCTAACTGCACCAGTCCTGGGGGTGGAGGACTTTCTTTTAGTTAAACGTGCCAAATTCGTGTAAATTCACCTTTTTCGGTTAAACTGGGTGCTTGACATATAAAGCTGCGGTCTTAGGGGCAGGTAGTTTAGTGGAGCGACTCAGACGTCTCTCGGCTCTCAAGCCTGATTTATGGTTACGCGTTACATCAACGCAGAGTCTACGGCGTAGTGTACGGCGTAGGCTCTGCGTCGATTTAACGCGGAACCATAAATCAGGCTTGAGACTGAAGTTTGCCTGAACTTGTTATTGAATTAAAGTGATCTCTTTAGTCCCAGCAGCAATTAGTCCAAGTCCCTCATGAAGGACGCTGTGTGCTGAACATGTGCTACACTAATATTGTAAACATAATTGCTCTAACATTTATTTATTAATTGTCACATGCTCATTTTTTTTTTTATATCTTTATTGATTTTTTTTTTATTCACACACTGGATATTATTATAAAGATCCCAACCCACAGCCATTCTCTCTTTACATCTCTCTTGTTATAAGATCCGAAATTTGTACAAAATAAGATACAACAATATTGTAAGTACAGTCCAATGGTACCTCTAGAAAATTAAAAATATACATAAACAAAAATTACTATTTTACTGTCGCCCTCCAAAATCCTTCCCCTTCCGAGGTTCACCACTACTACTCTGATATTTAGGTATCCTGCCCTGTATTTTCCTCCCGTAGAAGCACCCCTGTATCTCCTTTTCTAATGAATCGATCAAACGGTTTACAGATTGTCTCGTACCAGGTGCTCAAATTTAATGAACTTGTTGATTTCAAAGTTCAAAATTTCAAGATTGGATAGGATCAGGAATGAGTACATCAGAAGAATGTTAGAGGCTTTGGAGATAAAGTCAGGGAGGCCAGACTGAGAGGGTTCAGACGTGTCCAGAGGAGAGATAGTGAATATATTGGCAGAAGGATGCTGAGTTTTGAACTGCTAGGCAGGAGAACCAGAGGAACCAAAGAGGAGGTTTATAGATGTAGTGAAAGAGGACATGAAGGTAGTTGGGGTAAGAGAAGAGGATGCAGAAAACAGACTCAGGTGGAGGCAACTGATTCGCTGTGGCGACTCCTGAAGGGAAAAGCCGACAGGAGACGAAGAATGTTGATGTACAAGGCTTATAATAATCTGTTGCCACACTGTATCCAGAAGCTGTTTCAGCAAAGACAAAGTGTATATTAACTGAGAGGAAGCTGTATGTTCACAAAAACAAAGAACACCATGGATGTCAAACATAGATGTGTTTCAGTTTAAGGGGTTATTCTGTGGGATGTTTTGGAAATGGAAATTAAAGAGTGTAGCACATACAAAATATAAAAAAAAATATTGAAGAACAAGATACTCATTAAGTATGATCATATTGTATGAGTGTTTAAGTAAGTGCCTGAACTCAAATAGATAATTGGTCTACGCAGTATACTGAATGTTTTCAATATACAAAAAGTATATGAAAGGTTTTCTTTTAATTGATTTACTGCTCTGTATCGGTATGTGTAGGAGCTGACAGCAATTGATTATAAAAGGTTAATAAGCTAAGCTTCAGCCTACACCTTTTCGGTCTTGTTTCGTTTTTTATATTTTGGTCTAATGCAATATTAGCATTAACTTCATGTTTATTTGTTGTTTTCTTTTCTTTCATTTCTTTGGTATTTGAATTCTTATTTTGGAAATGACCGAAACAAACAAACAAAATGCTGAATTTTCCCCTAAAATGACTTTTTTTTTTTTTTTTTAAGATTATTATTATGGGGTCATAAATGACACATTTTCATTAAAGGTCTTTCCTGTCTATGTTTTTCCCTTTGCTCTACAGATTGGGTTGATGTGGCTAGTGATCTACTCAGCAAGTGTCACATAAGCTTGAGATTGAGGAAACTGACGGACTGTAATGCAGATGTTTTCATTGCGTTGTATGAGAACATCTTTGGAGAGAAGGTCCCAGGTAAGAGCAAGTAATAGATCTGCCAAATGCAGTGGTGGCTGGCTCATCAGACAATCAGTAAATCACTTGTTAATTGTGACAATTAGCTACTTTTTTGAATGACGTGATAATAACATCAATTACTTAAGATTTTGAGGTGCAGCTCAGATAGAGCAATCAGTTCCAATGTTGATCACTGATAGTTAAAGGCAAAACAATTGATTAATCAGTTTAGCAGAGAATGGTTGCTAATGGGGTAAATAAATGTGTGATGAAAATAGCAGTTTGCTCTATTGTGAGAAATTAAATTCTCACACTGAAAGTTAATAGGCAGTTCGGGTTTAGCTAAGCACATTGTTGTCTGAGTGTATTTACTGTAGTATGTCAGGAATTCTCTCAAGACCAAACATGCCAAGATGCAGGTCTTAGGCCAATTACAGATCTGGCTGTGGTTGACTGTGAGACTCATGCGTTCTACATAAAAAAGTTAATATGAAAGACCAGCATGATAAAGGGAGTGGGTGTTTCTGTGACGTGATTCCCTGTGCACAGGTGACGGTGTCATGTTTGCAGGCTTTTTCGTGGTTTCTTATTTGTGTTCTTGTTTAGATTATATTGCGGCACCATGTAGTCAGGAGGATGACGTCCATAACATCCAGTCTGTGATCGATTCCCTGTCCTTGGATTACCTCCAGATCAGCCTCTCACACATTACAGGTACAAAAGTAACTTGTCTGTAACTTTGAGACTACATGTTAGAGGTGTACTTGTATTTGTATTTTCTTTGGTATGATAGAAGACCACATCTGCAAAACTTTCTCTTGGATCAGGTTCTTTATTATTTCCTGAGTTTGTACACAGAAACTGTAACAATGCATTTTTACATTTAATTTAGAGGATTACTGTTTGGTTGCAGGGGAAAATATTGTCAGAGGGGAATCAGAGTCCATCAAGAACCTCCTTGAAATCTTCGATGGCCTGCTGGAATACCTCAACGAGGAGATCAATGAAGAATCGCAGAGTTGTGGTAAAGGGATCCATTTTTACTTCTCTCTCGTGAACTTGGCAGATCATTTGAATTTTATTTTTCTTCCATTCGGTTTAAAGGATTTGCATACAAGGGCATCTTTTTTAACAGATCTTAAAATTATGTAAATACAACCTCAGATAAAACAATAGCTCATGGTATATTATACTGGCATTAATTTAACAAAACTAAACCAAACTGCAGAGACAGTATGTAGAACATCTCAAAGTCTGTCTCATGGAGCAGACCTGTACCTCCTTTTTTAGTTGTTCTTTAGGAGATTTTCTTGGGTGATTTGGATCATTATGCTGTTTCATGACCTCATTTTAGCCAAGCTTTAGCTATCAGCTAAAGCTCTTTTGTTAGTTTCATGTTGCACGTTTCATTTCAGTTCAGGATCAAGCTGAACTCTTATATTAAGTTGGCAGTTTGTTGAATGCATGGTTGGTGAATTTGGTTGAGACATCAGAGGGGTGTATCTTTGGCAAATTGCCTGGTATTTTCTTTAGTTCAGTCAAACTGTTTATGTCTGTTTTTCTTTACAATCTCTTGGAGCTGTGTTATAGTCATTTTTTCTCTCTTTCTCCCTCGTGAAGCTTTTCTTATTTTACTGTTTTTACTTCCTGGGTCAGCTGATCTATTCTTGGTTTCAGAGGAATTAAATGAAATCGTCGATGAGGATGAATCTGATGACGCCAGGGGACCAAAAAGTCTTCACTTCATCGATCAGAAAGAAAGAAAGCTGGAGGGGACGTCAGTGTCATCCAGTGTAGAGTAAGAGCTTTTCTTGAACTACATAAACACTAAAAAACAAAAGGATTATATAAACAATTTAAAAATTACTTCCTATTTTTTTGTAATTTATATATATTTTGATAATTGAGGTATCTCAGGTGCTAATTTTATACATTTTCCTTCTTTGGCTGTTAATGTGCATGTCCATTATACAACTCCCCTGCTTTTATTTTTTTGTTGCTCCCAGAAACAACAGTCATAGTCGGTAAACTAAAATCAGTAGATCAAAGGTATTACATAATCCCCCATCTGCATAGGCATTACACAACTGTTAAAAGAAAAAACAAAAAGTGATGGTAACCATTTGTATATTTGTCAGGAGCTCTTGTTCAAGCAGCTGATGGTCGGGTTATGTGTGAGCGATGACATAATTCAGTTAAGTTGCAGATCCGGCTGCACATCATGTTGACATAACAACCAGCCCAGCGAACTCCCAAGCAGCAGCCATTGTTAACGTTTAATGCAGGGCACTGAGGGGAAAACTCCAGATAGTTATAGATGTTCCCAGATAATTCACAAAGCTAATTAAGCTACATTTCCTTCATTTAACGCAGGGCAGGCGTCAATGACTAGGGCTAAATTGCTTTTTGTGTGTGTGTTTTTATTTTTTTTCCCCCTTTAATACAATACCTGGGCTTTATGTATTGGCTGATGCTGAATACTAATCAGTTTCATTGATTGATTGTTGAATGAAACAATTTTATTAAAAATAATCAAGATATCACTAACATTTTTCTTCCTATTTTCATGAAGAAATATATAAATTTGAATATGTTTTAATGAACACAAAATTAAATATATCTATGAAATAAAGAAATCCTGCAATTAATCTCAAAGTTCAACCACAAATACATCAAACATTCGAAAACAGCTGATTGTCTGTTCAGTCTGCGGTTTGTTCAGTCTCCCAACCGTTTGGAGAGAATTTGCTCAGTTTATTTCATCCTCAGAAACAAGGTCCACATTCACCTACCGGTACTCCAGATGTCGAGCTATGCAGCTAAATTCATTACTTTCATGGGCTAACGGGAGGCTGGTCCTGTAGGACAAGACTTCTACAGTTTAGCACATCTATGCTCTTAGTCTGTGCGTCTCTGACTTTCATTGGTGCACTTCTCTTTTCTAAGTAAAAAAAAAAAAAAAAAAGCAAACGCTCAACATTGCTGCTGCAGCTCCTCTTTCTTCCTCTTTGACTCTATAAAGCCATGCCTTTTCACTCTTGAGGTTCAAATGTCTGCTCATTGAATGCTTAAACTATATTCTTAATCAGATTTTATGCCACCAAACGTGGTATTATAATGTTGCATAGATGTAAATATTTACTGAAGTATTATCGAAGAGCAAGTATTTAAAATACTAGTATTGGTATTGGAGCAGCTCTAGATTGAACACAGTTTCAGTCCTCGGTCCTTAGATGTTCAAGGTAGTGATTCTAAAGCGGGCCACATCTGTCATTTGGTAGCTGGATGGGAACCATTTGTGTGTCTTTTTGGGTTTGTAACTTTTGAAAATGCAGTTTTACATGAAAGGAAAACGCTTTTTAAGGTGTGGTTGCCCAGTTGAATTCAGTAGAGGCTTTTTTGACGAGGTCGGCCTCGCGCCTCACGCCGCCTCTTGGAGCATCAGAGTTTGTAGCTTGATATAGTACAGTGTGAAGCCGTCATGGATCATATTCTCTTCCCATTCAGATCTGCCGTCCACTCCAGTAAACAATCCCTTCATTCCTGGAATGCCGAGGAGGTGGGTTCAGCTCGTGAGCTCATCGGGCTGGGAGTCTCTGCACGCACATTTACAGACAAACGAGAAGGTAAATCATGGTCATATTTGCTTCTGATATTGACGATGCGTTAGCAAAATGCTTTGCCTTCATGCATACAGGAGTAACCAAAAAGGCCCTTGCTTGGGTTTGTGGTTGTTTTGTTTTCATGCTGATTTGAAATATTTTGAACCACTTTGAGACTTGGTTCATTCATCAATGAAAGCGGCTGGTTTTGGTTATTTATTATACGTTAGCTACCCAACATCCTGTGGGACTTAACGGTTAACCACCAAGAAATTTGAGACAACTCAGCATTAGTAAGACGAGATAGAAACTTGTGTACTTAATGTAAAATACTTATATTTGGAAGATTATGTTTATAGTGTCTCACTTGTTTGCCTTGTCCGTCCGTCCGTCCGTCCATCCGTCCATCCATCCATCCATCCATCCATCCATCCATCCATCCATCCATCCATCCATCCATCCATCCATCCATCCATCCATCATCTCCTCCCAAACCTCAGGTGCAGTCACTCCCTCGGGTCCTGTTGACATCCAGGAAGCTCCACCAGCTGGACCTTTGCACTCGGCTATCGCCCTACAGCCCCCCCACCAGTGTGACTCTCTCCACATCCCCAGCCCAGCCCCACGGTCGCCCCGCCATCTTCCCACCGCTGCTGGCCGCACTCAGGGACAGACACAGGACGCTGCCATTCCTCTCTCAAATAAGGTATCAATGAATTATTCAATTGTGAGTTAACAAACACACTTTTTAAAGTAACGTACAGACTCTGGAGTGCAAGACATAGCATATTTGAATGTGCATGACTTCATTTTTCTTTCATATATGCACACAAACGTATGCTTCCAATAGTAGTTCATGCCAGTATGAGGATAGGATGTACTGACTGGACCTAGACGTTAGCTGTTAGCGAGCATCCATTTTATCCATAAAATGTTCGTATTCCTTGTTATGGCACACTGGAAACTTTTGTTTCAGACATAATCTCTTAACATAAATTGTAAGCTTTGTTTTGAACATCTGCTGATAGTTTGTAGTTTAATCAGTAATTTTTCTGTGCAAATAATTTTATAGATATTGTCTCCAGGTGTCGCATTTATCTGCTTTTCCCTCTTAAATGCTCCATGGCACATGCAGTAGTTGTGTATCTGGCTGCTTCCACAGCTGAACTTGTTATCTACTTTGATAAATGGGACAAAAAAACAACCAACCACGAGTTAAAAGTTTTTCTTCCTTTATCTTTGATGCATGTTTGCTTTGACCCATAATTGGGGTCAGTCAGTTATTCATTTTCTTTATGAAGATGAATATTTGCTTCAACACCATCCATCCATCTATAATTCATCTCAGGTCTTCTTCAGAGTAAACCCACCTGTATTTCTTTTTTAACTTACGCTTTTCACAGACCTCTAAACTCGTAGCTGATACTGTCACCAATGGGATATTGTCTCCTGCGCTCTGCCTGTCGCCTGGTGAGTCAAAATGCAAATATTATTAGTGTAATCAAGAACGTAACGGCTGAAAGATGAAATGGTGGTGGAAGTGGCTGTTGCTCCGAGTGAACGTTGAATTAAAAAGGATTTCTTGAAGCTGCCGTATGTGATCACTCTGAACGCTGAACTTGTCCGTAGCTCTTACTGGCAGATTAAAAGTTTACCCGTGTCCTTCCCTGACTCTGACTCTGACAAGTCCCCAGCTGAGGGAAGTGTGGCGTATTTCCTGATGTCATATCTCGCTTCAATTCCAGCTGTGAGTGAGAAGTCGGTATCCAGCCAGCAAAGAGCCGGAGCAGAAGTGGAAACACTAGAGGTGCGAAAGCAACACGCCTTTGCTTTTGTTTGTGGCAATTTTGATGTGAGCGCTAACACGTGAAAGCACGAGTGGAATCTTGCGTGTTTATACAGTTTTGCAAAATAAGCTCACGGTCATTTTTTGTGAATAATGCTAATTTAATTTTTCTAAACATTCTCAGCCAACTAATGGAGGACCGAGGAGGGTTTTATTCCGCACCCAGCCAGACGTGCTCTTCCTCACCCTGCAGGATGAGCTGACAGCCACCACCCCGTCTCCACCAGACACCGAGGATGAAGAGGACGAAGAGGATGAAGAGGATGATGAGGAAGGTTGTGAGGATCTTAGTCGAGCACAAAGATTTAAGGACAGAGGGATAACTCACAGAAATAAAGCAGGGATCAGGTAAATGTTCATAGTTTGTTGATTTAATAAGACCTTTGGTGTCAACATTGGTTTTTCTCTTTTGTAAGAACACAGTTCAATGATGGTATTTCTGCCCAAGCAGCAATAACAGGATGTCGCAAGAGCAATTTGAAGAGTTTCTGTCTCATCGCAGACAAAGGAATAAGCAAGCAGAAGAGGAGTTGCATCAAATATCTGAGAACCTCTCCCATCGACTCGAGGAACTTGATCAGGTATGCATATATATTATATATGAACATCATATATGAGTGATTACTTGGGCCTCAACGGATGACGCTGCTGTGTGTGTTTTTTCTCTTATTTAAAAGTCAAAATGTAGTTTGTCTTAATCCACCAGACTCACACACAGTGTCAGCACAGCAGCTTTTAACGATGCGTGGTGTCGTAATCATGCAGATGCTGAAGCGAGTTCTGGGTGAAAGTGGAGAGTCGAGTGGCGTCAGAGAAGAGGACAAGCAGTCCCACCACAGTGACAGCGTCATGGAGTGTCGGAGGACTCCCCGGCAACATGCAGGTCTGCGTACACGCTGCCTAAATCAGACAACGTAGCGGACACATTTCTCTCCTCTCGCAGCAAACTTTCACAACTTTCAAAGTTCATTTTAACATATGTAAATGTAACAGACTTGCTGTTAGTGAAGGACGTTGGTGCTGATGAGTTAAACACTACCGATGATTTGAAGACATGTTCTTAGAAATCCCCAGAGACAGTTCAAGATTGGGATTATCTCAGGATAAATTATTAAATATGTTGAACTGCAGCTTTTAATGCTTTCAGGAACAGCTGATAATGAATCCAGCCAGCGGACGCGCTCCTTGTCTCCCTCGCCTCCTCGAGTCCGCCGCTCCTTGCACGGACAGTTGGGGGACGTCACGGCGGAGGCCTCGAGTCTGGACGATGACGGTCAAACCAAACCCTCAGCGTCCGGTCACACGAGGAGAGAAGAACTGCGCCACAAACCATCTCGTATAAAACACGGCAAAGTACTCACATTTTTATTTTCCTAATACTGTGTGTAACTATTTCCCTCACTGAATTAGTTTTCCTTGTTTTCAGTTGTGTGTTTAAGACTAATTGAGTTAATCCATGAAATGCTACACCGAAGAAGTACTTTGATAATCTTTTGGGTTAGTCCAGACTAAGATTACAAAAACTAGTTATAAATGAATGGATTTTAAAAGTGCAGAAATCTGAAGATTTAAAGATGTATTTATGATCTACACACTGTGCCGAAAACTGTTACCTGAGATGTTGCGATTATGGCAGCTAATCTGACAGTGTGAAATGGATTTGTGCCTCTTTACCTTTTTAGAAACTCATTTTCAACTGAATTGGGCACTTGTTGTTATTTTTATTAATATATTTATTGATTTTTGTACCCTTAAACATAAAAGTCATATCCTAAAATGACTTGCCTGAAGACTTTCACTAGTTTACCTCTTTAGAGTAATTTATTAGAACCAAATGGAAAATATTCATCTATAGATTAGATTTCTGTATACTCTTTATCATATTGTGTTTAATAAAACTAGATGTTTCCTTTCCTTTCAGTACCTGGAGAACAGAGCCTTCGAGGAGGAGTTGAGAAGTTACGAAGACCAACAACGGACAGAGCTGCACAAGGCGCGCCTCAAAGCCCAGAAAGCTGTGAGTCATTTCCATCTACTGTAGAATAACTATGTGCCATGGGTTTAAAACTTTCCTGAATACATAAATTGTTTTCTATTTAGGTCTAATCTGAATAGTCGCATTGATCACAGCGTAACAAAGATGAAACATTGACGGAAATACAGGATAAAAGAGTCTTAAGATGTCAATATTGAATCAAGCGTAGCGATCGTGTTCATTTCATCTTTGTTTAATCAGAGTTCAAAGGAGCGTTTTTACAATAAAAGACAGAAGAATCTTTGCGATGTATTCAGAATCAAATCATCCAAGGCAGAAACCTGGAGCCTGGATGACTGTGGTCAAATGAAACCGTCTGATCCTCAGAGGAGAGAACTCGTATAAACTGATCCTGACGTTTTTGAATAATCCTGCAAACAAACTGTCTACGCTACTTAGCATTAGCCTCATAGCATAACTAGAGTCTCATTTGAACGTGAAGGACTCAGCAGTTATGTGGCTAAAGATAAGCTTTGCACTGTCCTTCACAAATTATGTGACTACATATTTAGCTCGACAACAAACTCCATATCCGGAACATGATGGTAGTTGTTTTTAAAATGTAACAAAATGAATAAACACAAAGTACAAATGTGATGATTCTCACTGATATGAGAGTTTGAACGCAGTCATGTTTTCCACTGTTACATGACACATTTCCTTTAATTAGGCGATGTTCACATTTCGTCAAATGTTTTTGGTCACGATGACGTAGTTCCTGAATCCGTGTTCAGGCCTGCTGAAGATTTCAGCTGCTCGGCTCTCTGGTGGCAGCCTTGTTCCCTGGAGAGTCATTGTAACTTAAATTAATATCAACAAACAACTATAACATGTTTACATGCACTCAGGAACCGACACAGCTCTCTTCAGTCCTGTTATAGACCACGGGAGTCTTCTGGAGCTTCTCCTAGACATCAGTGGGCAAAAGGCCGGGGTAAACTCTGGACCGGTTACCGTCTGGTACGGCAACTCGTAGGGCCTTCCTCTAGAATTGTGTAAAATAAAGTTTCAAACAAAATGCAGGTTAAGGTGTTTGTTGTACAGAGCTTGATATTTTCTGAATAATGTTTTCAAAGACATAAATGGTAATTGATTTCTGTCATGTTATGTTGAAATAAACACAAACTTGTGCTCCCAGGAAGGATAAAAGACCACTAAACTTTAATGTGCAGCCGCTGAGCAGCAGTCGTATCATTTTGATAAAGTCTGTTTGCTGTAAATGTTGAGAAATGCGTGTAAACCTTGAGCACATGGATGTGTGTGTAGGAGCGAGAGTACAGGGATGCAATCCTCGGGGACGTTTCTGACCTGCACGCATCGTCCCCCGCCAAAACCAAGGGTCCGCACCGGACCCAACCCAGCACCCACACGAGAGGACAGAGACGCCCGGAGCCCAAGAAAGCCTCGCCACGTAAGTTGGAAGAACAACAAGATGTCTGAGGAACCAGTTCTCTCACGGATGTTGAAATGTTTCCGGTTTGATAGATGAGACAAGAACAGTGCTGGTCTTTAGCTAATGTCGCTAACACGTGATTGGAGGTTTGATTGGCGTGAGCTGCTCTCCGGTTACGGTTCATGTACGTTGTTGACACATAGATGTACGTTCCACAAATGAGGCATATGGAGAATGAAGAGACGTGTGTAACACTGAGTTTCACTTCTCACAAAGGACATCTTTGTTCCTTCTCTGATGCAGAACAAAGGTAATTAACCAACGGGGCCACAACAACAGCAGAGTAGCCACATCTCAGACTGTTCTGCACGTTTCTGCCCCCAGCTGGAAACACCGCGCTATAACACGGTGTAGATGTGCGTTTGCAGCAAACCAATGCTGAGCAGTTGCAGAATGAAATTAAAGCCCTTCATGGATCTAAAGACCAGACCTGAACAGGAGGAAAAATAAAAACATGAAAAACAGCGTGTCTTCAGTACAGATCAGTACAGATTTAACATTCTCCGTCCACTCTCTGAAATATCTGATTTTAATAATCACTGACCTGAATGGGTTGTAATTCTGCACTGGTTGGGGGTTGAACCCTCGTAGATGAATTAGTCGTACGCTACTTTACATGCAAATAACTGAAGCTGTCCTCTGAGGGTTTCTTGACTATTGGATCATTGTGTGTTTAGAAAGGTCGCTGCAAACTGTTAATCTGCAAGGTGCAGACGGAGCAGGAGCAGGAGGGTTTTCATCACCGTCACCGTTGTAACACACAGTGTGTGTTTCCACCGAGCCGCGTTTTTCTCTGTATGAGCACAACGTTCCTATAATCTCCTCCTGTGGGACTTCTTTAGTTTTGGACAAATTGCTGTTGCCAAAATAGTAAAGGGAGGATGAAGGGAGCAGATGATCATTCAAATGATTATTCAGAGGTGAAGCCCTTATGTAATGCAGTGATGCATAACGGTCGAGTGTTGTAGCACAACTACATCGTTTTAATGAGGCCACAAACAGCTGGGAGCTTCTGATGACTTGGATTGACCGGCTACGTCACATCCAGTGATGCCGGAGACGTGCAAATGCGCATACAATGTTTCTATTGCACTTTTGCGATAAACTGGATTATCAACACGTCTGGGGAAAAAAAGATTTTTGCGACATTGGGGAGTTTTTTCTAAATGTTTCAAGTGCAGGTTTTTCTTTGCGATATTTAGGTTTTGCACATCTCTGGTTGTTATAGAAACGGGACTGTTGTTCATCTACAACATGATCTCTTGTGGCTGCAGTGGTAAAAGTATTTTGTTCAGTAATTACCACCATCATGTCAAATGTTATGGACCCCCTCCCTCCCCCTGCTCTCTCCAGTCAAGGTGAAGGAGAACGAGCTGCTCCCTGTGCTGCGGGAGGAGCTGCCTCACCTACACATCTCCCCCCGCGCTCTGGATCGGATGTGGAAGCAGCAAATGCAGCAGGTGGATCGGCTTCACGCTCTGTCATCTCCTCACAGTCACCGAAAGAGCAAGCTATCCGGCCAGGTAGTTATTAACATGTAGCCATTAGGACTTCCTTAAAGCTACGTGTACATCAATCCCTGCTCGTCTTTCAGCTGGAGGAGGCTCAGAGGAAATACGACCTGCTGGTAGAAATTACCCGCAAAGACCAGGACCACAGCAAACGTCTGGTGAGCAACATCTCACGCACAGAAGCAAGATACTATCACATGTAAAAAAATATGATAGATAATAAATAACAAACGTTCAACATGCACGTGCACTGCTTCTCACATCTGATTGTGACCTCCTCAGAAGGACGTCCGAGACCGAGTGCAGCAGCAGAAGTCCTTACAGAGCCGGCTGAAGGAGCAGAGGCAGCAGATTGCCCGGGCCAAGAAGTACCACGGCGACTACCACGTGCAGCACCGCGCCCGGCTCACCAGGGCTCGCACCAAGGAGGAAAGGGTGGGTTTCTAACGCCAGGCGTTTAGACCTACTCCTGTTATCAGACTCGTTTTTAAACCATAATATACTTATGACATTTTCCATCACTTTATTACTTTCCCCTTTTATTTTTGTTTTCCTCGTCGCTTGCTTTGATCATAACTCAACCAGATTTAAAAAAGTAGCCAAAAGTCTAATTTTAAAGGCAAAAACAGGCAGATGTTTGACCTTATGATGTTTTCCACAAACTACAAGAACTTTGTGACGTTTTGGACTATTATGCTCTGAAACCAGACTTCATTTATGAAACGAACACTTTTTATAAGTCATCTAAATACTTATGTGGCTGTTTTCAAGAATGGGCAAGATGACTTAACTGTGTGTTTGTGTGTGTGTAGATGTTTCGGCAGCTGTTTGAGGAAGGTCTGGAGCTACAGAAGCTCCGGTTGAGAGAGCAGAAAGCCTATGCAAAGGAGCAGCGACTGGAGCACCAGAGAAAACACGAGGATCGGATCAAGTCCATGGAGAACTACTACAAAGACCAAGTAAGACCCGAAACACACCGTTCCCCCGACAGGGGGCTGTTTCAAAGTTGACAGGTCAATTCCAGGTGCAGTAAGACACATTTCTGTTTCAGTTTTCACTACTGGCTGAGAAACTTGCACAGGAGCGGGAAGAGATCCAGGTCCGGAGAAAGGCTCAAGAAAAGGTAATTAGCTTTAACAGAAGTCGGTGATGTTGGTTCCCCTGGTTGAGCTGGCGCCTCGTGTACGGAGGCTGCTCCTAATCCGGGTTTGACTCCTAGCCCGTCCCCGTGCTGCAAGTCTTCTCCTTCTCTGTACCACACTTTCCTGCCATTCCACCTTAAATGGAGGGCCCAGAACATTAAAGGTCAATATTTGTCTAAAAAATACAAAATTAATCCACTACAGCTGACATGAAAGCGGTTTGTCTGCAGTGCTTTTTAAAATGACATGATCTTTCACTTTACAGTAAATAAACTGCAACAGAACAAACTGTAAACAGTTTGTTCTGTTGACGCCGGGCCAGACTGCTCTGTTTTCACAACAGAGTAGGAGCTTGTAGTGTCACCAGCGAAGAGTCGGACTGCGTCACCTTGTGTAGGAATCATCTGACGGCCAGTACTGGAGTTGAGGGAGGATGAGGGGGGATGGCATCCCCCCCTGAAATAAAAACGGTCCAAATCATCCCCCCTGTAAAACTGCCATCCCCCCTTTCCATCCCTTATGTCATTTCATCAATGAATGTGGTTTTACTGCTATTTCAACTTTTAGAGTCATCACCAGAAAAATAACACCAGAAAAATAACTTATTTGACTATTTTTACCTGTTTCAAGTTAATTTTCACTTGAAATAAGTAGAAAAATCTGCCAGTGGGACAAGATTTATCTTCACATTACAAGCAAAAAAATCTTGTTCCACTGGCAGATTTTTGTACTTATTTTAAGTGAAAATCTACTTGAAACAGGTGAAAATTGTTGTTTTTTCCAGTGATGAGTCTTGTTTTAAGTGTAATGAGATTTTTTTTACTAAAATGAGACATTTTAACTAGAAATAAGACAAATATTCTTGTTAAGATTTTGAGCTTTTGAGTTTTGATTTTGAGTTCCATTTTACTTATCCTGTGAAGGACAGAATCATATTGATAAGTTCAGAAAAGTGTTTTTTATTGTTGTGTTTTGATGTATTTGATGTAAGCCCAGTGGATATTTAAAGCTTACAGAAGGCTGCATTTAACTGCTGCTATGTCATTCCTGCAGTATTTCTGCAGGTGTTTTGGTCAGTGCTATTATTTGTAATATATTATATTATTTGTAATCAGCACAAATTATCTGTCCCCATATGATAAAATCCACCATCCCCCCTGATTCTTTTTTACAACTCGAGTACTGCTGACGGCGTCACCTTTGAGTGTCTGAATAACACCGTGGGCAACATTCATATAAAAGTGAACTATGGTGTGTTTTCATGAAGGATTAAATGCAGTCAGCTGAGAGTGGCGAGTCATTTATGTTTCATCGCTCTAACAGATAAGATGTGTTTGGCCCAGTTTTATGCCCTCCAGGGACATCTTTAAAAACCATCATAAAACATTCATCTTTTTCTCTCGTCTTTTTGTTTTACAGGCCCTGCTAAAGATGAAACGAGAACTCCGTTCCCAGATGGAGTGTGAGATCAGTGAACTGCAGAGAATCATCGTCCAGAACGACGAGGACGACCACGTCCAGGACGTGGAGGTGCAGCGGCTGCGGAGCCGGGTCCACATGGCTTCCTTCCAGTACAACACCAGCTGCCTCAACTGACGCACAGCTGGACAGGTTTTCTCTGAAATACAGGCTGGATTACGTCAAAGAAAAGTTGCCGTTGACTTTTGTTATTCAAAAACCAACGTTACGACACTCTGATGTATAAAGTCCCAGTTTTTCCACATGAAGAGGAAATTCCCACCGAGAACTTGCACACGTCCTGGCAGATTAGTAAACCGAACACACTCTGACAAATGTAGCTTTTATCCAACTCTTCCTGTCACATCAGCTGCTACACCTAAACTGTAGACACCTTGGACCAAGTCCCTTGCTCTCCTGGGTTTCACTTGATAAGTTCTAGCGCCGTGGCCGCTCCGGCATTGTGGGAAAAACATTATTAAACGGTCTCTTGCAGAGTTACTAAGTATGAATGTCACACTGACATGACTGACTTTTTTTTTCCTTTCTCACATGAGATGTCTTCCTTTAATATTTTAACCATGTCAGTGAATTATTTATTTAACTTTAATGTTGTTTGATTTTTAATTAATCTGTGATCTCTGATTGCAAAAGCGATGATAATAATTCCGTCATGAACTCGTCTTAACCTTTGCTCACTAGTGACTGTTTTTTACTCCCAACGAATCATTAGGACCAAGTTGTTCCATCATTTAACCACCGTGAGACTTGTCAAGCACACATTCCCAGACAAACACCCATTAAATGTGTGGAAACACTTCACCTAAACTGCAACTTGTCACTTATTTGCATGAGATGTGAACTATTCTAAGTCTTGGAAGGTTTCATTTGGTAACAATAATTGAACTGTAGTTACCAACTGGAGCTCGGCCTCAAAGCACTCATCACCCCTTCACTATTAACAGGAACAATCACAAACCGAACCAGACAAAGGGTTTGACCCTCACTTGATGGCACATCTGAGATCTGCAGGAGCTAAAGAAGGATGTTACAAACAAGAGATAACGTGGAGAGGATACAGCATGAAGTGACATGAAAGCACGTTTCTGTCGTGTCTGCCTTGTAAACTAATCCCAGAACACAAATCCAGTAGAGATGACTTTACATCCAATCCAAGGAAATCAAACTATTACTAGGAAACAAGCTTTCAATTAGATTGTTTTTAAACTTGCCACTATTTCTAGCTGTTTCCAGGCAAATGCAGACAAACAGGATGGAAGTTAGGAAACTACAAAGTTGTCATGCCACCGTACCAGATGCAGATAATGAGGTTGTTTGCCAGTGGTGAAATGAAGAGGGGGAAAAGAGGTAAATGAAAATAATTTTATTTGCATAAAGCTATTTAATGTGCATTTACAAATCGACACAATAGGTGGAAAATGCTGACGACACAAACATTAAAAAAAAGTCTTTCAAAGTGACGTTCGGACGGGAGCCGTGTTGCAGTCACAGAGATCAAGACGGCTCCTCCCTTCCAACCCCAGCGGCTTCAGTCAGGATTAATGCTGGAAAACTGATGTCAAAGGAAACCTGCAAAACTTCCCATCAGGAAATGAGGGTTTTTCATTTTATAAAAAAAAGAAAAAAGTGTTAATGGTTTTGTTTTGTGAGAATTGGAAGAAAGATAACAGAAGTCCAACAGCTTCATTCAACACAGCTGTTGGACTTATTTGTGCTTTCGTTCATGCTCGGTGATGGCGCGGTGTCCTGTCCGTTGACCTGCAGGTCACTGTGCTGCTTCTCATCATCCTCATCCTCATCTTCATCGTCATCGTCTGGCAGGTTGGTCCACTGAAAGCGGTTCTCACAGAAATGGCACATCTGGTTGACAATAATTTTTAGTCCGTTGACACGTTTTCTAACCGAACACTGTCGGCTGCATTCCCGGCATGACTTGAACAACTCGAGGAGGCACTTTTCATCCACGATGAACTCTGAGGAGCTGGAGTCAGAAAAGATCTGGCAGTTAATCCCAAGAAATCGCTGTTTTTATTCAACATGTACACTGGAGAAAAATCAGACAACTGGAGGTTGTGTGGATGAGGAGGACGCAGGGAATCTTGCAAAGGCAGATTGAGTTAAAAATTGAAACCGAAAGCTTCGAGCTGGAAACAAACATACCTCCCCAAATCCACCAGGTAGCGTCCATCACCCACACTTAGCGAGGTGCTGAATTCTTCATCATCTTCATTAACTGTGAACCAATTTTTTACAATTACAAATTTTCTGTTCTCTTTTTTTTTTTCATATCAGATAAGGACTGAAGTCAACTCACCTTCGCTTTCTTTATCTTCTGCCTCTCTTGTTGATTTTTGAAGAGCGGTATCTTTTTTTCTGAGCTCCTTAAAAGCAAAGAACAAACCAACAGTTCAGTAGAAATAGTTGCTTAATTTAATGCATTTTAACATACAGCTGTATTAGTCAACTTCAAATCAGAAAATTACCATTAAAATTATGATAAAACAATTTCTTCAAATTGTGATAATTTATGTATCCACAAATTAGAGATGCTGCAAAGAGCCAATAAAGAAAACTTGAAGCTTTAATACAATCATAGTTGGTGCTGAGCTGTGGCAGATTGATGGATGAAATGTTTCAAATCTACAGGAACAATGAGACATTTAAACTTACTTCTTCGTGTGTAGATGATTGAGGAGAAGGATCTGCACTCGTGTCCTCAGCTTCATTCAATGAACTCATCATGGACCGTTCACAGTGCTGCTTTCACTACAGACACAAACATTTATTAGTATCAAGTTTTGTGTGTTACCATCATATGCAGACACAATCAAACATAGAATAGGAGACTTAAAAAAAATAAATCTGACCCACTTATTAACACGCAGGCAAAGAAGGAACTTCAAATGAGGAGTTCCTGTTGAGCCTGACCTCAGGTCAACTGACTTGGTTAAAAACAGCTGCAACTACAACACATGCAGCATAATCACTTGCATTGTCAATTATACCTATAAATAAATACACCTAACTCACCCCTCATAACAAATGCTGTCCTCTTTTAGCCTGATTTATATCATTTAGTTTCTTACTAACATTGAGAAGTCAAGCATCTAAAAGCGTAAGGCACATCTTCTGCCCGTCTTTTTCTCTCTCTCTCTCTCTCTCTCTCTCTCTCAAGCTACTTTGAATAAAGGTAACTAGAGCCAGAAACAAAAGCATTGCTCTGGAGACCTGCTGCTCCTCAAGATGCCCATGGGGAGAGGGGGAAAAAAACAATGCATACACCATGCATGTTTTTTGGTTTTGCTTTAACCTTTGCCCCTTCATGTTAAGCTTCTTCTTTGTAGGAGTTGTGCATAAACATATAAATAGTCAGTCATTCCATGTTGACAGCACAACTCAGTGAGGACAGGCCTCTGTCCTGCGTGTTTTACACGATCCCCTGCTCCAACACGCCTGGCTCAAATGAATGGATCATGAACAGACTGGTGCAGACCTTGATGACGTGGTGATTTATTCATTTGAATTGTGGGTGTTTAGACTGAGGAAAATCTCAAACCTACATAGAAGTGGCTTCTGGACAGCCGGATACGTTCCTCTCTGCGGGAAGGTCCACAAAAATGTTTCCATGCAGCTTCAGCTGCACCAACCTGGAGGAAGAGGAGAGTCAGTGAGCTGACGGCCATGGATGATCCTGCACAAATGACTGTAGACCAACACTTAAAACATAAATATGTATATGATTTTGGAAAGATTTGCTTCAGTAACATTATATTGCTCAGAGGGCAGTAAGGAATGTAAGATAATGTGATTTATTTTTTTTATGCCACTACTCATTTTTCAGAAAACAGCATGGTAACTCTTGCATTAAACTGTTATAGCCTTCCAGTTGGAGGTGAAAGCTGATGTGTATAGTGACTATATCAAAAACAAACAAAACCTGCCAGAAGAGCTCAAATAAACTCACTCTCCTTTTAGAAAAGAGATTACAGAGATCATTTCCTGAGAATAAAGACATCAGTCTGGTGTCATAAAGGTGGACTCATGGATGTGATGTGAGATGATGACGATCAATATAACTGACAGAAATCCAGACAGATTTCCAACCAGCATGTTTTGTCTCAAGACTGATCTAGATCAGCTGATACCAGGCCACGTGTTAAACCTTTACTGAAACTTACCCTTTATTATTATAGTGTTCTTGGACACAAATAAACAAATAGATAAAATAGAGAGGTGTATTACTTGATTATGAAATTATTTTCTAAGGAACCAAAAGAGAATGAGGGAACTGGTCTATAAATGACCCTTTTTGTCCAATATCGTAGTAGATATATGTTTCTCTGTAAATGTTCACCCACCAGGTCTCGTTCAGCCTCCGCTGTTGGAAAGTTGCACCGAAAATAACGTCACTCTCGGCCCAGCAGATCAATCCCTGATCGATCCCTGATCAGTTCCTGATCAATCCAAACATCTCTGCAGGTTTTTCTTGTTTACAACCACAACCCGCCTACATGCTCGTCTCTTCTTCTTCTGTGAGAACGGCAGGTGACTGACGCGAGCGCCCCCTGCCGTCACAACCATGTAACAGCCTGAATGCTGGTACACGCTTCTACTTTCTATAAATATCTTTGAACGCCTCTCCCAGTATCAGAAATATTCAGTTCAATTCACATTTTAAAATACTTTATTTAGGGTAAGGTAAATTAACTGCAGGCTGGTGGATATGAGTAAATAACACGTATCTGATGTAATTTACAATTATTTCAAATGCATTGAAAAGAATGAAAAGAATAAAAAGATAGTTGTACCAGTTATAGAACTGTGTAGGAAATATTTTCTGAGCAACTATTTCTGACAGTGTCTTTTTTAATTTAACCAGTATCTTCAGATGTGATTGAACTGAATTGAATAATACTATATTAGTCCCAAGAGGAAATTGCATTGTTGCAGTTTAAATGGAAATATCAACAGGTGAAACACATCTAGAGCAGGTGTAGTTGAAATCTCCTAAAAGTCATGACGGACCCTGAATCACACCTATTGTTAACAAGCAATGCAAGCACTCCTACCCCACTTTTACTGAGAAAAAAAACAAAACTGTCAACATAACGGCAGAGTTAAAAATGCAAAAACAAAAATCATAGTTTCAAAAAGCTCGGTTTAAAAAAATAGGTCCCAAGAAACAGCTTGACAAAGCCACTGCCACTGCCTTCAAAGGACAGATGATCTGCTGCTCACAACCAGCTGTTGATATGACTGTGATGTTGATGTTGCTGTAAAACCAAGGAATCAGTTTCTATGCATAAGCAGCATATGATTTATTACTTACAACCTAGCTTAACAAAACTGGCCATCTTTAAGTTTTCTCACCAAAACAAGAAGACAATTATACATGCAGTTCTTTAAAACATATTGCCGTTATGCACAAACAGCAAAGTTTTATTGCTCAGCATTCTGCAACAGTATAAGAAGTTTCTTACTTTGCGTCTTCATTGTCCTTAAGTACAAGTGTCAGTTACAAACTCACAGAGCAGCTGATATGGAAACTATGAACACGTGTACTGTTATAATAAATACAAAAACAGAAATTAAAAGGTATAAACGGTGTCATAAAAAAAATGTTTTTGCTTAGTACTAAATTGAATCAAAAGTCATTAACACAGAGAATGTGCACATATATTTGTAATTAACCCATTAGGATCTATGAGTCTTACACACACCGACGTGCAAGTGAACCCATCTGTTGCATCAGGTTGTAATGGTTTAGCGCATGCTCAACATTTAACAGCTTATTAGGGTTTGTAAGCAGTTAAACCATCTCTGAAGTACAATGATGCATTTTGTTTGTTTGTTTGTTTTTTCCCCCACCAAAGCTGCTTGAGACAGAGAGGGCAGATCTTCACATCACTGACGACTTGCTCTGAGACCTGACTGCTCTCACCAGGAGCCGTGAGTTCTGGACCGAAGACTGAACCAGTCAGAACACAACAGGGTAACAAAGAGAAGTGGACTGTGTGCTCTGGACAAACATACTGTATATACATGTGCATTTCAAGAACGTGTGTGTAGATATACAACGATATATATGAAAACTACATTTAATTAAAAAAAAAAAAAAAAAAAAATCAGCCCAATAAGTATTTGGTACATCGAAGGAAGTGTTGGATTTTAGCTTTTGAGCCCATGTATGCATAAATGTGTGGAAGAAAAAACACTTGCAATGCATTTCTTTTCCGTCTGTATAAAGGTTTTAAAGGTAAAATCAAATAAATCCCATCTTCCCAATGTACTTTTTGTCTTTTATGGCCACCACAAAAAAAAAAAAGATGACACATCTGCCAGCAAAAACCGGTTCATGGATGCAAATAAATGTAGGCAGTATACACACAAAAATGTACATTTAGTGGATCGTTTTTCCCTCCTTAAAATAACGTTTTACAGGAGTAACTTTTACACAAATAAATAGCACCCATTCATGCAGAGTGTGTTGGGTGTTCTGGAGGCTTTGTTGACGGAGACCTTCCTCGTTTTCACCCGTCTGGTTTTTGGTGACACTTGATTTTGGTTTTGCCGTTTAGCAGGTGTTCAACAGGTAATGTCCTGAATTTGCAGCTCCGAGGATTCATATCCTGCAGCGACATGTCGTCTTGTGAACAGAAATGTCCTGATGTGGTGTTTGGGGGGCATGTTAAGGGTCAAATTAAAATATGACTAAACTGAACTTCTACACCATCATGGAGACAGAGCATCTTAAATATAACTTCCTCACACACTAGCCTTACATATGAGTAAAAAAAAAGAAAAAAAAAGACAACTTCACCTGAGAATGCAAAGAGGTCTGTGAAAGACAACATGCTCGCATTTAAACTAAACAGAGAAAACAAGCAACAATATACAAAATAGCTATGTATTTGTACATATATACTCAAAAAAATTACAGGTCTATAGATATTTTACTCTTGAGTATTTGTAATGTGGTTGTGAACAAAACAAACGATATATTCTAGTCTAACATGAAGAAAGCACTCCTGTCACCACCGCTCACTTTGTAAAGTGCTCTAAAGAGTACAGAGAGAGAAAAACCTCTACTTTTTAAAACTGATGTGACTGAGAAACGTTATCTGCCTTGAAGATCTTTTTTTTAATAAAACATCCTCTTATGGACAGTTATTTTCAGGTAGGATCTGATATCAAGAGTGCCTGGTTAAGCCTGACTGGACAACACAGACATGCATGTTGATGGAAACGAATGTGTGAAAATGAGACGGAAAAGGAAGATGAGGTTCAATCAGCTCTGCAGTGGCATACAAAATATCAAGAGAGTGGAGGCGGAGGGCAACAACAACGTGTCTATTTCACTGCAGACGCATTCAGACACATGCTTACACGGGATGTGGTCACACTGCAGTTATTTATGGAGAAAAACATACGATGAAACCTTCTTTGTCACCAGAGTCCAACTACTGAATCACTCTGTACAAGTTGCTCTTCAAGATGATACGGTCATTTTTCTAATGATGCGGTTTCACTCATAGAAAAATGACTGCCGGTGAAGGCGAACTTGTTATGAAAAAAAAAAAAAAAAAAAAAAAAAATCATAAAAATTCTTAGTTTGAGTTAAAGGATGACTTTAAAGATGTTATGTGACATTTTAGAATGAAAACCTTCAAATATCAAAGCATTACACTGAGGTAGGATGAATTCATGGTGCTCCTAACAAGATGAAGATCACCAACTCTGCAGCCGCGAGGACAGGAGGGTGTTTTAGTTGAGGTTAAGATGGCTACTAAGGAACGACACGGCTACTAGCAGTGTTAAAAGATTCAGTAGCATGACATGGATCAATCAAACAAATCTACACAAGCCGAGAGAGAATCATGGGTGTCAAATGTCCAAGAAACAAAAACTGTCCTGTAAGAGGTTGAGCTTTAACCTAGTTTAATTTGAAATCAAATTTTCGTTTCATGAGGGGGCGGGGAGGAGAAATAAAGGCCATAAAATTTTACAAGAACCTTAAAATGGAAAAACAAACACAGGACGTCTGTATAGCAGCTGTTCAGATACCAACAACGACAACAGTGGTGACAGAAAAGGAAGACTGTAGGCCGGATGCTTAGTGCCAACCTGTCGGCACATCTCTGTGGGAACAGTTTATCAGAATCCTGCACAGTCACATCTTCATATGCACACGCTCTCCAGCTCGCTCTCACTCCACTGCAAACCCGCACGTCTCCTCGATTGCCGTCAGTAGCTTGTCGTATAGCTTGTCATAGCTTTCGTACGAAGGAATGTCGATCCGATTGAAACTGGACAAGAAAAAAGAAAAGCAGGAAAAATAATGAAATAACTTAACAGCCAAACTTGCTCACAAGCTCAAGTCACCTGTGTTAATGAAGCGTTATATGAGGCACAACTTTATTCAGCTTCAGTTTCATGATAGCACTGTACAACCTGACTTGACTGTAACTCTGTCAAAAGCTCACTGGTTTGTTTGAAAAGAAAATACATACTTTAATGTTCAAAGTGAATGGCTCTTCTTGGTTTGGTTCCTGGTTATTTATCTTTATTTCTTTATTTCAGAGAACTAAAAGCCATTATGCTTTAAGGTCGAATGACACTTTGCACCTGGCTGTTCCTCGTGTTCGGACTAACTTGGGGAAAAAAGCTTTTAGTTTCTCTGCACCCTCTAGTTGGAATAAATAACTTGAACTGAAAATGCCTGAACTTGTTTCATTTGAAGCCTTTCGCTCACTTCTGAAAACCGACAACGAGAATCCTTTCGGCACTGCCTGTGTTTTTAAACTACATGTCCCTGTGTTCTTACATTTTTAATTATTTCTGAAGTTGTTGTTTTTTTTTACATATTACTGAAGTCACCACTATTGCACTTTATTTGCAAAACAGTTTTCACTCTCATTTTAATGTTTATTTCGTGATTGCTGTCATTTGTGTGTGGACGTGCGCAGCTGCCTTCCTTGGCCAGGTCACCCTTAGAAAAGAGGTCTTGACCTCAATGGGTCTTTTTTATCTGGTTAAATAAAGGTGAAATAAATAAAAATAAATGAATGTACAAAAAGGATCACTGAGGAAAATCTGCCTCTATCAAAAAATAAATACATTTATTTTTTTGTGTGTAATAATTAGTTAAGTGTGTATTAATCTCTGCTGGTACATGTAACCCTCACCAGGTATGGGCTTTGGGCAGATTATTGGTGTTGGCATCGATCTGATGAATGGTGAAGAGTCTGGGTCCTGCAGCGCCTGCAATCAAAACACAAGCACCATCAGCTGCAGTTTGGCTTCTCACTCACTATTTTACTTCAAACCCACTGATACCACATGTTTCTTTATGAGATTTATTTTTATTTTTTAAACATTATCTCGTAATTTTGTGTACTCAAATTAAATGCTATTATTTGATTACTGTATAGATAGTTCATTTTAAAACGCACACAGACACACACACCGTTAATTTTAGCACCATGACTGTATTGTTATGCAAATGGCCTAATTTCCACTTTAAAATCCAGATAAAAAAAAAAAAAAAGAGTTGACAGAAGAAGCTTAACCAGAGTAGGTGTTGTTTTTCAGGTTTGAGAAGGGAAAGACTTGGATCACGTACCCTGTAAAGCCTTAAAGCCTTGCAGCGGGACTCTAGACGAGCCAGTAACAAACTGCAGTAAGCGGGCCCTCCTCTCCTCGTCAAATGACTCCACGGCTTTCCAAAACCACTTGACGATGTTGCTGTCAGGGGTGCAGTGCTTCAGACGCGTGTTGGACTTCCAGTCCACAATATCAATCTTTCCCAGGCCGCACACGATCAGCTGAAAGCAGAGGAAAAACTGTTGAGTATACTTAGACAATACTTTACTGCAATAACCCCCTAGGTGCTTAAAAGATACCATTACTAGGTAAAAGTAAAGACCCTAAATGACTAGTGATTGGTGGTCAATATGTTCCTGTGGTGAAACTTCAGGACGGCGGAGGTGTTACCTCCAACTCCTTTTCATCAAAGGATTTGAGCAGGTGCTGCGGGATGACCTCGTTGAAGCCTTTCTGCAGGGCCAGAAACTGAGCCTCGATGCCATGAAGGAAACGCCAGTTCACATACAACCTGAATGTGGGAGGACGGGAAACATGAGAGAAACTCCAAATTACAAATGCAAATTCATGATTTTTGTGGAACTTGCGCTGGCTCCATGGCTCCGTCTTCGCGTGGGTCTCGTTACGTACCTGACGTACTCCTTCTTGGTCTCCTCTGTCACAGGGATGCTCTTCCCATTGGGCTTGAGTTCATGTGGGATGATTTCTCCGTAAGCGTTGTGCTCCACACAAAAGGTGTGGTCCAGGACGCCAGTGATGTCATTGTCCCTAAATAGAAGGGGGTGGAAAGAAGGTAGAGCAAGCAACATCAATTAAAGATTCACTCCAGAAAAAAGCACAAAGACGGAGAAAAGAAGGCACCAGCAAGAAACTAGACAGAGTTGGTGATCTGCTAGTAAAGCTAATAATCATAAACTATCGGAAATAACCATCATCAAACCATCAGAATAATATTTCCAGCAGGACTCGTCATTTTGGGCCTCTACTTAATTTAATTGCTTGAAAAGTAAATACACTTTTTTTGGATTCACAGCCACCTGGCATTTTACTGTGCAACAGTTATAACTACTTAAAAAACATGACAACAGTAAAGATTAAAGCATTTAGTTCCTACCAGGCTATGAATCTAATAGTTTGTACTCTAGTTGTATTAAAAGTGAACAGAGTTGTACAATCTTGAGCTGCAACGCTGAGCTGCTCTGGCAGCAGAGTGTGCTACAGTCACCAGAAGTCCATGCACGACGCTCTTAAAAGCAAAAATCACTGAAGAATATTGTCAATGAATGTGATAATGTGTTTTAGTTCTCCAGTTACATTGGATAACTTGACCTTATAAAGAACTATAGTGAATTACATAATTGTACATCTAAAATAAAAGTTGGTACAGTAAATTCCTTTATTAGGCTGTCATTCCTTTTCTCTTGGATGTTGTTTTGGCACTTAGCATATGAAAGAATGAAGCATTTTTTCCAAATATTCTTCCTACAAACATGTGTGCAAGTTAGAGACCATTATTGGTGCATTTTCCATTGCATTAATTCTCTCCACATTATCGGGGTCAGGTTAGACTGCAGAGAGGCCAGTCCTGGACCCCCATCCTCTTTTCTAATATGTGGAGAATGTAGTTTTACGTCATCTTGTTGAGGAAGGTTGAGAAACGCCTACACAAACAGCCAAGCATCATCTTGAAGGCAGCATGCTTCAAGATGATGTGTACAGGAGCGAGGCATTCAATGAACTCGACCAACACATCAGCGAGCAGCAATGTCTTCCTCAACCCGGCTGGGGATTTCAACCATGCTGACCCCAAGACTGTGTTTCCCAAACTATATCACCATATTAACTTCCCAACAGGAGGAAATAACACTCTGGACAATGTTGTTTCCTCCCACAAAGGAGCCTCCGAGGCCCGTCCCCTCCCCCACCTCGGTGCCTCGGACCATATATTATACCATAATTCTGAATTAATGTTTACATGGAAAACACGTTTGTTTGGCTTTATCCAATTCCACTTAAGGTCTGGGGGTTGGGAAGGTTCTGATTGGATAGGGGGACGGACGGAAGTTACGTCTACCGGAAGAAAAACAAACTTAGCCGCTACAACTTTGAAAAGCTCACAATTTGTATGTTTCCAGCCATCTGTTCTTTTAATTATTTCCAGGTCCTTCAAGCTATTTATTAAATAAATGGTCTCTGCTCTTGACCACCGTTTACTGCGTGCTGCCATCTTGAAACTTTGTTTGGAAAACAAGCCCAGCGCGGAATATAAGCGTCATCGCGGGGGGACGAGCAGCGCAGAAAGACCGGAAATAATTTAAAGCGGAATGAGTGTAAACATGATCGCGGAATTATTCTATTCAGATTTAAAATCGGAATAAACCAGCCACTTACTTGGGAATTAAGTTTAATTCGGAATGGCCATTTTCATTCGGAATTAGGTGTTTACATGGTAATTTTTACTCATTTTAAATAGGATTTAATTTTAATTCTGAATTAAAGAGGAATTAAACTTCCCATGTAAACACACTCACTGTTATGCTAATACTAGCATACAGACCACTGGTCAAAGTCACCCGACCAGTTAGGAAACAAGTACCAGTGAAGTAGAGGCACTTCAAGACTGGAACATATTCAAACATGCTGCCACCTGCAAGGCTCAACAGAACCTTTACTTCCTCCACAAACTGAGTGCAGCCAGAGCCCCAGCCCATCGAGAGCATCCTGACCAGCTGCATCACCGTGTGGTACCGAGCCTCCACCCCATCCTGCCCAAAGACACTCCAGCACTGTGAGAGCAGCTGAAAGGATAATCGGTGCCTCTTCCATCCCTTCAGGACATTTACAACACTACACTCACGCACAAAGCCCTCTGCATTGCAGGCAATGCCACCCATCCTTCACTCATGTGTAGATATCTATTGATAAAGAACGGTTCTGGATGCAGTGGGGGATTGGAAATGATGCAACATCAAAGCTTAGACTTGCATTGTTGTCTTTTAGATGCTGAAATTCCTCCAGATTCCCTGAGAAACATGTTTTTATCTGGCTACTGATTCTCCAGGAGTTAAGGACAAACTGCTGATCCGTAAAGCATCCATGCCTAGAGAGAATATGCCTTTTATCCTTTAAACCCATCACCCTTTTTTTTATAATTTCCCAAAACACGGCTACACGTATATTCTGTTAACTTTCACATTTTTGTAAATACATGCAGCTAGTCAGTGAAGATGATGAAAATCATTTCCGTTGCAAAATTTTCTGTTGGATCAAAGTTCCAGCAAGTTAACGAATTACAGATGTACATTGTTGCTGCATTTTAGTAAACTTTCCAACTGTCATGAAATCAGGTTTGCAAAAACTAGTTGTAGATACCTCTCGATATCCATGTGGCTTGAAAAGCCATGATCATTTTTATTTTACCAGGAAAGAGTACCGTATTGACCCGAATATAAGACGACCCTGATTGTAAGACGACCCTCTTTTTCAAGACTCAAGTTTGAAAAAATACTTTTTTAACAGCAAATTAAATTTTTATACAGAAAATAATTACAGTACATCTGAAACAAATGATTATAACAATATATTTGAGAGAAAAAGCCTGTGATTTTGACTCATTCAAATCATGATCTTGAAGTTTGCTTCATAACTTCTTCGACCCACTTTTCTCCAGATTGTCGCTACGTTTCTCCATTTTCTGTTAACTCTTCTGTTATTTCCTTGTCTTTTCTTTCTTACCGCTATCTTTTATTTTTCTTCTTCATGCTACTGCTATTTTTATTTTTCTTCTTCGTGACAGGGGTTCGCTTTGGCCTGGGGAGTTAAGTTCAGCATTCGCTTTAAAGATATCTGGCGCCATCTAGCGTTGTGAATGGGTATAACGTCTAGACCCCGAATGTAAGACGATGCCCACTTTTTCAGTCTTATTTCAATGCAAAAAACCCCGTCTTATATTCGGGCCAATACGGTATTTACACATCGATACGGTGGCTGTAAAAAAGGGTCTTACAGAATCCAGACCAGACTGTTGTGGAGGTCGGGGTCCACAGACTCCATGTCGTCCAGCGTGATCGGTTTCCCCAGCAGCTGTTTGTAGAAAGGCAGGGTGAAGCCTCCGTCGATGTAGTGGCCGTGAAACACCGCCATGCCCATAATTCGACCCACAAAATGGAAGTACGACAGGTGCTCCTGTGAATTAAGACAACAGACACACAAATGTGTTTTTTTAGTTGACACTGTGATTATTCATCTAATCCACCACTTACCAGGCAGTATGAGATAAATAAAATGTTGAATTATGTGATTAAAAAGCATCAAATTAAATGTAATATGGCACAACCAGATTTGAGCTATAAGAATAAATCTCTGGTTAGTGTTTCTATATTCACATGGATATTTGCACAAAGTGAAAAAAGACATACTAGATTAGCAGAATACATACGTTATCATCACATACTGAACAAGAGTTATTTATCATAAAGCAGGATGATTCTCACAGGATTGACAGCAGAGTCGGGATTAATCTGTAGCGTGTAGATGTCGTCCCTGGAGTACTGGAAGAGGCCGTAGTAGGGGTTCAGCATCTCGTGTGACAGCAGATATAACCATTCCCTAACGCACAAATACAAGTTCAGTGTGAAAATGTAAAATCAGACTCTCTTAACAGGCACAGCTGCATGTTAGTTCTCACAAAGAAAAGAAATTACCTTGCAACCCCTCCATAGTCCAGTCCCTCTTCTCCTCTGAATTTGATCATTAGTCTTTTCCAAAGATCTTTTGGGCGCATCTTCATCACCTGTCGGTACGACTCCTACCATTTAGCATGAACAGAAAATGTAAAAACAGACATTAGTATCCAGATCTTCCTGAAATCATTTGGATTGTAGCCGGTTAAGTTTGCTGAGTGGGAGAGAAAAAAGAAGCTTGGAAACTTCTGTGTGTATAACATAGTTTGTGAAGTAATGTTCCCCTGACCAAAGGACAGCATCGGAGACAGTGGGTACTTAATTATGTTTGGGATAAAGACTGCTAGAATAAACCACATCAGCTGTGTGTGTCTAGTTCAGCCTTACTGAACCTGGGGGGCGTAAAGCCCAGTCATACGTTACATTAGGTTACTAATGAAAATGATTAGGCTTCAGGATTCAGACTTCAATTTCTTATTTATTATATTTATTTCTGTTTTTGACCATTTGTCTAATTTGCTACATTGTTTTTAAAAAAGAAACTAATTCCAGGTCTTGATAAGTTGTTTTTTGTCCCCCTCCATCACACCTCTGGTGGTTTCCTTCTGGTTCCCCAAAATCATGATATTTCCATTTCCCCCTTATTTAAGAGACCCAACACAGAGGACTGGTGTGACTCGTTACGTCCTGCCGCATCAACAGCACGGTGGAACGGGTGAGAGCAAAACACATCTATGAAGCCCACGACTCTTCCCAAAGACGAGACTAAAGACACACAGTGAATTAATTACTTATAAGATACAGATGAAATAAGACAGAACTTCACCAAACATGGACACATATTGAAGGGCATCATAGCGAGAGTAGTGGAGGAATACGAGCAGAAAGATGGGGAGAGAACTTGCAAAACAAGAAGTAAAATACTTTTTTAGAACTTAATTTTTGGTGGTGTTAATATCAAAAAAGTTTGGGGTTAACGTGCAATTTATTTGATTTTCCGGTTTTTATTTCAGAGCAGATATTTACCTTAAATATGTTTTTGTTTAAGTGACAAAGTGTAATAAAACATTAGCCCATATGAACTGGTCGCTGCACCACTAGTTCCCTACACTAAAAAGTCAAGTGGATCTGCAGAGCAGGCTTTCACTCTACTTCCTCCTTCCCCAGCTGTCATGTCAAACTGGGATGAAGTCATAGTTTTCGTTGCTCAGCTCAGCTTGTACTTATGAATTTATGTGTGGCCACAAATACTCGCCACTGCTGTCTTCACTTCTTTCTTCGCCTGCCCCCCCCCCTCTCCACCTCCCATGACTTTAGCTGCTGAAATCACCCTGAAAGAATGCCTTTGCCTCAACCGAGAAAATAAAAAGACTCAGAGGCAGAGAAGAAAAAGAAAATAGCTTTGTGCTGTTTTGAAGGTCATTTTGTTCTTGTTTTTAGGTGGAAATCAGGCAGCTGAATACTGGGTAGCGGCTCTGTGCTGAACTGAATTATTTCTGGTGCACAGCAGTGTTAAAAAAACGAAACAAACAAAGCTTTGCACGTCAGAACATATCTGATATTTCAAAGTTGGATATGCAACTTTATGTGTGGTATACAAATTTGTGGTATGTTTTCTGCAGTTACGTTTTCATTCGTGTGTTCGGATGCCCCACAGATGTTTTCTTGTATGGCTTAAAGCACAACGAGTTTTTTTTTTTTGCAGGACTTTTACATCAATTCAAATCAATCTATTAATGAACCTTTGCTCCTCTTAAGTTTAACATTGCAGAGAAATAAAGGTTCATATACACAGCAATTTGCAATTGAAGAACATACAAGAACGCTATGTTGTAAGTCAAGTTTTAGACAGTTTTTTTAAAGAATTATACTCATGTGTATGTGAAAGTGGTCCTCCTCCTCTTCCTCCTCCTCCTCCATTCAAGCGTGCTGATTTGATTTCTCACCTCAAAGATCTCCTCCCGGCTGACCTCGATGCGGCAGTGGCCAGCCTGTGGTTGGTGCTGTGCAAGCTCTTGTCGCAGGATCTTCAGCTTCTGCACCAGGTCTCTTTTGTATTTGGGCACCGTCAGGCACTCTGCCTCTTCGGGTAACTGGGCCGGGGACACGGCTTGCTGAGGAGCCCCAGGACCACCCTGGTCCTTCAATGGAGTTGGATGGCTGGAGTAGAAAAGGTAAAACATGAAGATTGAGATGAGGCACAAGAAAAAGCAGATAGGGAAGGGACACGAGAACAGATTTGTCAGTATGATCAATCCCATACTCAAACAGCTGTTTAAATACATTTGACCAAAGCTGCTCCTTCAATTTATGATATCAAAGCTGACAGCTGTTGTGGAAATGCTGAGGTTTGTTAATTTCTGTCATTCACAGCTTTTACTCTTGAGAATCTAACAGACTGATAGAAGGACAGATGGACGTGCTGTACAGGGAATTCCCAAACATTTCATATCATGTTTCCTCCAAACACCGAGCTCTGGAGTTTTGTAAGAAGTTCCCCCCTCTGGCCCTGAAATTCAAAATTACTCAAGCCCTGACTAAATCTGATCCAGCCCTTTGAACACATGGATCTTTTGACCGAAACCTTTGGTAAAGATCCAGGAAACCAGGAAAGACACAGAGCGGGAGATAAACCTTAAGCAAGCAGAGAAGAAAAGAGAAGGAAGGATCGAGGACCTGACACCTCGGACTAGCTTAGCTAAACAGCTGAATTTCATTTTCTCTCATTCTCTCCATCACACATTTAAAAAAAAAAAAGTTTTATTTTCTCGAAATCATAACTCAAGTCATGTGTTGTCATCTGTCTCTATTCCATAATATTCATACCTCCTATCTAAAAAAAGAGACACTGGACTTCTATCATCTGACCACTGGCGCTGCCACCTTTCCTCATATTTCAATGTAGAACCAAAAGAAAAGCACACATTTTTCTGTAAATTTGTCATTCAAACTCGTCTCCACCAGCATAACACTATAAATGCCCTCCTGTCCACTAATTACAGTCTGACAAAAGTGGAATTCAGTCTGTGTTCAGAGTTCATGTTGTGTTGCAGACTTGTTTTGCAGCTCATCACTTTTCAGACAACAAAGTGAGAGCTTTATCTGATTTTGAACTCATGCCTTTTCTTGAGTTATTTTGTAAGAAAGAATCAGATGGAGTCTGGACAAAGGTGATCTTTCTAGCTCTGGCCCCCGTCAGCCCACACTGTGGTGTTGGTGGTGAAAGGCCTGGGTGGGCCTCATAAAAACACAGTCTTTCCCTTCAGCAGGACACCAAACCTAATTTTCCCTCAAGGAGACGCTGAGCCAGCAGAGGACTTCTTTACAAGAGGCTACTGTCCTCCGGTGGGAGTGGACCATTAATGCTGCTACACGCCAGACAAAGGCAGCGCACCAGGAGGTATGGATTGATATGCATCCTGGTAGGGGGGCTCTTTAAGGCAGCAACACATAGCCATCAATTAATGCCAACAACGGTATGCCAGAGTTCTCTGGTTCATTGAGCTGAAAAACTGAAATGCTCCTCTCCATCTATTTGGGTTCTGCAAACTAAATTGCTGCAGTGTATCCCTGTATAATCAAGTCACCCGCTATTTATTTTATTGGCAAGTACTAGGACTTCTAGCATGTTAAAGAACGGGTGAGACTGCTGCAGAGCAGTATTAAAAACCACTTTGGGAGAAGAGATGCCTTTGAACAAAGTGGAATGATTTCTTGCTGGCAAGAAGACTCAAGAACCATATAATAAAGCATCACTTTGGTGCGCTCTTTCTCAAGAGGGTACAGTGCAATTACAAATAGGTTTCAACACAGTTTATCGTCTCGAGTTTCCAAATAGGATAAGCTGTAAATATCCGAGGGTGAATATAGAAAATACAAACACAAAAAGAAAATATTTTCTGTGCCAAGAGAGAAATACTATAGTGAAATATTATAATTAGACAGAAGTCACAACAGACCTCCCATACTTTTTGTGGACCTGCAGCGTGTCTGCTCTGAGGGTTTATGCACAAGGGCGGAAAACTGAATGTGTTTGGTCAAGAAAGTGCACTTTCTTCTTTCATTCAAAAGCAGGCACAGGTGGGGTGTAATGGGTGTTGACTAAGTATAGCGGTGTTAAAGCCACACCAGCCATCTCAACACTAACCCAGAGAATAAATGAGCCCTGAAGTCTGCTCAGATGTACAATTAACACTTTCCTAAAATACAGAAGACAATAGCAAGAAAAGACAAAAAATGCTAGTGAAAGCATAGTGTCCATGATTATTTTCCAAATGCAAAGCTCCAAAATCTGCTTCTCCAAAAAATATATAATTAGTAGGAAATCAGATACACACAGACTGTGGTGACAAAAATGCTTACAGAGTAAAATGTTACGTGTGTCATTTAAAGAGTACAAAATTTGGAAATTTTGTGTTCCAGTCCAAATCAAATTTTTCTGCATACTTTGCTGCGGATATAGATAACTGGAATAATAATCTTTATAGAATAAAAAGAGACATGTTAAATTTAGTGTGCATTTCATTGAGTTTCTAAATAAAGCAGGATTTAAATGTTTTCTCCTCTTTTCACTTTTTTTTCACTCCCCTCTTATTATCCCACAGGTAGCAGGTAAACAGAACATGTTCCCTGTTGTATACCGTTTAGAAAAATGCCCTTTAGTGGGCTGAGAAGGCACATGTTGAACATATATGCACAGGATTATGCCCATCTTTTCATCCATTATTACTACCATTCATCTTCTGCATATTAAATACAGTGTACCACTCATTTATAGTGTACTAATGTAATCAGCACTTCTTAAAACATAAATGCAAATATTGATATAGACGCCATGAAGATTTACAACTTGGCAGGGAAAATACCTACTCGTACCCACTAAAACCAAATCCAGCACAACCTAAAAATACCTTCAGCAAAGCTGATGTAATCTTTCAGACATACACTTTGTGCTGGTGCGAGGAAGGACGCCAAGTATGGGAGAGACAGTGCGGCAGACCGCAGTAATGCAGCTGTGTCTGAAAGTCTGAGAATTAAGGCTTCACAAGTTGAGGTCAAAGGCAACGAGACCGTCTGACTGATATTTAAATCAGGTGTACTGGAGGATCAGAATACTGAGGTGCCAACTGTACAACTGTACTGAGCAGAAATACATCTGTTTTGTGCATTTAATCTTGCTGACCCAAAAAAAAAAAAATTTGAGCAGGATAAAACAAAATGCTGCAAAATAAGTAGTGCTTTAACAAAAGTAAGGCTTTATCCTACTAAAAAAGATCTGCTGTTGGTGGAGAAAACTAAATAAATGCTGTAAACCAGTCCAACGATACAGTGCCCCTTGCAATCAATTGGTTTTCTGCATTAAGGTGCCATAAAATGGGATCTTCATCCAACTCCCAATAAAGGACAACAGAACATGCTTAAGCTGCAAGCACATAAAAAATAATAATTGATCATTTATTTATTTAAGACGCCCATTAAATATTCATTATTGGATGAAAAAGTAAGTAAAGATAGCTGGTTTAATATCCTTAACACTTTCAATGCCTCAGGATCAGACCTGTGCCTGAGGGTTTTCACCATTCCTCTTTACAGAAGTGCTTCAACCCAGACAGTTATATGGAGGATTTGGGGGTGGTTGGCTCTTTTGAGATCAATCCACAGCATCTCTATTAAATATTAGCTCTATGGGTATTCATGAATAGAGCAGTGCAGCTGAGTTTTGGTCATGTGGTACAGATTGGAGCAGGCAACTTCTGACCTAGCTGGTGTTTCCTTAAAGGTATTGTGACATCATTTTTAACATGCTTTTAACACTATTAAAAGTCTTGGCCAACATCCCTCAAATGTGTCTAAAAGAGTGTAACAAGAAAAACTTCACTCTAGTACTCCATTCCTGGCTTTTTATTACAGTGTTTTTTTGCGCCGTGAAAAACGCTTCCTTTTGCCCCTTTCCTGTCAATCATTGCTCCGCTCCTCCTCCAAACCTCCTCCTCCAGCCATACGCTCACAGCGGCGTCGGAGAGTTAAGCCGGGAGCGACAGGCGAAGCATGCACGGAAAAGCAGCAGGGAGAACCACAGCAAACAATCATAAAAATAAAGGCATGCAAGCAGCAGTGTCCCCTTGTCTTAAGTCCAGTCAGTGGCCGCGGGTCTTCTTAGCAGTTTTCCTCCGGTGATTAGAACAGAAGAGGCTCTAAACAGCTCCGTGTTAAGCCTCATTTATGGTTCCGCGTTAAATCGACGCAGAGCCTACGCCGTAGGGTTCAGCGTACCGAGCGCGTCGCCGCGTAACCCTACGCCGTAGGTTCTGCGTCGGTGTAACGCGGAACCATAAATCAGCCATTATGGTGCACTGGAGAGGAGAGGAGGCAGGGAGCTGGGTGGAGGGGGCGGTGATTTAGCGGGTCGTTACGTAACGATCCGCCACCAAACCACATGCGCCGTTTTTGCATAGTTATGCGGAAAATCCCAGAAAGCACACAATACACTGAATGTTAAAAGTTTGTTGTTTTTTGGGTGTAATTGATGTCAAGACACCCAACAAAACACAAAAAATCTAGAAAAATGTGTTTTTCATGTCACAATACCTTTAAGGTATGAAATGACGGGGTGGACTTGGATTTTTCACACACTTACTGCAGTTTGGCTCTGTTTTTGTGAAATTAATTATGGCAAAGGGTCAAGTTTTGCTCTTCATTTGGGGTAGTATTTATTTAATTTTAAGACGAGCCATAAAACTTTAGAATTGAAAGAGGATGTGCTTTCTTTCTCACATAAACGTTACTGCTAAAACACCTACATTTACTGCTGGGTTAGTAGGTTCTGCGTGTTGATTACACTGCTCATATACATATTACAAAACATGAAAAGTAGGACAATTTATAAAGTGAATTTTAACTCCTGTATTTGGATGTACAATATTTGTGTGTGTCAGAGCGTGTGTGTGTGTGTGTGTGTATGTTACCTGAGGTTAGTGTTTTGGCTGTCCATGGCCACACGGGAACCATTCGGACTCGGGTTGCTGGAGAAAAGAGGAGAAAACAAAAGCAAAGACAAAATAAATAAATGTAGTCAGGATGGGATGAAAACAGAAACATTCACAAGAAGGGACCAGGAGAAAAACGGACGAAATACAAGGAGACAAAGACATATGATAAAAGACCATTTAGCAGAAAAATAAATACAATCGCAGAGGAGACAGACAGAAGGAGATTAAAAAAAGAAACATTTCAGAAGAAAATTTGGAAACAAAAAGACAATGCGAGTAAAAAGATGACATTGTTAATGGGAATATATAAATAAAGATGAAAGAAGGCCATCAGTAGATACATAAAGCAAACATATGGAAGGGAAAGTGACAAAGAGGAAGAAAACAGAATAATTTGGTGAGACAAACAGGATACAGGCAGGATAGCTTGCTTGTATGATCATCTTAAATCAAATAATTACATTTTACATATTACACAACTTTGCAAACTTATCAAGGAATCACATAAACAAAACTACTTGATGCTGATATTCTGATATTCTGTTGTATATTCTCCAACAAAAAAAAAGCAAAAAAACTGCGCGCCATCTTCCAGCGGTTTGGCTTTATGCTTTACCACAGTTGTCTCCTCGAACATGGGCATCTGTTGCTTATGTTGCTTAAGATTACCTGGTTTCCAATTTGTTTGCCTACTTGTATTCTCTCTCGTTCTGCTTTTAACAGTTCAACAACAACAGCAGATGATCATTGAAAGGTAATGTCAGAACAGGGGAGAGAAAAAAAACCTAATATTTGTTGCAAATGTATCTAATCCTCAACCATGATGTTGCCCTGAGATGTTTGGTTGTGTGGGCTTTGAGAATGATTGAGTCACTCACTTGAGCACTAGATGTAGGTTAGCAGATAGCCGTGGGTCGGTGAACTGCGTTGTACGATTGTTGTGATCAACAAAGTAGACACGGCCTGTAGCAGTGTTTCTGATCTCCCAGCCTGGTGGCAACGGGCCCAGCTCTTCACAGTTTACGTTACTCAAATCCCTGCGCAAAATACAAAAAAATATTCACACTGCATTAATAGTAGGCCAACTGACCAAATGGCCCAAAATACTGGATAATTAATGACACACTGAATAAAACAACTGAGAAAATTTCCTCTTAGTCTTAATACTTGAGTGCTGAGCCATCACACCGTCAGCTCGTTTTACCGACACGCCATCAAAGACACCCTGGTGTCCTCATTTATACAGTTCAGATTTTATATTTGTACAATATCCCTGTAGGATGTGATGTACTATTGACCATTTTTCTTAATTTCAGAGGCAGGTCGAGCTAAGTTGGATCACAGAACTGGATCTTTTTTTGCATAGCTACAATTAAACTTAACTTCTCAGCAACATCAAGCCTTTTTTAACAGTATGAGCCAAATGAAAGAAGAAAAAAAAAACAGTATTTTTAGAAACGGGATAAGTAATACAAATGTCTATCAACCTGAAATGAATTATCAAGTGATGGTAATTCACTTTTGGACACAGACGCTTTTGCATTCAGTCCCTAATGCTTCAGTCATGTCATTATTTTAGCAGTCCTATTCAAAATGTCTGAATCCAGACGCTGGTGCTTTGAGTCAAATGTCAGAAGTATGCGCCTCATTACAGAGAAGGACCTAAGACACGGCCAAAAATGTAATGATATTGTGTTGCCTTGGATCTGACAACTATTAAGAATTGAAAATACAAAAATGGCAATGAATTGAGAAGTTAGGCCTTACAAGTCCAAGCAAGTCCAGTCAAATCCAGCAAAGCTGGTAAATGTCAAATTGTATATGAGAATTTTAACTACAAAAACACTGAGCACTGTGTTACATTTAACAGAATATTGCAAATTCCAGTGCAATTATGGTCACAATTACATAGCTGAATAACCATCATTAAAAGTACAAATCTGCAGAATGCTGGTAAAGTACAGGAACATAAAAGAGTTACCTGGGTACCCGCGGGTCATGCCAAGTGCTGACTCCAGTCTGCGTATGGAGGAAGTAGACCTGGCCCTGCTGGGTTGTTCTTTGCTCTAAAACAGAAATTCATTTGATGTAAAGTATGGCAAAGTATGAAGGATACACTCTTGAATCTACATTGTATTGCAAACCCTACGTTAACCTTCCCTAAGCCAGACTATCCAATTCCAAAACAATTGTGATTTGGTGTTTCAAAATCATAACTGCAAGTGTCTTGACTGTCATGTGAATGGGATATTCCTCTGAAAAGACACACATGTGGACCAGATACCTGTCAGCATCTGTCAGTTGTATCAGCATCAATAGAAAACATCATATTTGTCAGACCTCATTGAGCAGGAGGGTTAACTTAGGCAGGACTCAAACAGTTCAGGATGTGAAACGAACACAGGCGTTATCAGTGACATTTTACTCCCGAGGATGGGAAAGAGTTGACAAGCCAAATATGAAAACGTCCAGAGGAAAATTGCTGGTGATGCAGGAGATGAAGTGGGTGGCGGATCTATGCTGAATTCACGCTGGCTTTACGTAGCGACTTCCCCCAAATTCCCCCCAAATCGTGTTGCTCGACTAAGATTTGGATGTTAAATGTGGGGTACCTGCCAAAAGGAAAAGGGGCTTCAGACTCGTACCTTATTAGTGCAACAATAGGTGAATTTTTGCAAATAGGTGTGGTTATTAATGTATATTCTCAAGTTACCGTAATTCTTCACAACACTCCCGGCCTAACTTCCAACTGGCACTACTTATTTCCTACCCACCTCCTATCCTTTTTTCCCCTCCTCATACATTCCCTCTCTTCTCTCACCACACCCACTGAGTAGTTCAGAGAGTTCAGCTGAGGAAGACGGTTCTTGAGTTGTTGGGCATCAGTGACTCATTCTGTCCGATGTCAACCACTCTCAGTGGATACAGCCGGACCTTTCTAAAGGGGGAACAGGTCCAATGATGCCATTCTGAATCACTGGTGCACACAGCCACACTCCAACAATTCATTTTACAGACTCTGCAGGTATTGTATGGTGCACTGTGGCTGACTGAGAATTACACTTTCTGAAGAAAGAAACTGTACAGAATAGTTTCTATGTTGCTAAATATACCAATATAGCTTGTCCGTTATGGTTATCCGTATTCTGTATGTCAATTTGAAGTGGCTTCTGCAGATAAAACAATGACATTTAAACAATCAGATTCTTATTTTTGGGGGGGGAAATACTATTCTTCAAAGTCAAACAGGGAAAACTGCAAAGGAAAAGAGGGAATATAAGACAAACCAAGTGATGAGGTGTGCTTTGTTAGAGTACACTGGGAAGATGGGAGGTTGCAGGAGACTAAAGGTTGCCGTCTCGAAACCGCATACTGTATACTAAAGTAAACCACAGCACACCAGTTAAGCAATTATTGTTAGCATGCCATCGTAAAAGCAGTTTTGCTGCAGCACTACTGGAAGACTTCTGCAGAGACTGCTCTAATGACACTGCATTATGGGATAAGGTTTGTGAGGTACACCGCATCCGTATATCACCATCTTGTTATTTTTTATCATTCTGTACATCGTGCATTTGCACAATTAATGTTTTAAGTGATTTTATAAACAGTCTGAATGAGCCAAAAGACAAGACAGTAGTAAAAAAAAAAAAAAATTATTTAAAGTCCTGATTAACTTTAATACGCCATTATGTTGATGCATTTTATATATGTTTTTACTATAAATCCTCTATACATCAGTAACTACATAAAGCATTTTCATAATTTGAAATACTGGCATTGTCAACTTTGAACATGCCTATGCCATCAGGACAGGAAAAAGAAATCTATGCAAAAAAGAAAAAAAAAGGTCCAGGTAGCCGCATGGCTTCATGCCTTTTTCCACAACACGAGTCCAACCTTTAGCGCCCTGGTGAATGGAGGACTTTTTTTTGCTCAATTAGCACTTTAGATTAAGTAGTTTTCTTTAGGCTACCATTAGTTCTGATTACATTATGCTTGTGGAAACGCTCCAGGTTTCATTATTAAATATCATCCGGAATTCTACTGTTGATCCTCTTCACTTAATTTTCAATAAATGTTTAAGGGATCTCTATTCACACTTTTTCCTGACCTGACTTTTTCCTTGAAGATGAAAGCTTGATCATTACCTTTACTGGATTTAATAATGAATTAAAACAGTTCTTTACCCAATTCTAGTAGTTTCAGAACTACTTAGTTGCTTTGTTTGCTTGATGCAGAGCAATAATTACACGGTTCTGAAACAGAGTAAAGGCGGATTTATGGTTCGGTGTTACAGCAACGCAGAGCCTACGGCGTAGGGGACACGGCGACGCACACCGTACGGTAAAGGCTGATTTATGGTTCCGCGGTACACTACGCCGTAGGCTACGCCGTAACCCTGCGGCATAGTGATGGGTTAAAGGGAGAGGTCTCATTTCAGGGCGTTTCATAAAATGTATACTGACAAATAAAGAGTATTTACATTTGTTCTCCCACAGTCCAAAGACAAGTATCTTAGGTTGATTGACGATTCTAAATTGCCCGTTTGAGCGTGCATGGTTGTTTGTCTATATATGGCGATGGACTGGCTACCTGTCCAGGGTGTACCCCTGCATCGTGCCTGTAATGAGCTGGGATAGGCTCCGGCAGACCCCCCCAAGCCTGAACATTAAACGTGTATAGAAAATGGATGGATCATCTTTTTCATGACCATGGGAAGAGTCTTCTGATTTTGTTGTTATACAACTTGTTGCCAGCTGAAAAACAAAAGCTGCTTACTAGCCACCATTCGCTCTTACGCTCTCTCTTTAAGTAAATAAATGTTAAAGCCAATAAACTCAAACAATCTTCATACACTACAAGTTTTGGAAACCTTGTAACTTCAAAGGATGTTTAACATTTATTCCCACGTCAGTTCTGTAAGGCCCTTTTATCACCTAAAAAAATCATCCATCCGTCTCAAAACCACCAACATGTCAATTCTCAATTTTTTAAGCAGGAGTTTATTGCAGCAATCTAACACGGTTAAATATAGAATGAAACCGAAGCTATTTAAAACATTGTTTTGCTGTTTTTAAACTGAACATTAAGTCAGTGACAATGAGTTAAAGAAGTGTTGAGAAAGTGTGCAGAAGTGTGAGAGTATCATTGATCCGTGTCTCACCATAGCCCTCTGGCAGGTCAGGCGGCGTATGCAGGTGTGTTCGACTCATGTAGTTCCGATGCCGCTGTGATCGAACCCGTCTCTCCTGTACACGCTGTTCACCCGGAGGGCCACTGGCCACAGCCCCATTCACAGGCGTCATCACCGGTGTGTTCTCATCAACCACACAGCTCAGCGGACGCCCTGATGGGCTGGAATACTCTGATGCGGGTCTGGGAGAAAATAAAAGTGCTTATATTACTGTGTATAGAGGAGAATTTTCTCTGTCTGAGCTCCTCTGAATACAACTGTTCATTTAGAAAAATGATCCCCCCTTTTAAATTAATATCAGACAAACTGTTTACATGTATATTATTTTGTGAAATAGAAAGTACACACTCTTGGTTAGTCCTCTTATAATGGGACATAATTTTGAGACTTCTACCAGGTCTCAAAATTATATAATTCTAACCTCAGGTAACACAAACATAACATATACTTTATCTATTTAACAAATAACCCAAAATAAAGAAGCACTTTGTGAAAAAATAAGCAATCTCCATTATTCAATAGCTTGTAGAAACATCTTAAAGAAAAAAAACGTATTACATATATTTTCAGATATGTAATCTGAAAATATGTTTTCAGATTACATATTTTGCCCACTTTTTCTAAACTAATAAACACTACACATTTGATAAAGTTTGCCCTGGCTGTAAAATGAATGACTACTCTGAGAAAGACAACAAAAACACATTAGTGCGTGCGTGCGTGCGTGCGTGCGTGCGTGCGTGCGTGCGTGCGTGCGTGCGTGCGTGCGTGCGTGCGTGCGTGCGTGCGTGCGTGCGTGCGTGCGTGCGTGCGTGCGTGCGTGCGTGCGTGCGTGCGTGCGTGCGTGCGTGCGTGCGTGCGTGCGTGCGTGCGTGCGTGCGTGCGTGCGTGCGTGCGTGCGTGCGTGCGTGCGTGCGTGCGTGCGTGCGTGCGTGCGTGCGTGCGTGCGTGCGTGCGTGCGTGCGTGCGTGCGTGCGTGCGTGCGTGCGTGCGTGCGTGCGTGCGTGCGTGCGTGCGTGCGTGCGTGTGTGTGTGTGTAGTGCTGTGTCTAACCACTGTCTGGCTATCCAGAGTTACTGACGCCACAGCTATCTAAAGCCTTGGACCCACAAGCCCTCCACACACTGTTCTCCCACCCATTTCCTCTCTCTTCATGGTCATTTTTTTACCCACCTTTACCTCCGCTTTCCTCTGTCCAGTATTCTTGTTCTTCCAAACTCCCTAGTTTCTAGGGCAGCTTTTACCAAATATGTGTTAAGGACAAAGATCAAACTACACTCTCTCCTATCTACACTGTCCATACCTGCCCTGTACATACCCTCCTATTTTGACTATTCTACCTCCTTCAAAGCCATACCATTTGACCTTCTCACCATTTCAGTAACGAAAGATGTGTAGTCAGAGTGGGTGCGGCGGTGGAGGTTTATTTGCTTATTCCGCTAATGGCTCCAAAGATATAAGCCAAGTAGGAAGGCGACAGTTGTTCCTGCAGCAACAGCCAAGTGAAGCCTGGCTGCCCGACTGACTGGCTAGTCTACTTAGCTGTGTGTGTGTGTGTGTGTGTGTGTGTGTGTGTGTGTGTGTGTGTGTGTGTGTGTGTGTGTGTGTGTATGTATGTCTGTGCGCGTGCAAAAGACCATGTTGGGGTGGGAGACCAACAGACTGTTACTGTTGTGATTTGAAGAGGAAGTGCTCTTGTTGTTTTGTTTTTTTTCCTCCTCTCCCAAAAGCAGAGGCGAGGGAAACTGCAACTACTAGCATTACAATTACACATGAAGTAGTACGCAAGTATAAAATATGTAAGTATGTATGAATATGATTAATGATGTGATTAAAGCTGATAGAAAGCTCCCAAATTTGTTTCAATACATCTGGTGTTCATATGCCACATGGTGTAAATGTCTCTGAGTTTAGCGTGTTTACATACGTACCTGGTGGGTCGATCCCACTGTGTGGTTCGCGTGATGTGGTTCAGGTACTGTATTCTTCCAGAAGCTGTCCTCCTTTCTTCCCAGCTGTTTCATGCAGATATCAAGAAAAAAATGATTAAAGTCATACTTACTCCAAAAAAATATCATCTTACAGTGAAACAAGTACTTTTTCCTCATAATACAACCAATTATGTCATTTTGCAAACTACAGATCAGAGACATAAATATACCCCATTTTTAAACATTCACAATCTGTGATGAACTTGCCTCATTTCCCAATATACAGTATACCATCAAATATTATCAGAAATTACCAAATATACAGCCTGTATATTCACAGACATAATTTGCTTGTTCAATCACAACTACTCAAGAAAATAAAAAAAAAAACCCAGATATTTCAAATCATTAAGATCATTAATAGCAAAGCTTTAAAGAACATCTATGATAAGACTGACCCATCAGGTAGGTCATTGTCAAAAAGACGACTGCAGTCTACCACCGGTCCGCCGGTGCCAATGCGATCTCTGGATTGTAGACTCACTACAGTTGACAAAGACAAGGAACATGGCATATCAGTGACTTTTTACAGCCTATATGGCTAAAGTATATTATCAATATGATTATATCAAGTGTATGATTTATGCCATTAGAGTTCTCCAAATTACACATGCCAAAATCTTCACACACATTCAAAATAAATTAGTTTTTTTCAAAAACCTGGCAAAAGATAGATGTACTATTTAGACCTGTACATGTCACCTATTTTTTAATAATTCAATTCATATTTTTTAGAAAAAAAGTGGGGTTTTTTTGTTTGTTTTTTTAAATAACTCAATTCACATCTTTTCCTCCTTGAGCTGCCCCCTTATCGTGGGAGGGGGTTTGCCAATGATCCTAGGAGCCCAGTTGCCCGGGGCTTTATGCCCCTGGTAGGGTCACCCCAGCAAATAGGTCCTAGGTGAGGAGCCAGACAAAGCGCGGCTCACAAGACCCCATACGGAAAAAAAGAGAAAGGATAACCTTTTCTCTTGCCCAGACGCAGGTCACCAGGGGCCCCCCCTGGAGCCAGGCCTGGGGGTGGAGCTGGATGACGATGGCCGGGCCTGTACCCATGGGGCCTGGCCGGGCACAGCCTGAAAGGACAACTCCAACTACGTCCCGGGTCGAGACGAGAGACAGAGTCTGAGCGGGCCTTGCTCCGTGCCTCCATCGGTGAGGCAGCTGACTGGAGCTGGAGAGTCACCGGATTGAAGAGGATGTCAGAGCTTGGTCCGCTTTGTCGGGTGTAAGTCAGACTTGTTTCCTGTGGGGGTTGGACTCTGCCAAGGAAGCCCTTTATCACCGATTCTGTTCATTACTTTCAAAGACAGAATTTCTAGGCGTAGCTGAGGGGGTCTGGAGGTGGCCTCAGAATTAGGTGTCTGCTTTTCTCTGTTGGCTTCATCCGGCCAAGACCTTCAACTCTCACTGGAGTGGTTTGCAGCCGTATGTGAAGCGATTGGGATGAGAATCAGCACCTCTCAGTCAGAGACCATGGTCCTCAGTTAAAAAAGGGTGGAGTGCTCACTCCGGGGATCAGATCCTGCCCCTAGTGGAGGAGTTTAAGTATCCTGGGGTCTTGCCCACAAGTGAGGGAAGAATGGAGGGGGAGATAAATAGGCGGAGCAGTGTGGCGTCCGCAGTGATGCAGACTCTGCATCGATCTGTCATGGTGAAGAAGGAGCTGAGCCAAAAGGCAAAGCACTCGATTCACCAGTTGGTCTACGTTCCTACCCTCACCTATGGTCACGAGCTGTGGGTAGTGACCAAAAGAATGAGATTGCGAACGCAAGTGGCGGAAATGCGTTTCCTCCGCAGAGTGTCCGGGCTCTCCATTACAGATGGAGGGAGAAGCTCGGTCATCTGGGAGGGGCTCAGAGTAGAGCCGCTGCTCCTTCGCATCAAGAGGAACCAGATGAAGTGACTCGGGCATCTGGCCTCCCTGGTGGCGTCTTCCAGGAGTGTCCCACTGGCAGGAAACCACAGGGAGGACCGGGGACACGCTGAAGGGACTATGGCGCTCGGCTGGCCTGGGAACGCTTCGGTATTTCCCCCAGATGAGCTAGACGAAGTGGCTAGGGAGAGGGAAGTCTGGGCTTCCCTGCTTAGGCTACTGCCCCTACGAACCCAGATCAGTAGAATAAGATGGATGGATGAATTCAAATTTTGATACTTTAGTGTCTCAGCCTAAGCTAAAACATCTTGAGTTTAGAGCTCTCACAGACCATGCTTGGTGGGCATGGTGAATCTACTTCATAAGATAACACAGGCTGATTTGAAAATACTTTTTTCGTAAAAGATACATATAAAAGTAAATGCAACTGAAACTGCATGTTTCTTACCTACTATCTGTCCTCTCACAGTGTCATTGTCATTTGGGCCCAGCTTATTCAGATCTAGTCTCTGATCTGCAAACAACGCAAAACCATCAATTCAATTTCTGCCCCAACTCGGAAATTTTATTTGTCACAATTCTGCAAAGTTTGCAGAGGGATCCTTGAGATACCTAGAATGTTGCAAAAGTTAAACTTAGTTTAACATGTTGTCTTGTTTGTGTATGGACAAGCGGATCTGTTCGGGAGTCTAGACTAAACAGAGAAGGTCTAAGCCTTACATAGTAAAAACCCTAACGATATATCTTTCCTAAAAAAGAGAGGAGGAAAAGACAGAGACAGAACATTTACAGACCTTAACCACAGACACTTACCACATTGATTCCTCAGCACTTAAAAAAAAAACAGTGTACTGCAACAGTCTAAAGTATTGAAATGTAAATGCAGACTCACATGAACAATGTGAGATTAACGGTGGCTTTATTTAGTTTATAAATACCCGTCTCAACATGTATGTGTATGTTTGTGTAAAGTCTTCAGTATCAGAGGTATCATAGTTCACAAATCAGTGAACACCACCAGCCTCTGCATTAACTTGATAAATGATACACTCAAAGAAACAGCTGAGTACAAAGTGAGGCTGTATTACATGTGTAGCAAATTAAGTCATTGTGAAATACTGGCAGTGTGAGTGTTAGTGAGTTTGTGGGTGATGAAGTTAGGCTGATGACTTGCTTCTGTTATACAGCAGGAAGTGGGGCTCATTGTAGAGCCAGACAGACGTCTAGAAAAGTCGACAACTGTGCTGGATTCCCTTTTGCAAGAATGTGCAAGAGCTTGAGTATGTAGGGGAAAAGAAAAAAATGTGTGCATGCTTGTATCCGATGACAAAGTGTAATATGCATATGAATAACAACCTTTGAGAACCAAGGCAATTCCAGTAAATTCTTTTTGTGTATTTGGGTTACTGTGTTATGTTTGTGGCTGTGTGCACACATATCTTGGACAGACCACAGACTAGGCACTATTCATTCTTCAGCTGCACACAGGGTAAGACAAAGGGATAATGTGAGGACCAGCGTCCTGTCCTAAAGCATGTCTCTCTGTCCGCCTCCTGTGGTTGAGGTAAAATATAACTTCTGCTATAGTGGCTGTCCGGTGAGTGACTCTTCTAGAGCCTTATTGGAGTCTACATTAAGGACAAATTTAAGTGGTTGGTGACAGAATTGCATGGTTGTCTGAGTCGCTTTTGTGGCAACAATATCACTATAGTCAGTTTTTTCCCCCCTCTTCCTAGATTAGGAGGGGAACTTTGTAAGTCAAATCTAATTTTGGAGCAAACACGAAAGTTGCTGGAAATAATTCTGAAGGCTTGCATACTGTACTTGGTTTGACAGCCTGGCATAAGTGGCTGTTACAGCTTGAACAACCAAACTGCAGATGCTTGCATACAAAGAACCTATGGAGTCATGGATTCAACAATACAGTGTAAAATATAATAACTACACAAATAATTAATTTGAGACAGACAAACATTTAAGGGTCATGGCTGCACGGAATATAATGAAAAACATGAGAAGGCTGATTTCATGATTAAAAGGGCAGAAATAGAACAGGACATATCTGGGGGAAAAAAAGATTGAACCAAAAGAGAATAAGTAGAAGTAACACTAACTCGACAAAACGGGCAGTTCGGTGTATATGCATCAGCAGCATCTGACTCATGCCATCATAAAGGCTGGGAAAAAAATAAACAAAGACAAAATGAAGAGTCAGAATATTTTGAAAATAAAAAGAGCACAATCTTTGTGGCAACAGTCCAAAGCTGTGTGTAACTGTAAGAATGAATTAGATGTCCTTTGATGCATTATTTAAACAAACAACTTTCTTTTTTTCTTCCTTTGACATAAAGTTGTGTTGCTTTAAAATTAACTGTAGGCGGTAATTTGAGTCCACAGCTTGCTATATTTGTAATGTATTGTGTAAAAGACATTCATGTGTGTTTTAGCCATAAATCATTTAGTAATTCATGGTTAAGACACAAGCAACATACAAGCAGCTGCAGTTATGTGTAAAAGATAGCACTCCATCTTTAATTTCAAAATATGGGGGACTAATGTGGGCAATACTAAGTACCCCTTACTGCTTATATACGATTTTAAAGGGTAATTCTTGATAAATTGATCAACTGGAGATTCAGTTAATCTATTATATTTACTCACATTTGGGTATAGCAGGAAGTCTATCAACTTCAACTCAATTTAATTCTGTACTTTTCTGAAGCCCTCCCATCATTCTCCATTAACATGCCTCACTAACATCTTACAATAAAGCCGGTGTTAACCATGCAGAAAAAAAACAGAGACCAGGCACCAGTGACCTATTTTCAGTGAATGATGAGCAGCACAAAATAAAACAGGTACTTACAGCCTGTGTCTTTGAGTCTGTTGATGGCATTGGAGAGAAGGCGGACACAACCTAGGAAACCTGCACCCTGCTTTTTGTGGATCTTCTTGTGGTTCCACACGCTGATGGTAATGGAATCTGACTTTCCAATGTAACTGACGGGGGAAAAAAGAGAGGAAAAAAAAGTCATACAAAAAAGCAGAGAAGAATGACGACAAGATAGCTGCAACCATGATCAGCTCAAAATGATCCACTGGACCACCCCATTTGTGTACACAAGTGATAAACTTCAAGAATAAACATTTCTTTAATTGACAGGATTTAAATCTTTAAAAAATGTATGAAATGTTAAACATTGGAGTAATGAAGCTTTATGTCATGTCAAAACTGAGAAAAATATATAAATCTTTATTATGCATCTCTTCTGGCTCATTTTAAAATAATTTGTGTGTGTGTGTTCACAGAAACACAGTTGAGGCTTGTCTAACTGCGATGTAACAACAGAGGAAATCCCTGTGTTGTACGCCACCACAGACAGCTTTTGCAGTAAATACACATTTCACACAAATTTAAAATGTGCAATCAGACATTTGCTGACACACATGTAATTACGGTCTAGCAGTCTGCTCTCATGCCAACTCTTTATTACACTGCTTTTTAGTTGCAAAATCTGGGATTTTGCTACTGAACACATTGAAACATTTGGTTATAATATACAAAATGCATTTTGCAAATTGGAGCACTACAACTAAACTGTAACTGACTTGAAAATTGTAACATGTGTCAAAGTTATGTAGTTTCTAGTTACAATCTGGATTAGTACTGATCAGGACACAGCAGAATTGTATCCTCTTTGTTGTCCCCAAGATAGTGATGTGTTGAGGTGTGCTATGATATTATTGTTATATTTACTAACAGTTAGAAAAGGTTTTTGTTTATTTTTCCTAGCTAAAATTAAAGTAAGCAGTTTTATCCCAAGCATCTGTCACACCATATGATGAATGTTTTTGTTTTTCCTTTACTACTTTGGGCAATTCAAAGATGAACTCAACAATGAAGCAAACTGACTGAACAGTTGTGGTAATGGCTTGCACTTTTTATAACACTTGCACTATTGTTCATCTTTGTGAGGCTAGATTTACTTGATTTTTACCTTACGATATGTAGGTATTGCATTGACTTTGTTATTCTTAAATTGGAAGCGCAGATGAACAGAGAAGTGCATTGCCACATTTCAGTTTGATCCCCTACTTATTGTGTGATACGGTGCTGAGGACTAATTTACTGTGCTATCTTTCAACTTGGTCTGGTTGAGACTCACAGGAGGATGTAATCATATCTCCAAGGAATCATTTTAAAGCAAGAATAAAAATAAGAACAGAAATGGCTGACAGGAAAATTAGCGTGTGGTGATAAGAGAACAGAGAAAATATGAGAGGAAGTCCTCACAAAAATTGCTTTTGGCAAACTTATCCTCTAACATTTTATTAATTCATAAGGGACTAGACTGTCTATGTAACTTACTGGCTGTGTACTTTTTTTAAACAATGTCAACATCAGACCAACTCTTCAACCCAAAATTGTTAAAGAAAAAACCCCTCCCTATGCTACAACCAATCAGCTTCAAACCCTCAAGTGTTCTGTTCCAATATTTTTACAAATCAAATGTGACTGTTTATTTCATACATATATAAAAATGTGCCCAGGTCAAAGACATATACAATATTTGTAATTATTTAACACTTTGCATAGAATAGACTATATAGAAACAAAAGGATGGATGCAAGTGATGTGGAATACAGTTAGTGTCCAATAAATTCAATTTAATGAATTATACGTTCACAGTTAAATGTAAAAACAAAGTACTGGGCCGCTCTGTGGTGCAGTGGGTTAACCAAGCGGCTCATACTGAGGCTACAGTCCTCCTGCAGTGGTCGCAGGTTCGAATCCCGGCCTGCGCACCTTTGCTGCATTTCATCCCCAGTCTCTCTCTCTACCCCTTCCTGTCTGCAACTTCAATAAAGGGCCACTAAAGCCAAAATAAATCTTTAAAAAAAAATATTGCAGAATATTTCCATTCTTCAAGACATGAGTTACATAAGCATTCACATTTATTTGTCCATCAGTCTGTTTTTATCAGTGACATTATACTGTTAAGAATACTGATCTACTGATGCCTGTGACACATCTTCAGTGATGTTCCTGGTATCATTGGGTATTTCGGGTCTTTCAACATCATACACCCTCATCCAGGTGACCCAGGACCAATTATCCTTTGTCCAGATGGATAGCCAACTACCACAAGTCCAAGGATCTCCTCTCTCGAGCTCGGCCATCTTGAGGCCCTCTCTGTGCTTTAATGGTGCTGCGGATGGCTATCCTCTTTCTCTATCCTTCAATGTCCAAAATGCTGAAGGTTCTGGCCAAGGAGCAGGCTGTAAAACCTCTTCAACACACCTCCACTGGGAGGCACCTCACTCTCCATCCAGCCTGTTGGAGCCATGTGGCAGCTGCTGAAGATGTGCTCAAGGGATCCTCGCTTGGAACACAGAGAGCCTACTGGTGACTCTGCAATGCCCCATGTGTGGAGGTTAGATGGGCTTGGAAGAATATCAGAGTGCCTGGTAGGTGTGCAACGTTTAGTCGACGACATCGACAAAAATTGATGATAAAAATAGTTGCCAGCAAAAACCGGCAAAAACTAAAAAACAAAATTCAACAAAGTGAGGCATCACTTTTCTTTCTTATCTTTGCTGAGATTTGCATATGTGCAATAGAGTAAAGCGCCTGGTAAACAATATGGTGCTGGCCGATGCAACACCACATCAACTGGCAGCAAAGTTTTTCCACCAGTTTTTCCACCAGTCCCTTTAGAATCCACCGACAGCCTGTCTGCCGTGAGTGTAAGGTCATGCATGAATACCCTGATGGGTGGCTGTCCAGAATTTTCCGGGGTCCTCTGCTCTCTGGCTCAGCAGACTTGGTGAACATGTACATGGCTAGTAGGGATGCAACGGTTCTCGGTATAAAACCGAACCGTTCGGTTCGCCCTCCACGGTTCAATAGGCCCTTGTGTGCTGCAGATTTTCGGTTTTGCCATTAATTTTGCATTAATGCTTTACAACCCGCGTGTTAGTGTGTCTGCCAGCCTGCTGCAGAAAAGCACTCCTCGCGAGTCGTAGTCAGTGTTGTAGCTCCCACTCCCCCCTCAGTCATGGCGAGCACAAGCGGGGGAGTTGAGAGACAAAAGTTTGAAGAAGCACCGGCTTCATTCAAATCTCTGGTGTGGCATCATTTCGGTTTCGCTGTTGAATGGAGTGAACACAGTTAACAGAACTTGTACTGTTTGTAAACATTGCTTGAAACATGTCCCATACACAAAAGGAAACACGAGCAATATGTGCATCATCTCCAGCGTCAACACCCTGATGTAACGCTTTCTTCACACAGGACAGTCGAGCGACTCGATAAGGTAACACCAACGAAAAAACAACAACTGTTTATCGAGAATGCTTTCCAACAGACTTATAGTGCCACTTCAGATAAACACAACAAAATAACCCGTGCAGTTCATTGCTAAAGATTTGCAGCCCTTTTCGGTGGTCGGAGATGTGGGCTTTCGTCACCTAATGAAAACACTCCACCCACGTTATGTTGTGCCCTCCCGCACACATTTCAACAACGTTATCATATTTATATTTATTTTATTACTCCGCTTCGCGTTGGACAGTTCACGCCCCCATGTATATTTATAATAATGTACACCTCGTCGGGAATTATCCCTTATGTATTTAGTATAGTATATACTGTACTAACTGTACTGAGTTGTCAAGATTAAGAGGCTTTTGACTTAAAAGAATTATAGTAATTTACATTTTGAAAAGTGACAAGCAAAATATACAGATAATTTTGGGAAAAAAAAGCTCTTTACGCACATAACACAAACCAAAACCGTGGCCCAAAAACCGAAACGTGGGCTTCCTAAACCATTGCACCCCTAATGGCTAGGGAGAACAGTGTCACAGAGATAGCACACCCTGTGATGATAATGATCTCCAACTAGATGTAGTTGCTCCTGTAGAGACCCTCATCTTAAAGTTGTTACACAAACAACTACAAAACAGAATTTCATTAAATTTGTTGAGGGCGTAGAAAAAGCAGAGACTGTGGTTTGTTGGTCTATGACACTTTAAGAAGGGCAATAGGCCTCAGCTTTGACTGAGGATAAGCTTTCTCAATTACTTTCTAGCTAGACATTACTTAACAATGTAATAAATGTTAATATAATGAAGAATCCTCCTCCTTGAACGGCCACCTTATCGTGGTGGAGGGGTTTGTTTGGAGGGTTCGAATGATCCTAGGTGCTATGCTGTTGGTAGCACCTGGTAGGGTCTCCCAGGTCCTAGGTGACGGGCCAGAAAAAGAGTCATGAATAGAAAGAACACAAGGACAGTTACGTCGTGACGTCACCGAGGCCCCACCCTGGAGCCAGGCGGGGGATTGGGGCTTGAAGACGAGCGCCTGGTGGCAGGGTCTTTGCCCATGGGACCCGGCCGGGTTCAGCCCGAAACGGCGAGATAGGCCCCCATTCCAGTTGGCTCACCACTTGCAGAACGGGCCATGAGGGGCTGGTGCAATATGGTTTGGGTCGTGTCAGGGTGCGTTGGCGACACAATCCAAGGACCAAAACTCTAGGACATGGAATGTCATCCTGCTGGGGGGAAAGAAACCAGAGCTTGTGCAGGAGGTTGAGAGGTACCGGCTAGAGATAGTTAGGCTTCCCTCCATGCATAGCTTGGGCTCTGGAACCCAGCTCCTTGAGAGGGGCTGAACCCACCAGACCCTTAGTCTGGAGTTGCTAAAGAAGAGCGGCGGCGAGCTGGTGTGAACTTACTTATAGCTCCTCAGCTCAGCTGCCATGTGTTGGAGTTCACCCCGGTGAACGAGGGGTCGCTTCCTTGCTCCTGTGGGTCAAGGAAAGGCCTCTCACTGTTGTTTATGCCTACGGGCCGAACAGCAGTACAGAGTACCCAGCCCTCTGGAGTATTGGGAGTCGATGGGTACCAGCAGGCCAAGCAAGCCGAAGCTCGGGCAGTCCTGGAGGCAAAAACTCTGGTCTTGGAGGAGCTTAATGAGGCCATGGGGGGCTCCAAGAAATTCTGGCAAATTGTCCGGCGCCTCAAAAAGGGGAAGCAGGATTCAATACTGTTTATAGTGAGATTTGGGAGCTGTTGACCTCGACTGGGGACATTGTCAGACAATGGGGGGAATACTTTGAGGATCTCTTCAATCCCCCAGACATACCTTCCAGTGAGGAAGCAGAGGCTGTGGACTCTGAGATGTACTCATCACCTATAACCCACGCCGAAGTCACTGGCAAGGCGCCGGAGGGTGAATGAGATCCGCAATGAGTACCTCAAGTCTCAGGCTGTTGTAGGGCTGTCTTAGCTGAGAAGCCTCTGCAACATTGCATGAAGGTCGGGGACAGTGGAGTGGCAAACTGGGGTGGTTGTCCCTTTTTTTTTTTTTTTTTTTTTTTTTTTTTTTACAAAGGGAGACCGGAGAATGTGTTCCAACTATAGGGGGAATCTCAGCCTCCCCGGGAAACTACTATGGCTTTAGGAGTGGGCGGTGCAAAAAACAAAATAATAAAGACATTTTGAACTTGAAAAGGGAAGGTGGAAGACAATGGAGCCAGACAGTTCAACTGTACTGTGTGATTGGACAATCACTGTCTAAACAGATTTACAAGTTAACTGCAAAAATATATCAGTTTCTCTGATTCAAGAAGTTTATACAGTTTTCTGCACTATACCTGAAGTTTTCATTTAAACACTTCTGTTCACACGGTTGTGCAACCTCAAAAAAAAAATCAATGCTTTCCTTGAAGAAAAAAAAAAAACGTTAGTCAATGTTCAATTAAAAACTTTGTATTCATTCATGAATATAATTTCACAAACTTAAAATCTCCCTGACCTAAAACTGAGCGCATAGATGTTTGTTAATTCTCTCCCTCTGTCTCCCTCCCTCCCTGTCTCAGACAAAACGCATACATGCTAGGGCTCCTTATCCTTAAGGAAACAGGAGACTGGTGAAGCTTTCCAAAAGAAACCTAATTCAGACTTTCAGGGCAAACTTTTTCTTGCCAAGAAACATACATAACAATGGGAAACAAAACTCAAATTTATCCCCAGCTTCCATATAATTTATAATAATTTGAGCATTTAGTTGTAACATGTAAAGATAAAAATAAATCAAAACCATAGAGTGTATATTAATATACAGCATAGTTAAATTCTCATCCACATCAAATATCATGATCTAATTCATTTAAATAGAAGTCATAACCCACGCGTTCTTTCTTCTTTCCCTCACAACTTAAAGCTCCACTGAACCAACCCCAAAATTGTATAACTCTTCTTCCCCTTTTGGGTATATTTTGGCCCTGATTTTGCATGTGGCTCCATTGCAAAGGACCACTTCCAATCTGTGTTTTGACATGATAATTTATTGCAAAGAGATTCAATCACTACCAATATATAGCACAGAGAGTTGTACTCAGAGGACTGGAAACTGGAGGAAAACATGAAGAGTTTATCACCTAAGGAGAATTGCTTTTGTGTTTGTGCATCCATACATCATACATACACAATATATTTTGCAGGAGCTTTATGATACATAATGTGATGCAGAAAGGCCATTGGTGAAAAAGACCAAACCCCCTAAAGCGACAGGATGTTGATGGGGGTGTGGTGTGATGGCAACGTGCCAAACTCACACTCCCCTCTACTTTTAGTGGCATGTTAGCCATTTCCTGAACAAGAGGAAGAGGCCAAGGGTCGCTGGAGAGGAAAAAGCTCCCCAGAGAAGGTAGAAATCTAAAAAGGGGGAGTGAGTTATGGCTTAAAGCTGCAGTCAAAAGATCAATTTGAACATTTTAAAAGCTGAATTTTCATGATTGTTGCACAAGCAATTACTCTACCAATTATTTCTCAGTTATTAAATTAAGTATTCATTCCACTGAGCGTAAATGCTAGAAGATCTTTCAAAAATACTAGTGAGAAATTACAGAAAGCAAAGAAAAATATAAAGAATGTAAAGTTACCAGTTGCCAAACTTTCTTTCCAAAAAAAAAAACCTATTCAGTATTTCATAATCCTTGAAAGCGTCATTTGCTTCCAACTTTTCCTTCCTGACTCAGTCCAACCCCCACTTCTTATAACAATCTGGATTAATGTCTTATCTTTTTAAACCATTATCTTAATTCACATGTTCCTATTACATAAGCTTCATTTTTAGTGGGTCCTTTAGGCAGCCAACATATAGTGAAAAAGAATCTTGAACACATTGGAGACTTGATCAAACAAAATAATCCTGAGACAGTTTATGAAAATATAGTAGACTTCTAAATGTGTGTTGGCCACATTTTGGCTCAGAAAAACCTGAACAGAAAATGCCAGAAATAATAAACATTTTTTACATGTACAAAACTGTATCACAAACAACATCCTAATGTCCAAAATGGACAGAAACTGTAATTCGAACAGAAAACAAATCCATATGACCATAATCGCATATAAATATGGATTGAAGGTCTGTAGTAAAAAAAAAAAAAACAAAAACAAACAAAAAAAAAAGCTATTTACCCACAGCATGATGCCACCACATGAGTGACTGTAGGGATGATATTAATAGAGAGGAATTTGGCCTCAGGTTTCCTCATTGCAGGGAAATTCTTCAAACTCTATTTCATCAGACCAGATGTTTTGGCTTCTTGTGGTCTGAATGAAACCGAGATGCCTTTTGGCAAACTCCCAGCAAGCTGTCATGTGATTTTACTCATGAATGGAATTGGCTCATGGTGTGGATCAATCATCCGTCAATTTGAAGTTTCTGATGCACTCATCTTAAAAAATAACAAAAAACTTTGGGGCCATTAGGCAGCAAGAGGTTAGGGGTCCACCATATAGGGCACCTCAAGATTCCATTACGATTCAGGGGGCTAAGATTTGATAATTCAGCGAATATCATGGTATATAAACAATTATCATGATTTTTGATGCATCTTTTGACCCCAATTCAGGATTTCTTTTCCTCACTGGGACTACTTCATACTTTCGAGATATATTTGCCAGTACCCATTATTCAAGTAACCAAATAAATGTGTCTCCATTATCTTTTTATTTCCGTAAAACCACCAAATAATCCAACATATGAAGATTGGCAGTTACTTGTAAAAGATTTGCTGTATCAAAAGCAAGGCGTTTCACATTTTTTTCAGGACAAGACAAATAAAGTGCCTTTAAAAATAAATAAGACTTCTATTAATCAAAATTATTAGTGGTTTTCAGATTTATGTACGAGCAGGTCTAATATTGCAACAGCAGCTCTCAAAACACTTCTTTAATTTGGATTTTTAAGTAAATTGTGGATGGGTAAAAGAACATGATGTGCAGCTACTCGTCATCACTGTTGTCTTCACTATCATTATTGCTGACATCAGTGTCAGGATTGCCAACTTTTAAGTTCTTTTGTAAGAAAAAAAGAGCTGGTTAACATGCTCTGAAAAAAGATTTAACTTGCCCTTTTCAGAACTGCAGTGAAGTTTTGATCATCTTTTTTCGATGGTAAACAGCAATGACCAGCAGCTTCTTCTCCTCCTCTAGACCGGGATGAAAACTCATGAAGTGATGTTGCATGCTTGTAGTGTTACCACTCTATTTTATTCTGGTTGTACAAACCTTAAATGGAGTAGGTTTTATCAACGCCCTTTCCATCGCCAAAAGCCAAAATACTTTCAAATGATTGCTTTCAAACCTGATGAGCAAATCTCACGCGCAATAACTATAGCCAAAGAGTTAGGTACCGCGATCTGTGTCCCCCCTGGTCCGTTCCTTAAGGTGTCCAGGCGGCATGCACAACTTTTATTTTTGAGCAGCACGCTAGGGTTATGTTCTCTTGTCATTTAATTATTATGAAAAATAATCATTTTTAAACAATAATAATGTCACGTGTTGCATCCCAGTTGAATTTAATATCAAAGTATCGGCACACCCCTAGTACAGTTTTGGCGCTTTTACAATAGTACCTACTCAGCGCGGCTCGACTCACCACGCCCCGGTTTTGCGCTTTTCCACTAGGGGTGGAGGCGGGTGGAGGCGTGCCGACTTGATACTTTTTCTGTATTTATTCTGCTGAGGTTCTAAGCGTGCTGAGTCGGCTGTATCTGACATCATTAAACTACGCGCCACAGATTAGTCGGGGGGCGGGGCCGTCAGACGTTTGAGTCAGGAGGCGGAAATCAGCGAAGGAGCGACTTACAAGTTCCTTGATTTTAGTTGACGGGCAATGGCAGCGCAAAAGTCTGTTTCGTGAACCAACTCTGAGGTGCAGATGTTCATAAACCTGGTGGCTGAGGAGAGAATTAAAAAGGGATCTAGACGGGCGATAAGGAACGACAAGATCTACTAGGCGCTCGGTCACTTCATAGCTGCTCGCTGCTCCCAGCTGACTTTTCAGCAGCGCCGAGACAAACAACATTTTTTTTAAAAAGCTTTGCCGCTTGAAGCTTCTTTCACTCTCATTTTTTAACTTGATATCAAACACAAGTCACAGACCCAGCATCACATATATCATCTCCTCCAGGTTCTACATCTTTAGTGTTGTTGTCTTCTCCGTTTAGATCACACAGTCAAATATGTCACAGCAGCTTCGCTCCAACCCGCCCACTTCTCATCTGGGTGTCTAAAAATAAACGAGGACAAGGCGAGTGGAGGCGAGTGGAGGCGTGGCGAGTCGAGTCGCGCTGAGTAGGTACTAGTATAAAAGCGCCATTTGTCACTTTTACAGCACTGGTTAGGATTTACTTTTGTCTGGTCTTATGCTTTGTCACTCTCTTGCTTTTCTTTTTGCAATTAGTTCCTCAAGTTGGCCAAGACATCCACTGTGAGCTAGCTTCATCGTTATTATGTGGAATACCGTGCTAAAATGATCCACAGCTGTCCCACTGGGATGGAAGTGCAAAGTCATTTTGGCTGATTTTTATCTGTAGCAAGGGCAGAAGATCATTGCAGCTGGGCGATGCTTCATAAAAGCTGGCAAAAATTCTTTCAAATGCAACCGAAACTGATATGTTAATGTGAACAAAAGTCCCTTGTGCTACTTCAACTATAGGATCCAAGGAGTTTTTATTGTCATTCCAGCACGTTAGACATAACAAACTATGACATTTGTTTCCATGGCCCCAGAGCAAGCCCCAACAAAAAGAAAAGTATTTACAGTAAATAAAATCAAAATAAATAAATACTAAAAATATTATAAATAGAAAAAGATGATAAAAGATATTATAGCACAAACTCCAAATAGGACCTTATTTGATCAGAAAATATCGTTAACATGACAATGTTTTAGACAGCGTAAGGTCTACTGAATTCTAAAACGTTTAAAGATATTGTAAAATACTGCTTCTAAATTGACCCAAAGTTGAGTATTGCTTACTTGCATCCCGCTTTAAAAAAGAAAATCGTCAAAAAATGCAAATAAATAAAAACTCAAGAAAAACTTAGAAAGGAGTGAAATATTTACGTATGGATTGTTAATATCAAAAATATCTAACCAGACATTTAAGTTTTCCATGAGAAATAAAGTGCATGTTACGTGTAACATATAGACTCACAGATCATAATGTTGATTCCACTTGGGGTCAAGCGTATTTCTCACAGTATCTGTAGAGTGGCATTGTCCTGAACCATCCACGACCACTTTGGCAAAGGGATCTGGCAACCCTGCAGAAGCGGACACAAAAAATGATTTAAGTAAGTGAACTGACCTTGTGGGTTCACTCATATCCTTATCAAGGCAGAAAGAGGTGTTAACCATCTGACACATTTAAATGACAAGTTACTTTGTGGTTGTCACTATTCATACAGATTCAAGCTGGAATATGTGGTTGAATTTGAATAACTCTCAAAAGTACTTTAGAAGTGACATTTTAGTGTGCAGTTCATTTACCATAGTGGCACAGGTTGTTGCGTCACTCTGAAGAGCACATAAAAAACAAAAGGAAAGTGACTGACCTTATCAAGTATTTCTATGTTTACCATCCCCCCCCCCAACCTTAGGTAGTCTAGTTATATTGTAGTCTAACGGGTGATTGGTCAGCTAAAAATATTGCTCCCAAATACTAATTTTGTCATAAGACCAGATATGTTCAGCATACATTTTTTTCAATGGCAATTTTTGCAGTAATAAGTTGAACAAAAAATATGCTATTCAGCAAGATAATCTGGAAGGATTCTCCTTTGTGCCGTTATGTACTGCTTGTATTTGGGCATGTATATTTTGTAAGTGTCAGATATATGTCTGGGAACAGGCTTTTCATGCAAGTTTGTGCCTTGGAACTTCTCAGCTAAGTTGTACCTATGCATATATGCTTTTACTTTGCCATTGGGCAAAATAAATATCCATCCAGTTCAATTAAAACCGTTCAGTCTGATGCATCTATCAGTTGACATGATAACATGATAATTATTACACTACTAGTTAGGTAGCATTGGCCCATGGCCCCTAGCGTGCATGACGGACTGACAGCTCCTAAGGGACTTCATTTACCCCACAGATTCAAAAAACAAAAAGCTCCCACCATTCAAAAACAGAAGCAAAGGAATGGGACAAAAATAGCTGCACATTGTAAAAAAAAAAAATCATTACAAAAAAAAGTCTACTTACGAAAGAAGTCTTTCTTTGCCAGGTTCTTTGCACACAGGACTAGAAAGAGAAAAAAAAAAACATGTCAATGTCAGGTCAAAATGAAATAGATAATGTAAAAAAGATATTTTTTCCTCCTCAGGACAAACATTTTCATATTCAATAGTTTCAACAAGAACATCAACCTTAAAGTCAAACATATCTTTCACATATTAATGCCAGGTATTTCACATTTACTTTCTGATGCAAGCAGTATTTAAAATATATGTTATATACTGTATCTACAATTATCTCATTCATTCTGTTCACGCACGAACGCACGCACGCACGCACGCACGCACGCACGCTTTTTAAAAAAAAAAAAAAAAACCTTAGCAGTGGTGTCTAGCAGGTGATATTGCAACCGTGCACTTTCTGCCCATTAGCAGAAATAAATACCACAAAATATGTTGGCTTGCAGGCCTGTACATGCTGAAATTAAAATTGGCCGTACAATATACTTTTCATTCAAATAATTATACATAAACTTTTTAGAGCACAAAGGCTGATTATCAGTGGACCTGTGACAAAGTTGTTTCTCATATCATCATCATCATTATTAGTAGCAGTAGTACCGTAGTAGTAACATAACTTGTATTACCACAGCTACGACGACAACAGTTTACTTGCTGGTCATAAATACTAAAGAAGCAAGGGGGTTGCACTGAATGTACTTGGCTCGCATGTTACCAAACAGTGCTAAGAAGGTGATTAAAGGATTAACTTCCTTTCTGCTCCAATGTCTCAGCCACTGTTACCACAGAGGGAAAAGTCTCACATTGTTATGAATGGACGCAAAGCAACTGGGCTGCCAGGCACAACCGTTTAATGATAATGCTCATAACAAAAATAAAAGCTTTTATTTTTATAAAGAGTTTTTATAACTTCATTACACAAAATACCAGTAAGAAAGGAAGGGAAGCAGTACTCTGCCGGCACCATTTACGGTGTGGGTGGGGAGCTGTTGACCTCGACTGGGGGCATCGTCGGACGGTGGAAGGAATACTTCGAGGATCTCCTCAACCCGACTGACATGCCTTCCACTGAGGAAGCAGAGAGTGGGGACTCTGGGATGTGCTCATCCATCACCCAAGCCGAGGTCACTGAGGTGGTTCGTAAGCTCCTCAGTGGCAGGGTACCGGGGGTGGATGATATTCGCCCCGAGTACCTCAAGTCTCTGGATGTCGTAGGGCCGTCTTGGTTGACACGCCTCTGCGACATCGCATGGAGGAAGGGGACAGTACCGCTGGAGTGGCAAACCGGGGTGGTGGTCCCTCTGTTTAAAAAGGGGGACCGGAGAGTATGTTCCAACTATAGGGGGGTCACACTTCTCAGCCTCCCCGGGAAAGTCTACGCCAAGGTACTGGAGAGGAGAATACGGCCGATAGTTGAACATCGGATTCAGGAGGAACAATGCGGTTTTCGTCCCTGTCGCGGAACACTGGACCAGCTCTATACCCTCCGCAGGGTGCTCGAGGGTTCATGGGAATTTGCCCAACCAGTCCACATGTGCTTTGTGGATCTGGAGAAGGCATTTGACCGTGTCCCTCGTGTCATTCTGTGGGGGGTGCTGAGTGAGTATGGAGTCCGGGGCCCTCTACTAAGGGCTGCCCGGTCTCTGTATGATCGGAGCAGGAGTTTGGTTCACATTGCCGGCAGTAAGTCAGACTTGTTCACGGTGCATGTTGAACTCCGGCAGGGCTGCCCTTTGTCACCGGTCCTGTTCATAATTTTTATGGACAGGATTTCTAGGCGCAGCCAGGGGCCGGAGGGGTTCCGGTTTGGGAACCTCAGGATTTCATCTCTGCTTTTTGCAGACGATGTTGTCCTGTTGGCTTCATCGGACCGGGACTTTCAGCATGTGCTGGGGCGGTTTGCGGCCGAGTGCGACGCGGCAGGGATGAGAATCAGCACCTCCAAAACCGAGGCCATGGTTCTCCACCGGGAAAGGGTGGCATGCCTTCTCCGGTTGGGTGGAGAAGTCCTGCCTCAGGTGGAGGAGTTCAAGTATCTCGGGATCTTGTTCACGAGTGAGGGAACGATGGAGCGGGAGATTGACAGACGGATCTGTGCAGCGTCCGCAGTTATGCGGTCGATGTACCGGACCGTCGTGGTGAAGAGGGAGCTGAGTCGAAAGGCGAAGCTCTCGATTTACCGGTCAAGATAGGGTGAGGAGTTCGGTCACCCGGGAGGAGCTCGGAGTCGAGCCGCTGCTCCTTCACATTGAGAGGAGTCAGCTGAGGTGGCTTGGGCATCTGTACCGGATGCCTCCTGGATGCCTCCCTAGGGAGGTGTTCCAGGCATGTCCCTCCTCCCTAGGGAGGTGTTCCAGGCATGTCCCACCGGGAGGAGACCCCGGGGCAGACCCAGGACACGCTGGAGAGACTATGTCTTTCGGCTGGCCTGGGAACGCCTCGGACTCCTCTCGGAGGAGCTGGAGGAAGTGTCTGGGGTGAAGGAAGTCTGGGCATCTTTGCTGAGGCTGCTGCTCCCGCGACCCGGGAACGGATAAGCGGCGGACGATGGATGGATGGATGGACCAGTAAGAAATTTGGGATTTGTGAATTATGAACATATGGTCTATGCTGCTATTACACCAGGTCTTGACAGTGTAACAAGTAGGCTATTTTTTTTCCAGATTCAGATAACTTTAATAATACCAATAGGCAATTCATTTGTAGCTTCTCAGTCCATAGAGTTGTCTCAACACATTATCAAGACTGCTAGAATGTTGGGGACTACCAGGTATGAGACAGTCAACTAAATGATAAAAAAAAAGTAATATAAACTATGGAGTGACATTGGCCATGAGTTCTGCACATGTCAGTCATTTAAAAAAAAAGTATAATCTGTGTTGAGCTGCCAAACAGTACAATTAACTGAATAATGATTAATTCTCAACAAACACGTTTTAACGTTGGCCTGGGGACAATGGGGAGAATTCCTTCAATAAAATGTGGGCTGGCTGGCTGATATTTTTTTGCTTTCTCAGTCAACTGTTCCTTTTAAAGATAACCTAGGTCTCTGCTGAATTTCAATAATCTTGGAGCACTTTCACTATACTCTTAAAGCTCTTATCTTTCACAGGACAAAGACTGGTAAAAGTTACATAAAATTGTATCACAGAAATACTTAAGCTACCTCAGTAAATTAAACCTCTCTTTAATGGGTTTTATCCCCTCTCTTGCCCCGAGCCAATCCCCCCACACCTCATCATCCACACAATTCCAGTAACTGTGAACTCAAACTTCCGTTGCTGCAGTACTCATACCACATTACACCCGCCTACTCCAGTCTTGCTTCCTCCATGTATTTATATATCAATTCCACACATGGACTTGAATAAATAAGTTACATGTGCTAATACCCTCATGTATGCTGCCGCTGGGCTAAACTGTGGTCTTATGTCAATGTGGAATCAACATCACTACCCTGTAGAAATCCAGTATTAGCCTACTGAGTAGCTGACTGGATAAGCTATGGTCGCCCAGGACTGGCAGAAGACTGGACTCATTTGGATTCTAACATGCAAAACTAGGTCAAATAAGAAACCACCACAAAGCCCCTAGAGCGAAACTGCCCTCCATGTCGTCAAGAGAGATATGTCTGAGTAAAATTTTGTATACTGCAAATAAGTAGGCATTGGAACAAATTACATTTACAATATGTACATTACAAATAACAATATGTAATGTTTTCTTAGCTTTTAATTAGGGAAAAATTCAACTGGGTCTTCATAGGAAAATAACAAAAATTATAACTCGCAACTAGATAAAGCTGGAACTTAATGAAAAACTCAAAAAAGGAACCCAAACATTTAGACATTTGGTGTTTTTTGCTCAATAAACTAATTTAATTTGTTGATATACATCTCTTCTTTCAGATCTCCAACACATTCAAAATAAATGTTGGGAGATCAAAGGTTTTACTACTTTGTAATGTTTCCATTGAGGTAACAAAGCAATGAAATGTTTCTATCTCACAAACATATCTTAAAGTGTGTTACAGTACAAGGTCAGTCAAATTTTTGGGGTTTCAAAAGTCTCCATATATACTCTTTACGTCCGTAGCTATACCTTTGTAATGTGTGCAAAATTGGGTTTGGCATTTTCTTGCTGGAAAATCAATGGACAACCAAGGAAAAGATGTGATCTTGAAGGCAACATATATTGCTCCCAACTCTCAATGTACTTTTCAGCATTAATGCTACCGTCACACAAGTGTAGATTACCTTTCCCAGCATACTGTCATACTGTATATGTCCATTGAAATCAAAGCACCAAAAATGAGAATTACTTATTTCTTGTCTACAACAGAGCAAAGATAATGAACCAACAATAGCGTGCAACTGGAATTGTACCACATATTTCTCTGACCCCCAAGTAACAGCGACACCACAACATGTAGCCATGTGTTTGTATAGTTACAATGCTGAATGGTTACAGAACTACATTTAGGCCCTTAATGCACATACTTGATCAATACAGGATCATCCATGGTAGGAATTTTCATTGTCTTAAACAATGTTGGAGGCTAAATTCTGGGACTTTCAGACTTTTTTTCAGCACCCTTCAGTAACTTTTATTTCAATAAATCATTAGGAAATAAATTATGCAATTATTTAAACAACCTGCAATTACTGGATCCAACTGTTTATGAGTTAAATGTAGGCTTGTTGCTTATCTTGACCTGGTATTTGGAAAAACACTCACCGGGCACATAATTAGGTACACCTGTTAAGTTGCTTGCTATTAAATATAACTTAAACAGCCCATCAAATGACAGCAACTTAATGCATTTTGTTGACATGGTCAATTATAGACCTTATTTCTCACATTTTGGGAAAGATGGTTTGATTTATACTCCAGTACCAAATTGAATATACTTTGAGTATATTTCTTTAGTGAGCCTAATTTTAATTAAGAAGTTATGTAGGATGTTTACACCGTGGTATTGCTACTTTATAAGCACTACTGACTGCCCGATGTGTGCTTAAAAAACTGAGGGGATATTTTTTTTATTGAATTAATAATCGATTACTTAATGTTGACCATTAAAACTGTGGAGATTTGGCATGTCTACCTGATTGCTTATTTCCATTTTAAGATTTGGCAACACTGATGGCAGAGTAAACTAAAGAAACCAGTGAATTCTAAATGAGATAAAAGCAGAGAAATGTGACCTTAATTCCATACTGATTTATAGCAGCCATGTTCAAAAGCACATCATCAATGAGCTCCTCACCCAACATCACAAATACACAGCATAATTAAATAGTCAACTATTACTTCCTTTGGAGGCTTCTTCAGCTCTGCTGCTATAAGGACTGATATATTCTTGATACAATAACTGTATTAACCAGATTTTTACTTTTCTCTATTTCTCTCACAGAAAGTCGTTCCTTCCAGCTGCCATCAAGCTCTATAATTTGAAATAACTGTCCTATGTGCAATACTCCAGCACTTTATTCTTAGCACTTTATTACTAAGCACTTTAATTTTAATTTTAAATCTAATTTTAATTCTAAGTGATCTGTTTTTTTTATCTTTGTGTTGAATGCATGCATAAAAAAAACGCACTGATGCTGCTGCTGATGTAACACCTTAATTTCCTGCAAAGGATTAATAAAGTATCTATCTATCTATAATAAACACTGCTACATTAACAAAGTATGATTCAGTTAAATTCAATTACCACCTCTGTTTACTTCCACACAGTCCCTCGATGCTATGTCAAGAAGATGAGTAACTTCCACTTGTTTTTCATTCATACATGGAAGACAAACCAAAAGCCTAGTGACAAATACATGGAAATGTTGGGAGGGAAGATTCTGTGTTTAAGCAGAAAAATACATTTCTGATATCTGTTGTGTCATGCTTACGTTTAATAAAAAATTGATTTCAACTTAAATGCAACATTTCAGGCAGGTTTCCTCTCCAACTTTTAAATTAAGCTAGGAAGTGAACTAAAGTTCAAAATAAACTGTGAAGTAACTTCCCTTTCAGCATTGTTTGGACAACAGAGGTTTGAACACAACATTGCACCATGGCTTAGTCATCTCTACTACTGTAGTCAATTGCTACATATAAAATTATGTTTACATTAACACAAACTAATGAAGGAATCGGACGGTGGTTTGTGCCTTTTTTTTGTCTACATACTGTATGAACAAAACTGAATTTGTTTATTGAGCCGTTTTCCATCGTAGAAGACAGCACTTTTCATCACTATTCAAGAAGGATTTCCTAATTGGGGTTACTACTTAGTTTAAAAGAAAAAATATGTATAAAAATGTCAATGGGTGTTTACAGTTTTCTTGGTCTAAATATTTGGCAAAACTGTTAAAATACAATCAAAAAAAAACTAAAAAAAAAACCCTTTTATTAATATTTTGTTATACCACTACTTTTTGTGAACCATTTGCAAGTGAAGCACTCCATTTTGGCCAAAGTCAGTGAAACAGTAACACCAAATTATGCTTATCCATCAAAGAAGTTAACATGCAGGAATAATGTTTTACCACCGTCTGGTAGCGAAGGCATGTGGCGACAGAGAATGCTCCGACTGACCCAGAAAATATGTCTCTTGGCTTCAGTAGTCAAATGTAACCACAGATCCCCACTGGAACTTCCAGAATAGAATCCTAGTCTATGCTTTTATTTAGTACTCATACCCAAATTTGAATAATAAATAAAATGTAAAAAAAAAAAAAAAAAAAAAAAGATAGACAGATAAGCCATTTTGAAGTCCCAGCACCTTTGATGACGTCCTGTCACCAGCAAGTCGTAAAATCAGTGTCACATGATAATTCAGTACCTATAAATATCCCCCAAATTGTTTGAACTTGATCAAAAACATCCATATCTCTAAACTCTTCAACATCATAACAGACTGCAAGAACAAAAGTTGTGGAGAGGGACTGGTATTTCTACTAAACAATCAGGTGAGCAAGACAGGATCTAGTTGTATCATATTCTACTGATGATTGCAAATGATATGAAACCTGTAACTAATTGATAATAAAAACCAAAACAGATGAGTCTGGGTGTATGGCCCATGAAATACACTGGAACCTCTTTTACCAACCAGCCAATCATGTGTGAACCATGACCCTAAGACCCTAAACCACCTGGCCAGAATAATGTGTAGTGTGCACTCTGCATTTATCCCGGGGCACCAACTGTTGTGTAGTTTGTAATGGTTTCATAGTTAAATGTTTGCAAATGTAATACTATGCTTAACCCATTACAGCAGCCAAGCAAAATAGATAAATTATTCTGTATTGTGATGAGGGTTTTATATGCCGACCACTACAATTTGTATAACAAAAAATAAAACTACTCTGACAGAGTGAATTTAAAACAAAATTGCAGCACAAAAGAAATTATAATTATACTGTTGAATATGGATTGTGGACAAAGCAAGGCTATTTTCTACTGATGACAAAGTATGTATAGCGTCTCTCTAATAACAAAGGCGAGCGGTTAAAAGCTTTGGGGCTTTGTAACATCCCCTCTTGTCTGGATAAAAAGGATGACATTAGCTGTTAACGGTGAAAGGTTTGACTGTTTACAGTCCCGAGCAGACGGGCTCCTGAGGATTCCCATCGTGGATCAGTAGTCTCCACAATTTCTGATTTGCATTTCTGCCTCATACTTAACTCAGTTTGGACAGAAAAGAGATTATGTGAGGGAGATGTTCACATACTTAAAGCATCCCATTTGTCTCTATCCCATAAAGGCCACCCATTTATTTAAGATCATATTTTATAGCAGAACTATACACATCAAGTTTATTCAGCCTCTCTGTCTTTGTCACACACATTTACTCATTACATCAGCCTCTCCTCCTCTCTAAATGACAGACACAAAATCAGTGCACAATCACATGCTGAGAGAAGGCTAGCTGGATAACGTTGTTGCCACCACAGAGACTTTGCGGCACCTTTCTTTCACTCTTTACACAACTTTTTTTCCATTCAACAAAGCACTTGAAAAAAAAAGCAACTTGAGAGAGAAGGAAGCGCTTGTGTTATTGCACATCCACACTGAGTAGTATATATGAGTCATGACAATTTTACAAAATTTCAACCAATTTGACTACATACACTGAGTGCGTTTACATGGGAAGAAGTTTAATTCCTCTTAAATTCAGAATTAAATCAGATTTAAAATGATTAAAAAGTAACATGTAAACACCTAATTCGAATGAAAATGACAATTCCGAATTAAACTTAATTCCGAAGTAAGTGGCTGGTTTATTCAGATTTTAAATCCGAATAGAATAATTCCGCGATCATGTATACACTCATTCCGCTTTAAATTAATTCCGGTCTTTCTGCGCTGCTCGTTCTCTTGCCCGTCTGTCGCGATGACGCTTATATTCCGCGCTAGGCTTATTTTCGAAACAAAGTTTCAAGATGGCAGCACGCAGTAAACGGTGGTCAAGAGCAGAGACGATTTATTTAATAAATAGCTTGAAGGACCTGGAAATAATTAAAAGAACAGATGGCAGGAAACATAAAAATTGTGAGCTTTTCAAAGTTGTAGCGGCTAAGTTTGTTTTTCTTCCGGTAGACGTAACTTCGGTCCGTCCCCCTATCCAATCAGAACCCTTCCCAACCCCCAGACCTTAACCGGAATTGGATAAAGCCGATCAAACGTGTTTTCCATGTAAACCTCAATTCAGAATTATTTCCATGTAAACTATAGTTTATAATAGGAAAATAGTTTAATTTCTAAAAAAACATCATGTAACCGTGGCCACTGTGTAGCAAGAGAAAGACAACCTCAACAAATCCAGCAGATCAAGGACATGTGAGTGAGACAGCAAACGTGAAGGTCTTCGGTTACTTTTTAAAGTCAGGACACGCCAACCCGATTATCGGCTGTGAGGCACCGTCAGGCAGTCGGAACAAGGTGGGTGACCCGAGTTGGGTTGGTGTATCCTGGGCAGTCGCCCATCTGCATCTGCATCAGCGTTCATTTTGGCCGATTTGAAATGTAGAATCGGCCACCAGCTGTCAGCCTCTATGACCAATCTGATTGGTGGAGTGGACAACGTCCGGCGGATTATACTGAAAAATCTGGCAAACTTCCGTTCCTACTGCAGGAAACACATCGCCGACAAACGCATTCAGCCCAGCCACATCACCAACATGGACAGGTGCCGCTCACTTTCAACATCCCAGTGAGTCACATGGTGGAGAAGAGGACCAGTACAATAATAATAATAATAATTAATTTAACTTGTAACGTACTTTCCATTCAATGAATCTCAAAGTGCTACACTTAGATCATTATTCATTCATCCACATCCTCACTGGTGGTGGTAGCTACATATTGTAGCCACAGCTGCCCTGGGGCAGACTGACAGAAGCGTGGCTGCCATATCGCGCCAAACGGCCCCTCCGACCACCACCAACATTCATACACATTCACACGGGGCAAGGTGGGTAAGGTGTCTTGCCCAAGGACACTACGACAGCAAACTGGGACAGAGCGGGATTCGAACCGCCGACCTTCGGATCATTGGACGACCCGCTCTACCACCTGAGACTGTCACTATGTCACTATGGTGATTTTTAAAAGAAAGACTTTGCCTAAAGAGACGTTTCCAGCAGGAGTCATTATTAAGGCAAATGAGTGGCTGAGGCAGGTGTATTTAAGGCGACCAGGTGGTTTTTTCCACGCATCACCATCGCTGTTGATCTGTGACTCTATGCGTGCCCATCTCACAGCCGATGTGAAAAAAGAAGTAAAGCAAATGAACGATGCGCTTGCTGTTATTCCGGGAGGTCTGACAAAGGAACTCCAATCGCTGGACGTCGGCGTGAACCAGCCGTTCAAAGTAAGGCTGCGAGCGGTGTGGGAGCGATGGATGGCCGATGGAGTCCACAGTTTCACAAAGAGTGGAAGGCATCGCCGAGCAAGTTACGCCAGAGTTTGCGGATGGATTGTAGATGTGTGGGCTAACGTGTCTGCTGGGTCTGGTGTTCGAGCTTTCGCAAAAGCCGGCATCATTTCCGAGGGGTCGCACGGCACGGAAAGTGACTGACAGCGAAGAAAGTGGAACTGGAACATTTGATTTATCGCAGCTGTTTAATGCAGAAACGGAGGATGAGGACTTTGATGGGTTTGAGTAATGCAATGATGATTGATTGTGCTTTATTTAAGTCTTTATTACAAACTCAGTTTTGCTCCCGCTCTATTTTTAAATACGCACACTTGTATGCTTGTCTGTGTGTTGTTGTAAGGCGTTGCACCATATGTGTGTGTAGACGGCGCCTTTTCGTACGGTGCGCCATATGGTCGTGAAAATACGGTAATCTTTTAATTCCTTCTCCCATCCATCTGTGCACATACACAGTATTTTAATACAACAGAATTCCTAAAAAAAATTTCCCCACTTACTTTCTATTTGTCAGACAATAAAAGAAGTGAAAAACTGAATAAAGTGCAGCCCACTGAAGATTACATGTTAACTGTAATTAGCTCCCACTTGCTGAAATCAGAGTTGCATCCACTGCACACAGCCAATTCAGTAAAGGACACGCCCACTACAGCTCTCTTCTGCCTGTCACTCAACACAGGACACTAATGATACTTTTTAACTTTCAAATCGCTAATTTTGTCTTTAAGCATTTAGTGCTTAACGGCGTCTGAAAAGTCGCTAAATATAGCTACAGTCAACTGGAAGCACTAGGTTGGAGAACCGCTCTAAACTGAAGAGGAAATTTGATTGGCTTGTAGCGTCACGTGGGGCACTGCGCCAGCTAGAAGCAGAGAAGCGCTGTGCCTTCTACTCCATGGCACAGCCTTAAAGGGGACCTATTATGAAAAACACGTTTTTTCTTGTTTTAACATATATAAAGTGGTCTCCCCTCACCCTGCCAGCACAGGGGAGACAAAATACCATGAATTTCTGCAAGCTCTCTGACCCCCGCCGGACAGAGTCCCCCAGTGTCACGTGGTTTTTTTTGAGCCGATTAGAATCTGCTCCTGTCGTTACGTGACGACAGGAGCAGATTTCCAGAGGTTCAGCCTCCGCTGCTGAAACCACGCCCACAACCAGCTCTCTCCGCTGCTGGAGCAGTGCTTCCTTCAGCCAGTCGGACGCGGCGCCGCGGCGGAGCGGATCCGGGTTAAATCATCCAGGTTCTCGGGTGGTTTGGGAGCTGGGTCCTCGGGGGTCCGTCCCAGGCTGGACCAGCTTCACCCTCCGAGATTTTCAGGCAAATCTGTCGGTTTGATCCCCGGTAACCGACGATGCGCACAGGATGCGCTCCGGAGCCGATCTGTGCACCTGCCGTGGGGTTGCAGCGCCCGTCGCGCAGAATCCGCCGGGCAGATCCGGCTGAAATTCCGCTGGTCGGTCCCCGGGAGTCCCTGCTATCAGTCCAGGCCGGTTCCTGCGGTCCCGGCCGGTCGGAACCGGTCAGATTCCCCCGTTAAAGCCCCGGTGATGCGCGCTGCTCCCGGGCGCCCGGCGTGGCTCCGGGGCCAGCGTTCAGCATCCGCCGGGTAGAACCGGCTTAAATAGTGCATAAATGTTATTTATATACAACTCATATTTTATTTTTTTAACAATAAAGTTTCCATTTGTGAAAATTCAGTGTTGTGATAATTTACAGGCTCGGGCTGCTCTGGCGGAGCGAGGTTTTTTTTGTTTTTTATGCTCCTCCCCTGCTACACGTCATTCAGGGAGCCAATCAGCACAGAGCCTCATTATCATACCCCCCCCTTCCCTAAAAATGAGGCGCAGAAAAATAGGTTAGAAGCGGTAAAACTAGTGACAGGGCCCACAGGCTGGATTTATGATTTATGTAGAAAAAACAAGCTTTAGATTGTTTTTAAGATATTCAAGGCCTGTTTAAAATATACATTAAATGCCATAATAGGTCACCTTTAAGGCTGAATTATGGTTCTGCGTTAAATCAACGCCGTAGGGTACACGGCTACAAGGCTACACGGCTACGCGGGAGGCTCGCCGTAGCCTGACGTGCACCTCCCAAAAAATTTAACTACGCGTTGAGGCGACGCAGACCCAACGTAGACCGAGAGGGCTGTGATTGGTTCGCTTGGTAGCAACGCATTTCCGGTTCCGGTTCGTGAAGCAGTAGTGAACTTTCAGCACTCTTTTCTTTGTGTGTGATTTTTTTTTTTTTGGGTTGTTTTGTTTTTTTTGCACAAAAGTTGTCCTTATCTCTTTGATTCACTGTGACCGGAAGTCCAAAGGGTTCACAACAGCGTCACGGCAACGGTGAAGGCTCTGCGTTGGTTGAACGCAGAACCATAAATCAGGCTTTAATGTTGCCCTGATCAGGTGACAACAGATCTTTTTAGCAGAACTTTTAACCAGTTTACATTCACTAACAACAAGGCAGGGGGAGGATCATTTTTCAAGAAAACTTAACTGTTTCCAGGACATTTGACCTTTTTTTTCTAATTTTCCAGGTTTTTCTAGGATGCGTGGGAACCATGAACATCTGATAAATTGTTTAGGTCCTTTTGGAAACAAAATAATGGGTTATGAGAATTGCAAATCATAGCATTCTGTTTATTTATATTTTACACAACATCCAAATATTTTTGGAATTGGGCATGTAAAATGAGTGGTCCACAACATTGGTCCCGTTATGATGCTTGCACCAGTTCCATGCTGTCTCACTCATAGTATTGATTGCTCAACAGTTAAAAGACCTCCTCTTCACATCCTCACTCCTGTCTGGGAGATTACTCACCAACCACAACACAGAAAACTTGACAGCAGTCTATGTTGGGAAAATGTTAAGCACAACTACCTTATATGTACACTGTGAAGATTATTTTATATGTGCATATTGAAAAAAGCAATAATTATGTGGCATGAATCGACATTTATGTGCTTCCAAACATGGCAGGATAATATACATTAAACTTCTTCCTTAAGGCAACAACTCGATTTCCCAACTTGGAATCTTGTCTCTCTCTAGTTGACTGAATGCCAAAAATGTCAGCTAGATGAAAGGCCAGTAGGTTACACACTGCCTCCTCTCATCTTCCTGCAGAAACATAGGAATAAAAATGATGGAATGATGGGTTGGGAGAAAGGAATGTCAGAAAGGGAGAAATCAGTCTGGATAATAATTGGCAAGCAGAGGAAGGTAAAAGATAAGGTGGAAAATAGTTAAAGCAGGGAATGACAGAGATGACATTCTGACAACAGCAGAAACATTGAGACAGACATTAACAATAAGGAAAGTACAATGTATTGTAGGCACATGGGATACAGTCCAGTATTCATAATTACTATTTAATAATTTTCAGCATTATCGTGACTTGGATGACTCAGATTCTACCACAGTAAAAATAATTGTCCTAAGAATGTACCCTTTTCTTGAATATTTCAGCATATGACGACCCATATGTCACAAGTCACCATATGGCCAACCACCCACTAACAATATGCCGCAGGCCCTGGGGAAGTGTCACGCAATTGAAAGCTCCTGTATGCAACACCACAATGTCCCAATCAGGGGAATGAAACTTTGTGAGAGCTTTACACTGACAGCTCCCCAGTTTGTGGTTTGTGTCTGAAATGTCCAGTTGAGTCAATTTGTGGATTAAGTTGATAATTGTCTTAATTCATGGTGAACAAATATGAATACTGATGGCCTTTACTGCAAAACAGTATGTCCTGCTTATAATATATGATATAATATATTATGCTTGTCACCGACTGCTAATAGAAGCACATTTATAAGTAGGACTGAACAAGAAATCTATTTCAAAAAGAAACTGGCATTTGAAATAATGTTACTAGCAAATTGCAAAGACTGCAGTTATACAGTATTATACAGCATGTGTTAAAAAAGGTTTAAAACAGCTCTTCACTGGTTTTACAGACATGTCCACCAGTGACGAGTGTCATTATCCTCCCATGCGAGTCATGCCAATCAATCAAAAATGGCCCAAGTATAAGCATATAGAAATATAACTATTAACTGCAATCTTCAGAGAAATGGCCACTGTTCAAAGTGGAAAAGCAAAGCATAGATGAAAAATAAGTCCCAATGAGAAGAGGGACTTTTGTTGCATGGACCTCTTCTGAATTTGATAAGGAAGGTGTACACATGAAAAGCCACGGTGCAAAACATACCACAATCCGGTTGCCAAAACAAGAACCAACACCACAAACCATTTCAAACATCTGAAGAAGCTCCACAGTCTGCTGTACAACAAACATAGAAAGTAATCTTGAACTAGTGTTGTTTTAATGAAACAAACCACACTTTTGAAATCGTGGAGGCACGTTTGACCCATTTGATTACTAAAGTAATGCTGTCATACACAGTGACTAAATTTTAAAAAACTAATACATTTTGTTTTAAAAAAAAAATCTGACATTGAGCTGAAAATTTAGTTTTTGCAACACAAGAACACTATGTGTTTAGTTATGATGACTGAGACATACCTGTGTCACACACATTTAAGTTTCAACTGAAGAATTTCTGCCCCCAAAGGCCATTTTTTTTGCTTTTTACCAAATGGCTTAATGTAGTAATGCTGAAACACATGTTAGAAATCTAATGCAGAGTGAATATTGGACTTAGTCTTGATAATCACATTGAATAGCAAAAAATGCAAATAGTATCCCCAAATTGCTCAGTCCTACAACAATAAAAACTAGCATGAAGAAGCTGACCATCTATACCTTATACAAATTGCAATAATTTAACTTCTGAATCTCTAGTAAACAGATGGTGGGGGAATGGGTCACACTCTTCTTACCCCCATATTCATTCAACAGATTAAGTATAACCGTCCTCCCTACATTTGTGAGTGAGTCAGCAGCTAGCTGAAACAGAGCTAGTCTGGGGGCAGGGGTGTGTCAGACAGCTGAGCTCTAAGACATAATACAACTATATTGACATAATACTGAATTGCACCATTGATATTTTTAGTCTAGAAAATATATTGGAAGAAATTATGAAGGTGAGATATATTTGATTAAGTGCATATTTGACTTGGTTTCCCTACATCACTCTACCCATCTAGTCACGTGTCACAACACAGTGTCTATGCTGATACGATAAATCGTGTAGCTCTAGTGCTGAAGTATGACTAGCAATGAAGGAACAACCTGTTTATTTCAGGATCTTTGTACTTAGACATGTTATTTTGATGATGGTTCTAAGCTAAAAGATCCTCATACCCAAGATAAAACCCACTGCATCAACCACATTCTCTGACTACACATTGACACCTGGTTGAAGTGAAAACACAGCCAGAGGAAGATGCAATACAAAAACCAGTGGATGTGAACGTCTGCATATGTTTCTTCAAAAGGACATGTTGAGTGGTCTACCAGACACACAAAGGTGCGCTGTCTGACAGCAGGAATAGGGGCAAAGGAGAGATAGGAAGCGGTTCATGTGATCGTAAAATATAACCTCAGTGACAGCGATACCTTTTTTTCTTTGCATCCTTCACACTGTAATCTAAAACATCTAGTTTTAATTTGTGTATATCAAAACGGTAAATTAAGCAATGCAATTACAATCCAAATTTTGACGACTACCATTGTTTGCGTCACATGTAAGATGCTAAAGTATTACTTTTTTGAGAGTCCCTGGAATAACCTTGAAGTAAACAAGCATACAAAGGGATCAGTAAAGTCAGTGTGTATGTGTGCTTGCACACATATCACAAGATGGAAACAGATAAAAGAAAAAAAAAAATACACCAAACTGGAGCCACAAGACCAGAGTCGTCAGACGGCTGTCTGAACTAGATCCGGGGGTAAGTGAGGAGAGGAAGGAAGAAAAAAAAAAGACAGAGATGAGAGACATCCTGTTAAAAAAAAAAAAAAAGAACGAATGAAAGATCTGCAGGATAGAAAGTATCATAATGAGAGGCTGCGGCTAAATGCACCAACACTTGTTTCCATCATTGAAAAGTAATTAAGTACCAACAACTTTTGTTTTGTTTGTTTAATTTTTTAATTAACAGTATGGAAACAGGAAAGGTGGTCAAAGATAGTAGGGAAAGAAACATGGCAGACGGTCACAGGTCGGGACTCAAGCCTTGACCGCCGGCAGGAGGACTCGAGCCTCTGTATATGGGGCGCCTGCTTATCGCAAGCTAAACAGCCCCCCAGTACTAACTACCGTAACCACTTATTCTTAAGGCAGCCCAGTGGTTTTATACTGATTAATACCGTGTTCCAGTAGGAGGGTTCCTAATGGAAATCTGGGATGATCCCTTTTTGTTTGGACTTCACAATTTCCTCTCCCAAGTGTCTGCCTGGGTTTTCTCAGTGGCTAGGTGGACTTGTGATTCTAAATTTACCTTAAGACTGAGCAGCATGTTTGTCTTGTCTCTGTGTGCCTCATGTCTTCATCCTGTTTCATGATACATGCACAGGATGAAGCAATATAGAAAACAAATGAAAGGAGAGGGGGAAAAAAAAAAAGATCTAATGGATTTTGCCTTTTCATGTCCTATTCGCCCGGGACAAGTATTACTTAGGCTACGTTCACACTGCAGTTCCCAAGTGACCCAAATCCGATTTTTTGCTCATATGTGACTCAGATCCGATTTGTTTATGACAGTGTGAACAGCACAAGTCACATGGAATCTGATATTTTCAAATCAGATTCAGGTCGCTTCCATATGTGGTTCTAAATCGGATACAGGTCTGATGTTTTGCAATGCGACCTCAGTGTGAACAGCCAGGTCGGAATTAATGCGACTTTGACGTCACACGCAGAGCCCCGAGCCGCGGGGGAAGACACGGGAGACGGCGGGGGTGACTGTGACGGATCTAATGATTGATGATATTTTGGTAGGTAGGGGGAGAGAGATTAGCTAGTTAAAGCAGCACAACGTGACTTTCAAGTTTTTCTGAGTTTGGTGGCATCTTTTGGACAAAAGCGGTAGTGCTTTACCAGAAAGAACACTACGTTTCCCATGAGCACCAGCGCGTACTGCCGGAAAACTCCTGTCCCGTCGCGTGCATTTGTTTTGAGAGAAGACGGGACGCTTTTCTGTTTCAACAAGTGAACAGACGGAACGCAAAAAAAAAGATGTTAAACTGCTGGAAAGGAACTGGAATTTACCGGGATACCTTAAACAAGGAAGCCAGGGAGCAGTATATGGAGGAAATAATGATTATTAACGGTCTGGATCCATATGAAATCCCTACTAAAGAATGGAGCTCCTCGTCGGAGCTGCACTCTTTATAAGGGATTTACTGCCGCAGTTCTGCACAACCCACGTCTTACTACCTTGTTTAGGAGTGTTTGGCAGCTGCTTTGGTAAATGTTTGACTCGCCATGTGTTTCAATAAATTAGTATAATAGTACAACATACAGTACATGTTTTGTATTACTCTTACTTTTCTTTTCTTTTGACTGCTATATTATGCTGAAGAGGGTCCGAGGCGTGAGCAATATTTTTGTTTCCTCGTGAGATTATTTTTTTCCTCTGCAGCTACAAATCAAATAGTTAATATTTTTTCCTCAACAAAATTAATCGCACCACAGAGAGCTGGCCAGCAACTGCGTTTAGCTGGAGTAGTGGAGAATAAAACCTGTTTGAATGATCCGACCCCGGTCTGTGAGTGTTTGTTTGTGGTTTAATAAACCCGTGTTTTGATCCGACGTCCGTCTGTGTGCGTGTTTGTTTGTTTACTGAGGAATGTTATGTTTGGTCGTTACAGCCGCGATCCAACCGAGCCAACGACTCTTTTACTCTTTTACTTTGTTATCAGATACTTGGCCTCCGTGGTTCTGCCTCCAAGCAGGAAAGCGGTGAAAAGTTAAACCATTAGGATCTTTTCCCCACGTCTGTTGTGTGGAGCTGCTGCAGCCACAACACAGCAACGGGTTACCAACTTCTGCGGAGCTGCGCTCCAAGCCCCGCCCATTTTCGTCTCGTCTACGAATCGGGAAGGAGGGGGAAGTGACGTATGCCGTAAAGCAGTCAAAGCCGTAAAAATGTGTAGTTTTTTAGTGTGCCAGGGTTCCTACCATGCTCCTCAAAGTTACATAGTGCCAGTGAAGGTGATACAGACCCCCCCAGACCATGACAGAGGTGTCATTAAACCTGTTGGAATTTGATGTACCATCACAATGACTCTGGAAATATGATATTAAGGTGGAAAAGTTACGTAGTGCCGCTTTAACAGGCTTGTTTTGTGCGCAGAGCATACTTCAAATGAGAGTTAAGCGGCGGACTGGAACTTTGTAGTCAGCACCGGATCTTAACCTTAAGGTCTCCTGTTTCGGAACACTTTGGTTTCCCGGTGAAAAGCAACGACGGACAAAAGACAGGTATCAGACGAGAGCAGTGTCGCCGATGTTGTTCACCAGCAATCGGGCACATTTCTGGTAACATGTCAAACCTTGTAACTCATTTGAAACGGCACCACTGGAATATGAATATTACTGAGGCAAGGAAAGATCCCAGCACCGTGTCAACGCTGACACCTTTGGCATTTAAACAGGCTTTTGCCAGTAATTCAGATCGGGCTAAAGCAAAAACTTGTGGTTTTTATGGGGGTGGATCTGCGACCAGACTCATTTGTTTACAACACAGGTTTTAGAACAGTTTTAGTTTTATATATAGATATAGCTTTATAGTTTGTTTAATTTGAGAATATTTTATTCATTGGAGGACTCAATTTTTTATTCGTATTTACATATATTTATTTTATTTTTAAATGTTTAATTTTTTTAAGAAAAATGTATAAAACGTTGTTTGCAAAAGTTGAAAATTAAAAGGTTTTTTTTGCTTAGTGTACCGAAAATGAACCAAACTGTGGCCTCAAAACCAAGGTAAATACCAAACCATGATTTTTGTAAACTAGCTGTAAACAGTGACTGCGTTTACATGCAGTCAATAACCCTTTTAAAACCGGAATATTAGCAATAACCCAGTTTTGCACGGCCATGTAAACACCAATAACCCCTTTGAATACAAAACCTTTTTGCCATTTGTAGAAAGTACCGCGATAGCGAGATTTACAAAAAGGTGAGCGAAAAGTTGCGCGAAGCAGGATTTGTACGAACGCCAGACCAGATCAAGCACCGCTGGAAGACGCTGAAAAAAGGCGTACTACAGGGCCAAGAAACAAAACGGTACCAGCGGGTCAGATTATCCGCCGTGCTGCTGTTATTGTTGTTGTTTTGAATTTGGATACAGGAAGAAAAAGCGGAAATGACGGGAATTGCGTCATGATGTTCTCCGCGCGTTGCTGGTTTGATCCAGATATCCCAAATGATTAATTACCATGTAAACAGGGATAACCCTGTTTGCTCACACATGTAAACGGAATATTCCGAATGTTTCAGTAACCGGAATATTAGCAATGAGCCGAATTTTGACTGCATGTAAACGTAGTCAGTGGAGAGGTCGGAGAAGAGTTCTGATTTGGGGAAAGCTGGGAAACGTCCCGGTATGCACCCTACGCTGGAAAAAAGTGTCAGTACGCTGAGGGTGGGAATTTAAAAGTGTCTGATGCTTACCGGTGTATACCGGCCCACTTAAATCACTGGTACCCATAAGAGAACAAAGGGATCATATTTCTCCTCCATAATCTACAGATCAATCCTCTAGAAGCACTTGGAAAGTGTAATTTGTTCTGCAAATTCAAGTTCCCTTCCTCTTTAGTCTGTGATTGTTATGCAATTCTAAAAGGTGTTCAGTCTTTCCATTTCTCTTCTCAAAAGTACAATGATGAGACCAAGTCTCAAAGTAATTTGAAAAGCATATTAAAGTAATGACTGAATGGAGCAACAAAGAAGAAATGAAAAAAAATTAGTAGTTAAAATGAGAAGTTAAGATTATGCGAAACACTCTGGGATTATAGAGCTATAATTGCATATTTTATTGTGCATTAACATTCTAGTTGTGCACCACATTTGTTGTTGTACACACAAGCACACACGATTTTCCGTGATTTCATTTCATCTTATTAAACCTTTAAATCCAATAATAAATAAATAAATGAAACATTCTTCTACAATGTTGTGTAGATAAAAAAACAAAAACGCTTCAGTCACTACCATTTTCAGTTATAGTTAAATTAAGCTTGGGAATCTCAACCTTGAATGGAAACAGGCCATTTGACGTCTGTGCTTGTCCCAGTATATAGGGACAGATGAATAGAATATATGAATAGATTCATCCAACTCCTTTACACTGGATACTAGAAATACACCTTCTTGCAGCATGTTGGTACTGGTTTATTTTTCTGATTGAACTATTTATGACACGTTAAGAAAATAGAATGTAAAATAAAAAAATAAAGTGTTTTAGGCTTCTTTTTAAGTAAAAAATAAAACATGAAATGCATGCCAAACCCACTGACTGCTAGAGTCAGTTGTAAAAATACATTTCGATTTTCATAATTCAGACCTTGGATAAAAAGGCGTTAGATTACATCAGTTTAGCCAACAACTGTAGTCTCTTGAGACAGTCAGTGTGGTTACATGCACATCTAAATTGAGATATTGGAAACAATGTAGCAAAGGATTTAACCGGAGTTTAAATATTCTCATTGAGAGGAGTCAGCTGAGGTGGCTTGGGCATCTGTACCGGATCCTCCTGGACGCCTCCCTAGGGAGGTGTTCCAGGCATGTCCCTCCGGGAGGAGACCCCGGGGAAGACCCAGGACACGCTGGAGAGACTATGTCTCTCGGCTGGCCTGGGAACGCCTCGGACTCCCCTATGAAGAGCTGGAGGAAGTGTCTGGGGTGAAGGAAGTCTGGGCATCCCTGCTGAGACTGCTGCCCCCGCGACCCGGGAACGGATAAGCGGCAGAAAATGGATGGATTGATGGATGGATAAATATGCACCGGAACAGAACCAAATTAATGAGTGGGGTGCATTTGACTCTGCAACGCTAGGTGGCGCTACATGACCTTCCACACTGGCATTCTTCCGGTTAGCTAGAACAATTAGTAAACAAAGGCAGCAGATCTGAAGCAGACGTAGAAGGAAGACAACAACACACAAAGATATACAGTAGACACCAACGATGCAGCAGCTCTGTACACATTAAGCCTGATTCTGTTCTTCTTCATTGTTCCTCATCATCTCCTTCTTCTGCTACCGTGTTGGTTCTCATGCCGTTACTGTTGTTTTCCTACTTCCGCAGTCTTGTCACTTCCGGATGGGGGAGTGCCAGGGCAGTCAATAGCTCAGCCAACTGTGGTTTGTGTTTTATATGCTGGACTAGCTCGAATTAGAAAAACAATATCTGGCAGTAATAGCTCTATTTCAAGAGCTCCAGTTCGTCTCGACTACAGCCCAACTGTGCAGTCTTTTTCTTTCTTCTTCTTTCAGTTTTTCCCTGTACCCCTACAGGTAAAATACACACAGTGGCTCATCCATTCCCATCTTAGCCTGTCTTCTCCATCTTTTTCTATCACACCAACCAAGTGCATGTCCTCTTTCACCACATCCAGAAAACTACTCTTTGGTTTCCCCATTATTCTCCTGCCCAGCAGATGATACCAAGGCATACTTCTACCAATGTATTCCCTATTCCTCTTCTTCATTTGTTCAAAAACATCTCAGTCGAGCCATTTTGACTTTCTCTCAGAGATGTCTGACAATTTTAACATCTTCATCTCTGTCAACTGGTTTGACTACAGGAAGAAAATACACAGAAACTAAAATACACTTTTCTCTGCTTTGCAAGAGGTTGGTATAAAAGTCTATGCTTAAATGTTCCTGTTATTACACATGAATTTGTTCTGTGTACTTTTTGACTGGAATGGATTCTTAAATTAAATTTGTACTTAAATAATCAATCTCTGCTTTTCCTAAAATGTCTCATTTAAAATGGTGCATATTAATAGCAATATGTTGTTTTCACACAAAAAGGACAGTCTAATGCAATTTATTATCCCAATTTATTGATCTTTTTCTTAGAGAAAGACGGTGGTTGCATGAGCTGCAAATGCAGTACTTCATTCAGACTGCTATTTCAATGTCAGTACAATCTGATTACTAATTTATTCACATATTGTGTTTCCCTACACAATTGAGATGTTTGTATCCATCTAAAAACACAGATTATTATTCTGGCATCTCTCTCACCCTAAAAGTGTGTGGTTCAATTTCCCACAGCAGTTATTCTCTGCACCCACTCATCTGGAAATTTGGTTGTGTTATTTTCACCATCTCACATATTGTAAAAATGTTTTTTAAGCTACGTTTGCCCAATGCCTTTCCTGTATGTTCCAATGCTGCTCTTGAGATAAGATAAGCTATGATGGGATGTTACATGAGAAAATTCTGAAATTAAACAAATGTGTTTTGCAGTGAGGTTGCAACATTCTTTAAGAATATGTGCAAAATGTGTCACAAACTTTTCTGGTCCGTATTATATAAAAGATTTGGCCTCATATTGATCCTTTCAGATTTACAAATACCTGAATTAACAAATGCAGCTGGGGCCACTGCATCATTAACTGGATAGAAAATATACTTATATGACGACAAGTACCATGAGAGCACCAAACAGTTGTACCAAATCTGTGTAGTGTGTGTGGCCCACTGATGTTGCGTGCCATTGATGCAGACTAAACAGAGCTGGAGGAAGTTTGGTTATGGAGGTCTGTGCTGCACTATAAAATCTAACCACAACACAGTGACCCAAGAAACTAGAGAGGCAAGATCAAGCAGACGTGCAGACACAAAGTTAAACATGTATATAGCAGCATCATCTCTTTCCTGGCATTAACTGTGCAGTGGGACTAATTGATTATTTTATTTATGAATTTGTATCATTTAGGACAAAAAAAAATACAGAAATGTTTTATTTAATGCAAATTAATAAGAATTAATTAACCAAACCCAATTATTTCTGCTACACTGTCCATGTTACATAAAGACTCTTTTAACCTCATTCAAAAATATTTCGAGAGTTCATAAAAACAGCTAAACTAGCGTTGCAAATTATTTGGTGAGACATGGTGTCATTTTCATTTGGAACTGTCCAGAGGACCAAACAAACTAACACATTCAACCAAAACAACCATAAAAACCCTATAAACACCTTGTTAACACTTGCGACTTTCACACCACACAATTGTAAGATTTGCCAGTTGCCAATCTTGCAGGCAAATCAAACACAAATTGGTTGGCATTGCCAGTCAGCCACCAGCACTTAAGAGGCATGTGTGAACAACTAAAAATCACTTGCTGACCTGTTGCTGACTACAGACAGACTACCGACAGATACCTAGCATGCATCGAGTGAAATCACTCGGAAAAAGGGTAAACTTAAGAAAACCCACAATGAACGGAGGAGATGCCTTACCTTAAGAAAAAGCTTATCACAACAGCTCAATCATAATGTTAAAGATACACCAAGGAAACCTGCTTTGTTTTGTTCTTCTCATTTGAAATTAATCTCGAGAATGATTTAAAAAAAAAAAAAAAAGGAACTGGCAATGCTTTTTGTATTTCCTTTATTGTATTGTGTAATGATGTGCCTTTATTGACCGTGACAGGGAATAGGGGCAAAGCGAGCGGGGGAGCTAATTCGAACCTGGACAGCCCGTATCAAGCCTCTGGATGTGCAGCAACTGCTTCATGTTGAGCAAAACAACATGAAGGATGCAAATTTTTACTGAATGTGGTGTGTTTAGGTGTGTAAGATTGGGCAGAGCCCTAAAATGTGGTTCTACAATCATGTTTATTTACATAAGTGTTTCACACACCTGCTAAGAAACAAAAGCACCCAACTGTTCCATAGGGAAACACAATGAACACATTTTTCCAACTGCACAGTACCTAAAAACAAAAGTCAACATCCTGAAAAAGGCATAAATCCCTATTATTAAAATCAAATCAGTTCTGTGGAACAAATATTTCTGTAAGAGAGAGCTAAATAGAGCAAGGAAGAGATGGATTGATCCATACAATTGTGTTTTCAAAGCCTGTCAGTGCATTTTAGTAATTGTTGGGATGCCTTACTATTATATTGAAGTGTGCTGATGATTGACAATTTTTTGTTAAGGACTAAAATGAAAAACAAACAGTGTATAAAAATGCATGTTTTTGTATGCCTGACATTGTTTTCCAGTCAGCGGCATTTGAGGTTGGTACCAATCAAACAAAATACCAGACAAACTTCTGTCAAGTTCTGCCAGAGAAGCTTCTGCATGAGGAAAAGAGTTTATGGCTTTTGCTTCCACAGAACTGGATCAGTACTTTGCTATTACTGACAGTTTGATTCTCCTCATTTTCTGTCTACTGACAGTAGTATACATGGCATTCGGTAGTTGATTTGCACAGACTTGATATGGCTGTCAAGGCAGGTAAAGAAAAACAGGGCCCTCCATGTAAGAAAAAGTTGAAATGATTAATTTGTCTTATGGGACAGTATTCACACCATCACTGAAGTTTAATGGCATGTTTGAGTCTTTTTAGATCCCTAAAATAGCAGATTATTCCGACGTTGGCTGGTTGACTACTGGGTTGACATTAATGGTCATTCAGCTGGAAGCATATAGTCCACTCTTAATACTGCTCCATTCAGTTCAAAAAACTTCTTTGATTCACGTCCATTTGGTCTAACAAAAAAGTTTACACTGCTTACGATCCGATATTGGAGCGAGCATTGACTTAACTTCAGAATGTCCCCTTTAATGAATTTAGTTTCAGGTTGCATAATCAACAGACATTTGCAACAGATCCTCCACAGTCCATGAAGGTCACGGGTTAGGTCACATGAAGTACAGTACATCACATGTGTTGAAAGATACTGACAAAAACTGCATGAAAATCAATATCTTTTTCCAAATTAAATTAATATAAAATAGAACAAGTTCTAAAATGCAATACAAAGAAGTGCATTTTATTTTACACTTGTAGTACAACTATTCAGGTTTGGAGTGAGTGACTGGATGACATAGCATGCTATTGAAAACAAAAAGTCTTGCCATGTTTCACTCAGCTGGTAATGTATTGACGGACCTTAAATGAGACCAGGAAGGATCCGTAGTCGATGTCTGTGGAACATGCAACGTAAAACCAACACCACCACAGTGCGCGCGCACGCGCACACACACACGTGCGTGCACGCGCGCACGCACGCACGCATTTCTTGTGCCAACTCGGTATACATTTCTTTTAGCCTTTTATTTCAAGGTCCCATGTTGTTTGATTGTCATCCACTTGGTTCTGTTTTCGTATGTTATTCTATCTTATTTTGCCTGGTTTTTGGAGAACATATTCACAGGAACTAAAGTCTTGATTTACAAAGCATTAACACATGCTCAAGATATGTATTGAAACAGTCAACAGCATGCCTCTGACTGGCTGATGAGTCAGGAAAAATAATACCTGATTGGTCGGCACAATCCAAAGTATAAGGTGGCTGGCCGTTTGGTTCCATTTATTTTCCACTTGCCCAATTGGACAACCGTGTCAGAAACAGAGTTCAGTGCCTCGGAGCAAGCTGGCATGCGTTAATGTCGAGCTCTGGATAAATACTTGACATTCACAGATTAAGTAAATGTTGCTTTGCAAGAAGTATGGGGAAAGAATAGTATGTTATCTTCTCTTAAGCAGCTGCAGGAACGTGGAAAGGATTGCTGCTGGTCAGTCAGAAGGAACTGAGCAAGGCATAGCAACGACTTATAATTACATTTTCTATGTTCTTAAGGCTCTATTAAAATCAGCACATTTTCTTCATCTATTTATTAAACTGTCATTATACTAACATCTTTAATGATATATCAATTACAGCATTGCATTAATAAACAACAACAAATAATATTCAATGGCTGAATGATTCCTTGGGCTTTGAAATCCTCACCCGTTCCCTGAACCCAGCCAAACAGACTTCCTAACCTCCCTTGACCCAGTTTCCTTGTCATATCTCAAATGCCTCATATTTAACTTCCGTCATGATATTGCTGTTCCTCCATCATTGTCTGCGACCACATCAGGAGATGCTGAGGCCCAATCCACCTCCTACCTGTCTGTCTGTCTGTCTGTCTCTAGAAATCAGGGGAACAAGCAGCTTGAGAGACTGAACTGGAACAAGGCTCCAGGTCCAGATGGTATTAGCCACAGAGTCCTAAAGGCTTGAGCTGTATACCAATGTGGATACAGTTCCTCTTTAGCCTAAGCCAAGAGGAGCTTTCAGTGTTGTGGAAGAGATCCTGCCTCGTTCCAGAACTGAAAAATCTAATCAATCTGCCCTTAATGACTACAGGCCTGCTGACCTAGCAGCACACACCATGAAAGTCATGGATATTTTTATTGGCTCACCTAAATATACAAATAAGCACCCTTCAGGATCCTCTGCAGTTGGCTTATCATCATGGGGCTGGAATTGAAGACTCCATCATACATCCACTTCAACAAACCCACTTCCATCTGGGTAAAGCAGGCAGCACTGTGAGGATCATGTTTTTTGATTTCTCAAGTGCATTTAATACAATTCAGTCTGTTCTACTATGTAAGAAACTCCAAAAGACACAATGGTGGATTGCTCCATAATTACCTGGATTGCAGACTACATGACAAACAATATGGTTTGTGAGACTGAATGGCTGTGTGTGTGACTTGGTGGTCAGCAACACTGGAGTGCCATAGACCAGTGGTCCCCAACCTTTTCTGAACCGCGGACCGGTTTGATGTCTGACAATATTTTCACGGCCCAATCTAAAGGTGTTGATAAAAACTAAATAAAATGACAAGATCGGCATTAAAAACTGTGATGTTTTCTCTATAGTAATAATAATAATGAATCATAATAAAACATAATTTTCGAAAAAATAAAATAATGGAAATTGTAAATTACCTTTAATATGAGTATTTCTATAAATGTGTTTTTATGTTTTTATGTCTCATTAACGTTATTTAAAGCCAGGCTTTTATTTTATTTATTAAGGAGACCGATATTTAGTGCTTTTATTTTGAAGGCGTCTCGCCGAGACCTTGTAAACATCTGGAGCTTCGGACTTTGATGGTAAAGGTTTAACGGCTGTAGAAAGTGTGTCTGAAAGACTAAACTAGTGTCGGGAATGCTAAAGTGGAGCCTAACTGACACAAAAAGCACCTTCTGATAAGGATTTGTTTTCTTTGCAAATGTTATGCTGTATTTATGTACATATTGAGTTTGGCTGTCAGCGGTAGGCCTGATTTATGGTTCCGCGTTAAATCGACAGCGTAGCTTCTGCGTAGGTGTAACGCGGAACCATAAATCAGCCTCTAGCTGTAATTACCGACCGAGCGAGCAGCTGCGTCGGTCTGTATTTAAGTTAAATGAAACTTATATGAATGTAGAAAAGACTAACTCTATTTTATTTTATTCCTTTATAGCTCTTACGGTGTGTTTGCAGTGTATTTACATCCAAGGAATAAAAACATTGTGAACCATCAGTTTGAGAGTCATCCATCATCAGGGGATGCTACAGAAATTATTTTTTCTCTCTGTGCGGCCCGGTACCAGATGACCCACGGCCCGGTACCGGGCCGGGGCCCGGGGGTTGGAGACCACTGCCATAGAGGACTGTTCTCACAATTCCTCTCACCACCGTTCACTCTGTACAGCTAAAAAATACTTCAATGACTCTGCACTTATGGGGTATACAATGGGTACGGAAAGTATTCAGACCCTGTTAAATTTTTTCCTCTTTCCCCCTCGTTTCATTGCAGCCATTTGCTAAAATAAAAAAGTTCATTTTATTTTTAATTAATGTACACTCAGCACCCCATCTTGACAGAAATAAAAACAGAAATGTAGACATTTTTGCAAATGTATTACAAAAGAAAAACCATCATGAATATCACATGGTCATAAGTATTCAGACCCCTTGCTGTGACACTCATATTTAACTCGCATGCAGTCCATTTCTTCTGATTCTCACTGAGATGGTTCTGCTCCTTCATTCAACTCATAACACCACAATCATTTAAAATTTGACAATACCCACTGGTAGTTCTTTATCCTGTTTGGTGTACTCTCTAAGATGCATTCTTTTTAGTATATTTTAGGAAACACACGACACGTAATTTAGTTTAGCATTAAATCTGACATCCTGTGGAAAATCAAGGGTGTATATGAGTGCATCTGTGCACATGCAAAGTGTTCATTTGTTTTCTATTTTAAGAACAGAAAAACTGCACTTGAAAATACAAACAAGCTCACACACACACACACACACATATTTTCTAAGAGCTGACTGCTGAGAATGCTGAGACCTTTATCTTTAATCACCAGCTTCCTGGTTGTTTTCCCCTTCAACACATATGATTCAGCTTGTCATCCAAATAAATTAATGGAGGACATGCACAGTCTTAAAGTGACAGCAGATATAATAATAATAATAATAATAAAAAAAAGAATATACATCCAGGTCCCCTTGCTTGCCCTAAAACGCTCACAGGGAGATAGCTAAAATTGTTCTTTGTCATTCCTTGCTTGGTGAATGCCAACTGGAAGCTAATGGAGGAAATGAATAACAAAGACTACCTTCCATAGAGCACTTGTGTAGCCAAAAGATTATATTTTAAGGGGGATTAATTAATTCCCTTCTTCGTGTCATTTACCATGAGGAACTAAAAGTATATCCAGAAGAGAGAAAAAAACACCCTGTTCATGCTACATTTCAATAAATCACACCAATTTTAACAGTAAATGAGACAAAAAAAATTGGTGGGTTGAGGAAGACCATTTCTACCTGCAACATTAACTACAGAGTGTTTAAATTCATTGCTTTCATTTTTAAGTTTGGGAGCAAACCATAGGACAAGACACACTAAGTATCAACAAACAAAGTAGACTGAGTTTTGTTGATGTTAAATTATCCTAAACAATCAAAGCATCAAGGAGCAGTAACAAATAGTATTTATAGAAACCATGCTGGTTGATTGAAGGGATGAGATGAAACAAAATCTAAACCCAACAGCTTGTATAAGACCCCCTTATTTTCTAACATATTGTCAACAATAATAATAATGCAATCCCACTATTCAAATTCAGCAATTTCATAGAACGCTAATCTAAAATGTTTGGCTTTGAAAGTTTGACAAGAGAATTTCAACATTCCTTCAATTCTATCGGTGCGTCCGAAATGCCATACTAAAAAGTATACTTAAGTTCGGCACACTTTTGAGTAAATATCAGTAGTATGCATTAATTCGGACATACTATTAAGAGCGCACACGGCACTTCCTGCCGTTGGGAGGAAGTGACGTGTCACAGCAGGAGTAGCAGCACTCCGCTCCGCTCTTTCCCGTTTATTCTGGCCGAAACCAGATGACATTATATAATATTATTATATACGAATAATATTATTATACTTATGACATACGTATCACTTAGCAACCAAACGCCGCTGCATTGCATTGTGGGAAGTTTCTGCTCGGCTAGTGTCCATCAATCCACACTAATACATTTCTCCGGAATGAGTATGGATAGAGCATACTATTGAGTACGTTCTAATGTTTCGAACGCACTAAAAAATCTTGCATACTCATTTTGCATACTCATTAGGGTGGAAGTATGCAATTTCGGACGCAGCTTATATTTGGACTTTGTCTTTTCTTTTTTTTTTTAAATCAAGGAGACCAAAGTCAAGACAATAAATGGCTTAGCACGAGCTTGATTATAATAAATAATGCTCAACCAAGATATTAACATCTTGGAAAATTGCAGTTATAAGCCCAAATCGAAAAAAAAAAAGTTGGGATAATACAGACAATAATCTTCAAGGGGGAAAAGGCAGTAATGTTTACATTTTCTTTGACTTATCTCTTTGCATACAGTATGAGTCCAGTTGGTACACAAGCATTGTCTATGCCTAAGGCAAAACCGCTCAAGAACCTACATTAATCAATAGGTGATGTGGCCACAAGGGTAAGTGATTATTGTGGAAAACTTGGGTCAAGCATTACAATTTGGAGCCATACTCAAATAAAAAAAGAAAACAGTCACTTAAGCTGATCATTTTAATTGCTGGTTTCTTTATTTGAAAATACCCATTAAAAAAGGAGCTTGAGGCTCCTTTTAAGAAATGAGACTCTCTAGCGCCACCCTTCACCACGACGGCCGTTGAGGGTACTGCAGCCAACAGCGAAGCCGGCACGGGAGAAAGAGGAGAACGCGCATGCAGCGTCATTTGACGTCACATCCGCAGGACAGCGCGGGAAATTCGGCCTCACAATTGCAGCACATTTTGCAGCACACAGCCTGTTCAAGGCAACGGAGAGATATACTAGAGGGCTCCTTCTTTTTGGAACGCTTCATCTGACATTACAAAATTTTTTTCATAAATCCTGCCTCAATCCTGCCTCATGCTCCTTTAAACATTCACCATGCTGGTGAAAAAAGAAAAAAAAGTGAACACTTGAAGTAAATACTGATCACATCCCATCTGGCAGCAATAATATCAATTCAACTTTTGTTTCATCATATTTCTAATAGAACCGAATATAGCCAAGCCCTTCTGGCAAACTTGAGCATGCATGAATGTTTTTTTTTTTTTTTTTTTTCAAAGAGCAATAGCTTCCTCTGTGGTGGTCTGCTATGGATACCTTACCTGTTCGAATACTTTTATACAGCAGGCAAAGTATTTGAGACTTTGTATCACTTTCAATTATACGGATCAGTTACTCCTTTTTTGCAAGGCATGGTTCACATCGGAAGGTGCTTACAAACAGCAAAATTGAAATGTTTTAGTGTATTTAACAATCAAAGTAACTCAAAACCCCACCTCCGAACTCAATTCATTTATCGAATTCAATTTGTGCAAATTACTGACTAAAATTAGCTTTTGTGGAAGAAATTACTCACCGTTTCCTTCAACTTAGTGTTTAATTGGCGTCTTTTTAAAAAAAAAAAAGATTGTCTCTCATACAATTAAGGGGGAAAAATTTGTTTTTCTATCATTGTGACTGAAATAAAGATCTGGGGCCTCATTTATAAAGCTTGCTTGCGCACAAAACAGGGCTTGAAAGATGTGTACGCCACCTTCTACGCGCACCTACGCTGTAGGCTCTGCGTTGGTTTAACCCGGAACCATAAATCAGCTTTACAGGTTTCACGCGCGTACGTAAAACTCATTATATATATATATATATATATATATATATATAAAAAATCCGTCCCTTTAGGGACTCTTTTATTATGCACTCTATTATAAATGAGGCATCAGATACTTTTTATCATGAATTAGTGTAAAAAAGCCTATAAATTTCAAAGTGTTCACATACTTTTTCTTGCAACTGTGTTGTGGGAATTAATGGAAATATAGCAAAATGGTAATGTGGAATTTGTTGCAGACCTGCAACAAATTTAGCTGTAAATAAAAAACGTGAAATGTCATGAGTTCATACCGTCTACAGAGAAAAAACTGGGTTAAGAATTTACTTTTTTTTTTATACTACCAGCATTTTCCCATTTTTTTCTCATTTGCAATTGCTATGATATTCAAATAAACAAAACAAAGTACTACTGATGACAAATCAGACTTGACAGTCCAGGTACAAAAATCTGTAGCAGCCTGAACATGTTTTGTATCTGATAAACATGTACATGCACTAGAATTTCCGCTGAAAAGCCAAGTTTGAGTTGAAACCACTGTTTTACTGTACTTTTACTGGCACACACCAGCATATGTGGTAGAAAATATCAAGCATAACAATAATATCAAAATCCCCTCACTTCTTTGGAGGTCTGCTAATTCTCATTCTGTTACAGATTTAAAAAAGAAAAAGAAAAGATAAAAAGAACCTGACAATCATGAGACCACAGAGCAGACGGCCCAAAACTACTCTGGTATCCAACGGTAGACATTTCAACACAACCCCAGACACAAACCACATCTGTGCACAACCAAACACAAATGTTAAGACTGTACAAGTATAAACTAAGACTTCACATCAACTCTCTTTATTGCAGAAGTAGAAAATCCAGACATCTAAATATCGCATGCATCCCACTTTGAATGAAGCTATGATCAAGAAAGACTTTTTGAGGATGCACATTCTTGGGATTCCGTATGAAGACCACTGCAGCCCATTTAAAACCATTTCCCATCTGGAGGGGAAAAAAGACCCCAGGCAGACAAGAAGACAGACAACTAGGAAGATGTTTTAATGTTGAATACACTCTACATTACTATTCTCTTAAATAGTTATCAGCAATCATGTTCAATGAAATGCACCGATAGTCATGTTGAAAATGAAGTATAAGCCTCTGTTTGTAATAATAATTAAAAAAATCACTTTAAATTTGTTTAAAAACCCACTTAATATAAATGTAAAAAAAGAGAGAGAGAGAATGAAGAACACTCTTGAAGAAAAATATTATGTGGTTCTTACCAGTAAAATGACCACTAAGAAAAACCTTACACAAACTTAAAATTATGTAAAAAGGAATAGCAGTACATGACAGCTTACAGTATGTTACCATATACTCAACAAAAACAATGCCACATTGTAGGAACAATGCCTGGAAGGGCAACCTTTAAGCAATTCAAGCCTCAAGTCTTTCCACATGACTTTATCCTCATACTGAGATAAAACACCAGTCAGTATGATATGCTACGGAAAACCAAAATTGCCTAATGATGTTTTAAGTTGTAAAAACAAAAGGTTAGAGTGGCAATAAAGTTTTGAACCATAAAAACAAGGGTTAATGTAATGGAAGAAATAGATGACTAGGGCTAAATCCCGATTGTATGAGGGTCCTCTACTTAGACAAACCACAGCTTATACTCTGTACTGTAAATAAACTTGTGTATTACACAGAATCACATTGTATATAGGAATCCTTCTCCAGTGCTACCACACAATTGTTCTCAAAGGAAAAAAAGGCATTGGGACAAGCACAATTTGCGGTGCAATTGAGCCATTTCTTAACAATACCACTGAATGAGTGTTTATGCAGAGAGAAAAATGTTAATTAAGGTAACGTTAGCCAGCTACATCATCATCACAAAGTTGCTAACGACTGCAGCTCATTGAAGAGAAAAGCACTAGTGTCCTCGGTGTTTTTGCCTTAAAACATGTTATAATAATCACCAACTTAACCAGTAAGGTAGAGTATGATGACGTCACCGCTGACCAGCAGCGCTGGTTACTGGTTTATGCCGCGTTCCATTTGTCCTCGGAAGTGGGGATTTCCCAGTTCCCAGTCGAATTTTTCAACTGGAACGCCCCTCGAAGTGGGATTTCCCACTGGGAAAGTGGGAGAGTCTTCACCACCCCCGAGTTCACATTCCGAGATGGCTGCCCCGGTTGTAAACAGTAGAAGAGAGCTTCGTAGCACTTCATTCTAGTTTTGGTCACACTAAATCAGTCGTATACAAGTATTGTTCGGCATATATATGCTGCTATAGTGTAATTTACATTTTTCATGTGGTATATGCGAACTACAAACTGGTTTACCTACTTTGTAACTGGAAGGCTAATAACTCGGCTGTGACGTCATTCCCAGTTCCGAGTTCCGACTTCCGAGGTAAATGGAACGCAGCATTAGCATGCTGGCTAACGCGCTAGCACTGTCGGGGGGGCTTTAAATGTGCTTACCTGTCAACCGCAGCTTCACTGGGCCATTTCTCCGAACTCCTTGGTTCGACATCCCCTTTTATATTCCACCTTAAGAAAAAAAAATCACCCAAAACAGTGTCTAATTCATGTGTCAACGTAGGAGGTTCTGTTTTTTTTCCAAGCAGGTATCTCCCAAAAAACCAGTGCGCGGCTAGCGCCGATTAGCTGGTGCTGTGGCCGGAGCGGAGCACGCAGTGCAGGGCTGTCACCACCACATCACCGGGACACCGGGGCTCTGCACACCAGGACATTTCCACGAGGAGAAACAGGCGTCCGGCTGCGGTCCCTGGTGGAGGCTGGTCCAGTGAGTGTGCGGAGCTGAGTGGAGCTGCTGTCGGTGATGGGGAAGGGAGCACGACTCAAGGCGGGTTTATGGTTCCGCGTTACACCGACGCAGACCCTACGCCGTGGGTATGGCGTACAGTGCGCGTCGCCGCGTACCCCTACGCCGTAGGCTCTGCGTTGGTGTAACGCGGAACCATGAATCCGCCTTCAGACAGAGCACAGCCACATCCGGTACCAGACACCCACCTACAGGACTGTCTCAGAAAATTAGAATATTGGGATAAAGTTCTTTATTTTCTACGACGGAGTATTAGGGCCAAACTAAGACAAAAAGAAATTGGAAATTACGAGAATAAAGTCATAATTTAATGAGAATAAAGTCATAAAGTCGTAATATTATGAGAATAAAGTCGTAATATTACGAGAATAAAGTGGTAATTTATGAGAATAAAGTCGTAATATTATGAGAATAAAGTCGTAACATTACGAGAATAAAGTTGTAATATTACGAGAATAAAGTGGTAATTTATGAGAATAAAGTCGTAATATTACGAGAATAAAGTGGTAATTTATGAGAATAAAGTCGTAATATTAGAGAGGGACCTGGCTGCAGGCAAGATGGCCGACAAGGGCGCGGCCATTTTTTCCACCCATACCGGAATTCCAGACCGGAAGTTGGTCTTCTTCGTGTATATTATTATTCGTCGCGCTGAACCAGACCGGGAGTTGGTCTTCTTCGTGTATATTATTCGTCGCGCTGATCCGGAGGTTTGTCTTTCCCCGTTTTTTTTTATTTATTTTTTTTTTTTTTTTTATTGAACATACAATAACACAGTATCATAACATTTTCTCGTAAGGACATTAATACATTTTAAACATGACGTGGAATGTTGTCATCAAGTATAAGCCATGTACAAAATATATATATATATATATATATATATATATATGTATATATGTAGAAATGAATCAAAACAAAACAAACAAAACAAACGGGTTGTTATTTTAAAATACTAGTAAAACCATTTGCATATATTTTCAAAATCAGGCAAAACAAAAACCATAACAAAATAGGAGCAAGGTCTGAGGCATGAATCACAAAAGCAAAAAACAAGATATGTCGTCACAAATCTTTTTAGCCAATTTGCTGGAATCAATTTTTTTGAGGGACAAAAAGAACAATTTAAAATCATTTAAAAACCAATCAAAGGATTTCTAGAGATAATGTAACTTTTGGTATGATCTTGAAAAACAAAAATGATGAACTCTGTTGCAATGTAATCCTCTGCTTGGCCAAATTTTTTATCCACAAGAATAGGACCCTAAAATCATCCCCCAAATTTTGTGTATTTATGAACGAATTTAAAATGTATTTGAAATCTCTAAAACGTATAACAACAATTAAGGCACGCAATTTATATGATCTCTTAAAGAATTTTCCCTACTGAATTGGATAAAATCAGTCTGAATTCCCCCTTATAAATGCTGCTTTTTTTCCTTACTAGTTTTATTACTTTATTAATTTAATTACTTATTTATATAAGTTCCTTTTATTTCATTATGTCTGTTTATTATTTATTTTATTCAGTCTGTTGCACTTTATGTTAAAGCATTTTAAAATATGTCACATTAGGGTCAGTTTTATGTTCCCTTGTTACTCTTTCTGGATTTCTAATGCTGTTTTATTCGTCATGCTCAATTCACTCAGCTGTTATAATCTTTTCTATCAATAACGTCATGCCATTATATGTACTACATTTGTTTAATTGTTGTTTATTATTACTGTTGTAATGGGACATGTACATTACTACCTGCATTGGGAACACCTGAATGTGTTTCACTAATTGTAACGTCTGACCTTTCAATAAAGTTTCTATTAAAAAAAAAAAAAAAAAAAAAAAAGACCAACTCCCGGTCTGGTTCAGCGCGACGAATAATAATATACACGAAGAAGACCAACTTCCGGTCTGGAATTCCGGTATGGTTGGAAAAAATGGCCGCGCCCTTGTCGGCCATCTTGCCTGCAGCCAGGTACTGTTGTAATATTATGAAAATAAAGTGGTAATTTATGAGAACTCTAACAGGAAGAGCATCTTCTCCCTGTGTTAAAATTAGGAATATTGAGCATCTTGTGAAGTTATATTTATATAATATTACAACTTTATTCTCAAAATATTACGACTTTATTCTCGTAATTCTTTTGTCTTAGTTTGGCCCTAATACTCCGTCGTAATTTTCTGTAATGCAATTAAAAAAACAAAAATGTCATACATTCTGGATTCTTTACAAATCAACTGAAATATTGCAAGCTTTTTATTATTTTAATATTGCTGATATTATGGAATTTCAGGCTTCATGTTAATGTCAAATAGGAGTGTATTTATTTAGTTTCAGTTGGTGGAGATAATTTCTGTACCTCCATTGAGGAAAAAGGGAGAGGGGAATTAGGCTAATAAAGAATGCTATTTTTACAGCTGTTTTAGTTTTTTCAATGGTTTGGTAGGGGTTTTGGTCTTTCGGGGTTAGGGTAATTAGAATAGGGTATGTTAGAAGAATAAAAATTATAATAAGGGTTGATGATGTGATTAAAGGGGAATAGTACATAGCTGCTACTTGGATTTGCACCAAGAGTTTTTGGTTCCTAAAACCAATGGATGGGCTGTTATCCTTTAGAAGCAGGGCGATTGAACCACGGGGTTTAACCAAACACAAGGTAATTCAAAGTGCTTTACATCAACATTAAAAGCGGCAAATCAATTAGTTATCAAAAACAAAATTACACAAGGAATAATACATTTCAGTGACTGTGTTTGCACCCACACACAAACATTGTACCAGTAAAATAAGGCAAGGCAAGGCAATTTGTATAGCACAATTCAACACAAAGTGCTTTACATCAACATTAAAAGCAGCAAGACACAACTAAACAGTAAATAACAAATAAAATGAGGTAAAATAAGAAAAAAAAAAAAAGCACAAGTTGTTAAAAAGTAAGGGCAGTAGAGTACCGTAGACCAGCAGTAAGATTTTAAACTCTATCCTTTGACTCACTGGAAGCCAGTGTAGTGATTTCATGACCGGTGTAATGTGGTCCAGTTTCCTGGTGTTTGTAAGGACTCTGGCGGTCAAAAATATTGATCTCTGGAATTTTTGTAACGTTCAGATTGTAAGAGACAATATATAATTGAACTGTTGACCTAATACTGTCAGGTGAGTTGACGGTAGTATTGAGATATACCTCAAACGTCTTTTATCTGTACATTCATTGAAAACTGCAACCATTTCCAAAGCTAAGACAAGATGAAACAGTCACAAAAAAGAAAACCTATGTTAAGAAAAAAAAAAAAAAAACCTTAAGATTTGACCAATGTAAACACTGATTAATTGCATTTTTGAAAACACTTATTTACTGAGGTACGGTGAGAAGACACTCATCCAGTCAATTTTTCGTGGCATTTACTAGCAGGATCAGGAGTTAAATAGTCAGGTAGAGAAAGTGTAGCGTATGCATACATGACTGTACACTGACTGAACAATCCTTTGACGCTATATTAAGGACCGTTTCACTCATAAATATTGTCTGTATCAATTCAAGACTGAGAAGTTGAAGTTTTATGATCAAGTGAAATAAAGAGGTAGATTTTTAAGTTTTGTTTAGATTACATTTATCGAGTTTAAGTGGACTGACAGCTACCATACAAGTCTTTTTGTAACGTGGACCCTTTTTTGTCATACATCCTCGATAACAGAACCTATCATACAAAAAAAAAAAAAAAAACAATTTCAAAACCATTATTCACATTCGCCCATTAAAACACTTAAGACACAAGGATAATTTTAAATGTTCAAATGGTGGGTATTGGATAAACAGGTTTTTGCATTTTTCTAATTCATCATGGACATATAGAGCAACAGACACTGAAGGCAATGAAGCATTTTATTCATATGAAAATGTACAAATATAACACATATGGAACTTTGTGAATAATACAAGTCCTTACAACGTACAAGAAGAAAGAAAGAACAGTGCCACCTAGTGGTGAAGGACAATTGCTTCCAACAAGAAAGTATCTAACTTTTTTTTTCAAACAAATTTCACGTTTTCCTGTTCTTTGAAATGTTTACATTAAACAATAGACAATAAAAAATAAAATTATACAATTTTTCTTTAAAACAGAATATTTTTTCCATATATTGGTGTACAAAGTTTAAATTTATAAAAAAATACAACAAAAAAAAAACGGTATAAAAACAAAAATCACAAGGTAAAAATGTTTTTTTGCAATGTTACACAGAGAAAACAAAACATGTTAAAACTGAAAAGCACTTTTGTCCTCAGGGTTATGAAAGGCATAGCAGTCTCCAGCTGGCCCAGGAACCACAGACTTATCTTCACTCTGAACGACAAAGCAGGCCAAGGGGAGAGAAGTATTAGATTATCCAAATCATAGTCTTTTTATATACTCCAGCATGAAGGGCATATTTTTTCAGCAAAAAGAGAACACTTCAAATAGTTATCCTTAAAATTCCCACACATATAGGTAGATGCCAAATAGTGGGTCATATTAAAGATTAAAGAGAAATGTGAAGGACGCACAGATTTCAGGAAGTATTAAGTCCCAGCTTTGTCCTTTGTTAAACAACCACAGCCAGTTTCACTAAAGACATTACAGTGTGAACCTGATTATGAGCTTCCCCATTGTGATCCGACAGGTGAAACTGTTGTCCCAGCATCAGGCTTCTGAATTTTCAATCAGGTTTCCTTCGAATCAAATCATTGTTTAGTTGCATTCAATTTTCCTTTATTTTTTCCCAGTCTTGGTGTCCCTTTCAGAATATTAACTACATGAGCAGGGGCCAGCGTTTGTTAAGTTGCGTTCCTGCTGCAAGCAAAAGTCACTCATATGTTGGTTGTTTTTTTTTGCCAATACCAGATTTTTATTTTATTTTTTTGCTGTCTCAACAGCTCAAATGACACAAAATCTGAATTTTTCCCCCCCACATCAGACCTGAGCCACATTCATATGTGGTCGTACATCAGATACGCATCTGATGTCTCCCAATGCAGCTTCAGTCTTAACTGTCAGGCTGCCTTTTATCCATATTTGCTGTTATGTAATTTATGTCACAATTCTGTGCTGGCTTTGGATGAAGTCTGCATGTCATGTCGCAGACCACCACTCCTGGCATCGATCCGTCAGTATACATTTCTGTACAGATATTGAAGCCATCGCTTCACTCCAATGTTAAAAATGTTGCTCTCCTAATTACTTCATGAATTTGTCAGCTTCCTGTGGACAATAACGCCAAGAAGAAATCATACATTGCTAACAAACTGCAGCCACAAAAAAAAAACCCAACAGAATTGAGCTTCAGAACTTGCAGTGTGAACGTAGCCCTAGATGTCGTGGGGGGTTTTCTGAAGAGCTTAGTTTTTGCCTAATCAGATCAGAGACTTTTTAAATGCCATCTGGCAATCCCCAAGGAGCATGACATCATCTAATCCCAATAAACATATCTGCATGTGGGTGTAACCTTTTTAAGGGCCAAAATCTTCACGTTTTTAGTTGTATATCTGGCTATATAACAATAACAACCACAATAATAATGAACACAAAAAAAGCAACGGCTTGTCAGTCAAAAACAGACGTTCACCTCCGATATCCTCAGATGCATGGCCTGCACTGGACCTCATTTTTGTTAATATTTTGCAGGTTTTCTACACATAACGGTTCTACAGCTGTGGTCTTTGGGGTTGCATTTTGCTCTCACTTGTACAACATGACAGAAGTTCACAGCACCACAAACAGAAGCTTGGCGACTCTTTTCTCATGGCAGTCGGCTGAGGCAAGCCTGAGGCATTAGCGCCATCTAGTGGCAACACCAAAGCGTTACTACCACGTGCCTGTTAACCCTCAAAACCAGAGGTGTCTTCAGTATTCACATTCATTACTCAGGTAGAAGTATAGATACTACAGTTTAAAAATACTCATGTAGAAGTTGAAGTATCAACTCAAGTTTTTTTACTCAAGTAAAAGTATAAAAGTACTGGTTTCAAAACTACTTAAAGTATAAAAGTAAAAGTAATGTAAGAGGGGAAAAGCCATTAAGGACAAAAGCCATTGAAAATGAATGAATCTTAGTATAATGCAAATATATTAAAGAACCAGATATGTGTACTATTGAGCATTAACATGTGTTTCAGAGAGCAGAAGATATGATGACTAGTTGCCTATAAGTATTGTAATGGTGCAAAAAGTCAAACTTCAGAGGCATGTTATCATTTATCCTAACCTTTATTGGAATGTACATCCAAGTTTAGTTGCAGGAATCTGAGGGCAACGGATGTAAGAACAAAACTGGACAAGAACATCTGAAACAACCACAACCAAATTCACTCTATCCGGATGGAGCAATTTAACTGGATAGTTTTTTTATAACGTCGAAATGAAATAGAGTAACGAGGCTGTTTTTAAAATGTAAGGAGTAAAAAGTACAGATAATTGCGTGAAAACGTAAGGAGTAAAAATAAAAAGTCGTCTGAAAAATAATTACTCCAGTGAAGTATAGATAACCAAAATTTCTACTTAAGTAAGGTAACAAAGTATTTGTACTTTGTTACTTGACACCTCTGCTCAAAACCCTCAAGTCCCCAGATCTAGGGACGTTGATAAGACGATGCAAGTACGAGCAAAATAAGCTTAAGGTTTAAAGGGTAAGCTAGTTGCATATCAAGACAATAGTTGTACAAAATATTTGATCTGTTGTTAATTAAAATATGTTAAAATCAGTCTTCACAGAACAATGTCATTGTTTTTAATCAAGTGTCATTATTTGTCATGAATTCTTTTTAGCTTTCTCATCCTTGTATGTTTTATGTTTGTTTGTTTCTTGTTTTGATATGTTTTTATTTTTTTGTAAAGTTACTTGTCCTTGTATGTATTTTCTTTTATATGAAACTGAATTTATTTTTCTGCTGCCATCTTGACCAGGACTCCCTGGCAGAAGAGATATTGTATCTCAATGGGACTTTCCTTGATAAATAAAGGATGAATAAATAAAAACTATTCACATTTTAAATGTGCTCTATTTATTTATTTTTCTTTATACCAACTCTTCCAAATGTCTGGAGAATGGTGATTTTTCCAAAAACTGTCACGTTTGTATGGACCCGAACAAAACCCACCTCTTCAGAGAAAAATTTGTCAATAATGTTGAGGGAGGACTTGTAGATAGCTTCATTGTCATGAGACTGCAGTGCCTCAATTTTGTCCAAACCACCCAACTCCTCAATCATCAGGCACAGCTTCTCAACCTCATGAGTGTTTTGTCCCATCTGTGCAGAAATGGAATTAATAAGTTAGATACAAATAGTTACAGTAATTAAGAAGCAGAGCAGTAGTGTACTTATCATGGGGCCACTGTTTGTAGCTACTTCACTACAATGAAAATTACTTTCACTGCCTTTGTTGGTTGTTTGTCACTACAATAACGTAAAATTAATGGATAATGTATGCAACCAATGGTGAGATACCTGTAAAATGTTGTAGATTGCATCCAGGATGACCAAGATCATCTTGGTGTCTTTAGCTGTCAGTAGATTGAGCAGAGGCTCCAGCACGTTGCAACTAACCAGATAGGCCATCTGATTCACTGTTCCCCCGCTGGTGTAATTGGTGACAGCCCATACGGCCTCACTCTGGGTTCTGCTATCTCCCTGAACATAGAGAACATCTGAGATTTTAGATTTTTGTGAGCCATTTTTAAGTAAATATGTTCAGAAAAATAATAAAATTATGTATAATGTGCAGCAGGTCACACAGGTCAGGGGAAAAGTAAAATGTTTGACTGGTATTGGTGTATTAATGAAATTAAATTGAACTAGCCTTTGAGGGACTAAAGTAAAAAGTGTCACACATCTATTCTGCGTTCTCACCTGCTGGAGGAGCTCTACCAGGATGGGTATCAGGCCTGCGTTAATTACTTCCTGTATCTGAGTGTTCTTGCCAGCAGTGATGTTGGACAATGTCCAGGCTGCTTCTTTCTGGATCGTGGGCTTTTGGTGGCCCAGCAGAGTGGGGAATATTCCCAGGGCACCTGCATTCAGCACACACTGGGTCTGCTCATCTGTTCCAGTAACAATGTTACCAAGGGACCTCAGAGCAGCTATCTAAGGGGGGAAGAAGAGCGAGTCCGTCAGCTGAGCAGGCAGGCAGTGGGGTATTTGCACTGACAATGAATATGACTTCTAATGTTGCACTGGGCTTTAAAGGGGGATTCAGTTTTAATGGTCTGATAAACTCAACATCACATACCACAATGGAAAGCTCCCCACAGGAAAGAAGCTGCACAAGACGGGGCACGGGACCAGCCTGCACCACCGCCTCTATCCTCTCATTAGAGCCATCAGTCAGATAGGACAAAGCCCAGCAGGTATCAGCCAGGACTTCCATGTCATCATGGTGGAGGAGATGCACCAGGGCGGGAAGCACCTGCTGCACCGCCGCCACAGGAGGGGCTGGATTCTTGTGCCGGCACAGGTTGGAGAGCGTCCATGTGACATTGCGCAGATAACCGGACTGGTACAGTGGATTAAAGACATGATATTTTAAAGGAAATCTCCCAGCACCAAACAGAATAAAATCAATCTTATGACATCCTACACCTCCCCATTAGCAGTATTATTAACAGCAACCGTATTGTCACCACAAAAAAAAAAAAAAAAAAATACATTTAACTTGTGAGACTAGGAACTAAAATGCATTGTGTATTAACCCCAGTGAACAACTGTAGGATACTGTTGCATTTTATGCAAAAGACTTTTCAACTGCATATTAAATGCTTCATAAGCGATTAATAGTTTTAGACCAACAAAATGACATCAGTGACTAAAAACATGCTACTACAAAGCAGCATTAACTTTAAATCTTTAGTGTGCTTTTTAATCATATACAAAATTATTAACAATCAATAAAAATAGCAGTCAAACCAGATGTACACTTTTTAGCAAGGCATAATTCTGTATTTAAAGTTGTATGAATGCTAAACTGCTGATTTTATCCAATTCTCTTTGTTTAATTTTTAAATCATGCTTTTTGTTTCTACTATGTAGTGTTTTAATGTCTCTGTAAAGCACTTTGCACCACCTTGTTGTTGAATTGTGTTATGCAAATAAACTTGGCTTGCCTCATAATAAAAATTACAAATCTTCCTACACTAGAAGTGGATTCAGATTTCCTTGGGGCCTTGAATACCCACATGCACTCCTGATCACTGGAAAATAATTGACAGTCGATTGAAGAATTGACAACAGGGTCGGATTGGTTTTCAAGTTAGGTGTGAAAAGACCTGTCTCATGAGGATAAAAGAATGTGGATGCATGTTTATGGGTAGACTGTATAAAAAGGCCATGTTGGCCATGACACTCACAGAAAACACAGACAGGTCGGGAGCTTCCAACAGGCCCAGGAGCGGCTCAAGTCCACCATGTTTGATCACCAGGTCTCTGTAATTTGGTCCATCACCTTAATTAACAGATCAGAGAAACAGCTTTAACTTAAATCTACAACAGGTTATTTTAAATGGTTAGAATAACAGTAGTATTTGGCTTCGAATTTCAAGGTTAAGACTAGTCAGAGTATCCCCACTTGTAAAATAATAACCAAAATATGCCTGAGCTTTTGATCAGTTTCACTAGGCTCTGTAGGAAAGCCTTTCTCAACTGGAAAAACAAACCAATATCAGGCAATAACTTCCTGTTTTATCTAGCATGACTCATTTATTAAATTTGTTGCATCAACAACACGTGCTTCCTAATTTTATGAGGCATACATTTGGAATTAATCAAGACTTCAATAAATACAAAAATAACTCCAGACAAACAAAAAGGACAAGAAATGTACATAACCCTCGACAACTGAATCTGACATTGAACTTAATCCAACACACTGATCAATCCAACTTCTCAGAATGAAATAATAATATAACAAAAGTTAAATACGTAATCTCGAAAAATAAGCAGTCTTCACTATGAGAACACAAATGTTCAACTCAGTTGAACCAGACATTTTCTGGACTTAATCTACCAAGTGTTCGGGCACAAAGAACAGATCGAGTTTGACTGAAAGCATGTGGAATAGAGCACAGTGCTTTCCACTTGTTTTGCTTACACTGTAGATACATCCGACGGTATGCAATTCAAAAATCACCACATTTTTAGCAGAGTCTACGATTCCCAGACGACCAAAAACAAACTACCGTATTTTCTGGACTATAAGCCGCACCTGTATATAAGCTGCATCCGCTCTATTTGTAAAAAAAACAATAAAAAAAAGATATACAAGCCGCACCTGTATATAAGCCGCATCCGCTCTATTTAAAAAAAAAAAAGATATGCAAGCCGCAAATATTTATGTTGTTAGATTAGATATTTACTACATGTACAGAAGGATTTTGAACTGTAAATGATGTACATGTTTGTACCTAAATAGATCCTTTCCTAACAGTGTCTTTTAACACGGCAGCAACTTTGCTGATTAAAACTGGACAGAACCAAGAGAAAATAACCAGTATTTATTTATCTATTTATCTGTTTGAAATCTGCTTCTACCTACTTCTATCTGCTAATAGCCGCACCTTTGTATAAGCCGCATGGTTCAAAACCTATGAAAAAAGTAGCGGCTTATAGTCCAGAAAATACGGTATATCATTACATCACATCCTGACTTCTTTGCATCTAGCTCAGGTATGAAATGTGTTTTCACAACTGGGCATAGTGTTAAGTTTTCACACAGATCTTGTGTTTAACGCATGTGTGAAAGGACAGCACCTGATATCAGTAGTATCTCAGTTCATATGTGAAACCAACTACAAAGATGTTGAGATTTGTCACCCCACAATACCTGCGATGTTACCAAGGGCCCAAACGGCTTGCTCGCTGATGTGCTGCTGGGGCGATGTCACCAGCTTGATGAAGGCTGGAATGGCCCCTCCCTGCACTACAGCAGTGGTCTGGTAGGAAGTTCCTGAGGCGATGTTAGTCAAGGCCCAGGCTGCCTCAAACTGTATAGGAGGGCATTCAAACAGCGCTAGAAAACTAACAAGGCTTGGGATGAGGCCTCTAGCAATGACGATGTCAGTAGGTGGATCCGTTTCTCTGGAGAGAAGCTTTCTGGGAATAAAGAAAAAAACAAAACAGTTCACGTGTTAATAAAAGAAAAGTTGATGACTAAGTGAAAAAATGTGTGGTAATGGCTCAAAACGCGCACTATACCATAGGATGAGCCCAAACCTTAAGAGACATCTATATGAAAGTATGTGCTCTGTTTTATGATTCTTTTTACTTTATTACTCATTTGGAACACTTAATCACATCTTTAAAAAAATAACATAAAAGCTTGGAATTAACAAGTTTGTAAGAAAGCCATTAAATGTGTTCTGATCTTTGTCTTAGTCATGATAATAGACAAACACGTGCTTGTGCTTGAATGTCAATGTATTTTAATAATAAATAGATAATAAAATCAGTACATTTACACTTGTGAGATAATGTATTACATTTTGTTTTAAAGTGTCAAGGAAGTAACGCTTAAACCAAGCCTGATGGCTTCAGTCTCTTCCGGACATCAGCATTGGGTATGGGCCGATATGCACAGCCCAGGTATTGGCATAGGTGCATCTCTAACATATGGCTATTAGTTTAGTTTATTTTCGGTCATAACATCATAAAAAAAAGAATAAAAATAAGTAAAACATCAAAATAACTTTTACAAAATTAAAAATAAAATAAAAAGGATTATTTAAAGTATTTAAATAAAAGCAAGTAGTAAGTGATAAGACTGCCAGTAAAACAAATTGCCTCCATGGGGATAACAAAGATTCCTTGAACCTCGAAAAAAAAAAGGTGCAGTCTACATGTTTCCTTCATCCTCGAATAATCAAATCAAATCACCAAATAAATTAATAACCAAATCAACATAGCAAGCATCACCGCTCATTACTTTGGTATAGAGAAATCATCCTTCTTTTCAATGTTTTTTTTTTAAATAAGGTTAAGGTTCTACATGATTTCAAATCCCTCTCCAACTTATTCCATACATCCACCGCTGTCACTGTAGTGCATCTCTGGTGTTGGTTCTGATTTTTGATTTCCTGTATATGCTCTCCCCTCTGAGGTTGTAATGGCTTAAATTAAACATGTTTTGGATACAGTCTGGCAGCATGTTATTGTTGATTTTGAACATAATCTGTGCAGTTTTGAAGTCCACCAGTTAATTGAATTTGAGCTAATTTGTGTCTATAAATAATTGGTTAGTTGGGTGCTTGTATCGAACTTTGTTTATGAGTCGCATTGCTTTTTTTGGAGTAAGAATATTGGTTCCGTGATTGTCACAACATCCTAGCACACCTGTGTGTTGTGGCACACCATATGGCCACGGCTGATCTACAGAACATAAACTTGACTTTGAACCAGATTGCAGGTCACGCCCTCAATTTTGCAAAGACTACAAAAACTATTACCTGACTGCTTGTGCTGCATGTAGCTGATGGATCAAACTCTGGCTGTGCACACCTGCTACAATCTCGTCCACTGACCAGTGCACGGGAGGCTGTTGAAACAGAAAAGGATTACTGTCCAGACTGGGCCTGAGAGCGGTTAAAAATAACAGCCAGTGAAGCATGCACGCAAACATGTGCAGGACCAAGGGCTTTTGTAGTTCCTTCAGGGGCGTCAATTGGGTATGGCAAGGTATGGCAGCCGCCACACCTTTGCTTCAAGGGTTAAATGTAAATGTTTGTTTTTTAAATACATTTATGGAATAACTACAAATGCAAATAATAACAAAATGATCGATTTCACTAGTTATTATACACTGCAAAAACTCAAAATCTTAACAAGAATATTTGTCTTATTTCTAGTTAAAATGTCTCATTGTTAGTCTAATTTTTTTTTTTAAATCTCATTAAATTTAAGACAAGACTCAAAAACCACCATTTTCACCTGTTTCAAGTAGATTTTCACTTAAAATAAGTAGAAAAATCTGCCAATGGAACAAGATTGTTTTGCTTGTAATGAGAAGATAAATCTTGTCACACTGGCAGATTTTTCTACTTATTTCAAGTGAAAATTTACTTGAAACAGGTGAAAATGGTCAAATAACAAGTTATTTTTCTGGTAATGACTCTTGTTTTAAGTGTAATGAGATTTTTTGACTAAAAATGATACATTTTAACTAGAAATAAGACAAATATTCCTGGTAAGATTTTGAGTTTTTGCAGTGTGAGCAAGACTGCATTTGAAAAAGTTCCAATTTTCTTGACCACACAGATCAGCTCCATAGACTTCTGTGATGAGTATTTGCTGGACGTGTTGATTGATACTCTAGTGAAGTTCTGTGACTCGTAACCTTGCCATACCTTAGCTTCGACTGAATTTACGCCACTGAGTTCCTTCACCATGTTTGAAGACCAAAGTGTAGCCTTACCTGTGCGTGGGGATCCTTCTCTTGAAGAGGGGAGGTGGGGTCGTCCACAAACTCTTGCACGTTTCTTCTCTTCAGGATCTGATCATCTTTCTTGGCTTTTCGCAGCTCTACGTTCACTTCCGCCCTCCTCCGCCTCAGCTCCTGCAGAGACCCGCAGGCTTTAGCATGTCTACTCACTCACCTGTATAAGATCTCACTGGCAGCACCCACGTTTGTGTCTTTGCCTTTGTTTTTGAACTGGTGGAGTCGAGCTCCGCCGTCGGTGCCAGCTGACATTCCTGACCGTTGAGCAACACAGCCGGCTCCGCCGAACTCACGGATGATCCCTGTTGAAATCAGACAGCACATTTAAACGGTCAATACCACAAGATCATCGTCCAAAACCACATCTCGTTTACCTGATTTAGCGGATTAATCCGGTGGTTATTAAAACTGGTATTTTTTACATGAAGCCGGTTAACTCCATGTGGTCCGCCTCGACCGTAACCTAGCTACAGTACACGTTGTAGCGATCTGAATACATGCGAGTACCACGTATAGATTAAATCTACCACAATAACAGCAAATAATAATAATAACAACAGCGGATATTTTTTTTCGGGGGGTGGGAGAAAAAAGTCAACAGACAAAACACTTTAAACCCGCTTACCTAGAGCAGTATTATAATTTAAGGGGAAAAAAACGTTGACGACGTCATTTATATGCATACGTAATCGCGTTTGGCGAGTCCTGATTGGTCAGATTGACAGTAGCCCCGCCCCCTTGCCAGAGGACCAGAAAAAAGAAAAAATCACCCTAAAGCGTTAAACACACAATATCGCGAGACAATGCATTTACATTTATTGGCTGATTCGCATTCAAGAGCATTGATGTCTAAAACAACAGCGTATAGGACATTTTGACATCCTTTTGCGTAAGTAAATATTATCTCGACATTGACACACATCACTGCCAAGTACACAATGCTGCATTGTTATTATATAAGGTATTTGCGGTGCGGGCTACTACGTAATGACCCAGTGGCCTAATGGATAAGGCATCAGCCTCCGGAGCTGGGGATTGTGGGTTCGAGTCCCATCTGGGTCGCATTTAATTGCTTTTCAGGAATATTTGCTTACATGTTTTAAGGTCCAGTGATTGCTTGAAAATGTTTACTAGTTAATAAATCTGTACTTTGCACTAATCATAACGGCTGATTTTTCAACATGTTTATGGATATAAATCTTTTTATATCATGTGATGAGTTCCCAAGCTAAAAAAGAGCAAGTTTCAGAGCTATTCTCACTAACAGCAGTTAAAACACTGAAACCTAGATCTTTAACTATTGTTATACTGTCTACTGTTCTAGAACAAACACACACACACACACACACACTTGGTCAAAACACACAAGACCTTATAAATAACAAAAAGTAAGTGCATTTAAGTAAGAAATTTTACACTAAAATAAACAGCTCCTTTGAGGCTGGAGAGTCCTATCTGCCCATTCCTCGGCTTTGGGTTTGTTGTTTAATTCATGTTACCTTTGCTTGACATCCAACCGCTTCTGTGCTGAAATTTAATGTTACAGCTATCTTTGATCGAAATTGGATCAGGAAAAAGGTCAATGGTGGTCACTACAATGACTCAGTACTCACTGTTCAGGTGATCAGAATCAGAATCAGAAAGAAGTTTATCGCCTAGTAGTAGTTTAACACACACAAGGAATTTGTTGTGGTGATTGGTGCAATACAAAAGAACAAATATTATTAAAAGAAAAAATGTACATGTTGGGTTTAAAGTGCCGGAGTAATGAGTCTGTACAAAGGTGACCTAGGATGTGCATTAATGTGACGCATAAGGTCAGAAGTGGGGTCTTTACGTTAATGTAACGTAGAGTGGGGTGGGGGGACAGTCTGTGGTAGACGGGGGAGAGGGGGGTCCGGGGGTCCGGGGCCTTGTTGAAGAGCCCAGCTGCAGTCGGGAAGATTGTGTGACTGGGACTGTGTTATTATTTTAAAAACCTGCAGCACAAATTCTGATTTTAGGGAAAGATTAATATGATCTAATACTGGCATACCAATAAGAAAGGAAACATTCTAATAGAAATGTATGGTAAACCCTTTATTGAAGCCCACATAGAGAGGTCTATAGGAGTGAAACAGTCTAGAGTCAGGTCAGGACCTGAGGAAGCTGTAGAAATGCCCACCGTTGTTGGTCGGGCTTGGTTGATTGATTCTCTAATTCTGATGATTTTATTGCTGAAGAAGCTCAAAGTCTTCACTACTGAGAGCTAAACCGACTGGCTACAATGCTGAACAGAAAACGTGGGTTACTTTTATTATTTTCTGTCAATGATTAATAATGAGCTGTTCTAGCACCGCAAAGGGCATTTTAGTATACTATTAGACTATCTTTCCACGCACAATGAGAGTCTGCAGATAGAATAGAATAGAATAGAATAGTAGACTTTATTGATCTCCCAGAGGAGAAATTCAGTCGTGCAGCAGCCGAAAACACACACACGCTTTATATAAAAAATGTAAAAATAGAAATAACCATAAAAAGTTAAATAATAAAAAAGAGCTATATAAAAAGTAGAAAAAGACTATGTACAAGAGAGAAAAAGTAGTAAACACCAAATAAACGGATAATATTTACAAAATATTTACAAATATTTCCAAAAATACGTGAGGTATTTAGTGGTTATTGCACTTACAAAAGACAGGTTTATTGCACACGGGTGGCTACAGTTGTTTGTTATACAGTCTGATGGCTGTGGGGATGAAGGACCTGCGGTAAGATGTGAAGATGTACAGGAGTTTCACTTTTTTCAGTTTCAGCATGTAGATACAAATTATACTGAGGGGGCTAAAATTGAAATCAATTGATTTCTATTATTAACATTTTTTATGATACAGTTATTAAAATGCCATGATTAAAAAAACATTTACATAATATTTACATAATAAAAGGCAATTCAAGTTTTAATGAATACATAACAAAAGTCCAATAGAGAGGGTTTGACCCTCCTAAAGACATTTGATATTCTGTTACTTGTTGTAACATAGAATATATGTTACTTCTTGTACTTTTTATTGTCATATTACTTGTTAGTTATGGTCCTGACAGTTGATTCCCCTTCAACTGGGCAACTGGACAAGCAGACTTCTGGGTCGAGATTCAAATGCGCTTTGAAATGGTCGATGGTTCTGTATTGTCACCAGATTTGACTGCTGCTCCTCCACGTGTCTACATCTTTTTATTTCTCTGTTATTCTGGACAGGAAAGCTGCCTGAGATTAAGACACGCGTGTGTGGCCATGCTGTCAGGTTTTGCAGCATTTCGATCATACTGACCAGATTTACAGCACAGCAGCTAACCCTTAATTTTACGTTTTGAAGACATATGGATTTTTCAACACGAGTTAGGAACAAACTTTGTCGATTTGAATGGTCTTCAAAGCTGCTACAAATGTCTGCATACTTTTTAGCCAGCATGGCGAGCATTGCTCAGGAGATGAGAAGTCTGTGGAAGCTTCGCCTAGCACAAGTAAGAAAACAGAAATGAATAATTAGAAACAAAACATTTTTTTCAGCCACAACGGGGCTACAACTCAGCAAAGGCCAACACCATTATGGCCTCTTTTAACGCAAAGACTTTTGCTTTTGGTGTAAAGATGTTGGAGCCAAACTTTGAGATATCATCAAGACAATGCTTTGAATACTAGAGTTGTATATCTAAATAAAAGATGAAGTCAAGTAGCAGCTATCAAATGTGGAGTGGAGCGAGTAGCATTAACAACTGATGCCTGGATGTCATGCGCACCAGATTCATATGAGATAGATGATGACAGTGATCCACATTTCTCCAGACTGGGGATTTAAAAAGTCCCTTTTACAAACTAGGTGGAAAAAAAGGTGCATGTGTAGACTGGCTTTTAAAAGAACTGTTCAAGGTCAGAGCAACAGCAAGATCTTCAAGATAGAAAGTCCACAAAGAAGTCAGGAAGCTCAGAGAGCAGAAGTCTTTAACCCTGAAGGAAAACCGACTAATTGTGGAAAGCGCAGATGGGCCGACCACCACTATCTTGCAGAGAAGAACCTCTGCACATGCATACCTGCCACAGAGTGGCATCACAAAGGGCTTTTAACACTCCGGCAGATTGGTCTTGCACAATGCTGCAACGTATCCAGACATGACCATGTTTACACATGAAGTGTACATGACTGTGTGTGTGTGTGTGTGTGTGTGTGTGTGTGTGTGTGTGTGTGTGTGTGTGTGTGTGTGTGTGTGTGTGTGTGTGTGTGTGTGTGTGTGTGTGTGTGTGTGTGTGTGTGTGTGTGTGTGTGTGTGTGTGTGTGTGTGTATGTATCTGTGTGTCTATATCTGTGTGTCTGTGTGTTTGAGATGTAATTACACTCACCAGTCACCTTAGTATATACACCTACTATATCTAATAAAGTTGCCAAAGAGTATATATCAAGATTTGTACGATACAGAAAATATTACAGTGATTTATTGTCGGTCTTTGCTGCAGCTCTGCAGGGTTCAGTATATGCAGCTGCAGCTGCAGCTGTGTTTGCTTTACGATTGTAGTTACAGTGTTGTGGAAAAACCCATCAAATGCTATTTAATGTGTTCTTTCCAACTAGGTGAATAACTGGACTGAAACTGAGTGTCTAAGTTATCAAGAATACGACTTGAGGGATGATCCAGATTTCAGCAGATTTAATTAAACAGCTGCATGCAAAAGGGTCAAAACACATGTCGATGCAGAATGACAACGTAACAAAAGAAGCGTACTGCTTTTAAAGCACAAAGGATGATTCATTCTTACGATTTGAGTAGACAAAAACATCTTTAAGGTCAGTTTTAATCTTTTTTGAGCAGACTCCCAGTCTGTACATTTAGCTGGGCCAAGGCTATTATTTTATTATATTCAGCAGTTTTGGTTTAATCAAGTAGCCAAGGCTGAATTTTCCATCACAGACAGTTCATCAAAGGTACTTTAAGATGGAAACTTTGCTTCTTTACTACAGTCGGTTGCCTTTTATCCTGTCATAAAATGGTGCATATATTAATTAGGTTTACATTCATAATGTGAAAAAGTCAGTTTGAATTTGATTTTATATATTTGTGTTGTCTACTTCAAAATAAATAAAATATATTTTTCTTGGAATGGAGGAATGTAAGATTTGACAGAAAAAGTGGTTTGATCATCAGACAGAGTTGGGTGAAATGTGTTAAATATTGTGCATATTTTTGTGGCACAACCTCTGTTTGAAACGCAGAAATAGTCTTTTATTGCAAAATTCAACCTTGAGAGACTGATGCTATGGGATAAATCTGGTGTGAGTAGGAAGTGGATTTTGTGCAAGTGAATTTGAATTCTTTATATCTGAATGTGAATCATTTGATTTGAACCTGAATGGATTGATTTTAGTAATTGCTTTTAGAATTTGAATCTGAATGGACCAATTTAAGGCAGGACAGTGGCTTTGTGGTTAGCACTGTTGCCTCGCAGCAAGAAGGTTCCCGGTTCGACTCCCTGGCCCAGCGGGGTCTTTCCGTGTGGAGTTTGCATGTTCTTTCCGTGCTTGCGTGGGTTCCCTCTGGGTACTGTGGCTTCCTCCCACAGTCCAAAAACATGTGTCTTAGGTTAATTGATACCCATAGGTGTGAGTATGTCTGGTTATCTGTGTATCTATGAGTCTTGCAATGGACTGGCAATGCAATGAACCCCTGCCTCTCGCCTGTAATTAGCTGGGATTCGCTCCAGTAGACCCCTGTGACCCTGCAAAGAATAAAGCAGGTATAGAAAATGGATGGATGGACCAATTTAAAATTGCATCTCTTGGTATGAATGTATTTAATTTTATTGAAAAATTCAGCTCCCTAATTCATTCTCACTTTTCAGTTCCACTTGTCTTTATTCAAATTCAGTTTTTCTATTCAATTTTCTGTGCCACATATCTGGGCCCTCGCGTCAGGAAAAACTAGTCAAACGCAGAAGAAGAAATGGAGTCTGTGTGAGTTACAGCTCAAGGTTGAATCAGGCAAACAGAAATAAGACAATGATATCATCTTGTAACACTTTGTGCTCAAAATATTTATTTTTATGATTTTTTATTCTAATATTACCATTTGAGATGTGTTTTCCTTCATAATAATACAACTGTATTCAAATAGGTGTAATTATAATTTAAATAGCTGGAATCAAACCTTTGCTTTAATGATCAACATGAAGCATTTATCTTTACACTAAAAACCCTAAATGCTGACGTAGATGTCATTGTAGGATTGTAAATATCTTGTAACTATCTTATATCGTGAGCTGGTGCTGCTCACGTGTACGGTGAAGTTCTCCAGATCTAAACACATTTGGGGATCAGATGAGTTCAGTATAGGCCTGATGTGTTCTTTTTATCATCTCCAAAGACAAATGTTAACCATTTCCAGATCAAATCCTCCTCAAATAAAAATGTATTTCTGCTATTTGATAGTAAGACTTGTATGGAGCTTGTTTAGTCTCAGATATTATATATTGAAAAAATATTTTAACAATTTACTTTCATACGAAAGCAGTGATGACTTTAATTATACATTTAATAAGTATAAGCATGAAATACCAATGTTAACAACAGTAATCTGAGGTTGATTAAAATTGTTTTCTAGAAAATGACAACAATCTCCAGTTGACTGACATGCCCAAGTACTCACCTGGGTAAATGGATCAAACAGTGTCAAAGTTTATTCTTAGATTATAAAGTAGATTATCATTTTTATTGTAGGGGATCAGTATGATTAAGGTGAGATTTTCATCATTCAATCTTTTTACAAGGAGTCATTTTCAGGAAACCTGAATCTTCCGAGCGTTCTCACTGTGCAGCGGACTTCAAAAGAAAGTGTGAATAATCTGTCAAAGAAATGTACAGTTATGGTTGACGAGGAAACTCCATAACCTCCTCTAAAGTGCTGCAACCCGCCTCCTTTAAGGGCCGCGTGTCTCAGGCCATCCACAACATTTAAGATGTCGCAAGCAGATATTTCCTTGGAAAGCATCCTTGAGTTATTGAAACTTTGAAACAAGAATAGTTGAGTTTAGCTGAGTTATTTGACTAGTTTAATGTTGAAATGCTTAACACTATCTTGTTTTATTTACTTCCATTGTGGTACACAGAGACATCTATTCGTCATCATGTGTACGCAATGTATTTCTGGATCATTTGATGCAGTAAACTTTAAAATCTAACAGTTCTGGTGAGAGTTTGTATTTTTAATTAATCATTTGTTTTGAACTTTTGTCACAACATTGCAAAATAACAGTCAAACAAGAGCATGCTCATGTACGAATAGGTCAGGATGGTAGTCTTGTTGCAGCTTTCACACTAGAATAGACATGATCGTGCATGTGGAGCAATCGTGTTTCTCTGATCTTTGCTTTCCTTCATTGGAATCCTGTCAAATCCAGGATAGAATTAAACATTGTTGTTCTTACATATGAAGCCCTCAAGAACCAAGCTCTTGCCCAACACCTTAGAGATCTTATAGTTCCATATTATGGCACCAGAGCAGTTCCCTGTGAGGCTGCAGGTTTGAGTGTGGTTCTTAAGGTTTCCAAAAACAGAAATGGACACAAAGCCTTCAGCATTCAGGCTTCTCTCTTGTTGAACCGGTTTCCAGTTAGACTTTGGGATGCAGGCACTCTTTCTACCTTTACCTAAAAACTTTTATTTGAGATGAAGCTTGTAGTTACGGCTGCCTCAGTTTTCCTGAACCATCCCTTGAATTGTGCTGCTGTAAGTCTGGGGGAGTCTGGGGGACGTCTCATCATACGCTGGGCTCTTCCCTCATTCCGCCCAGCTCTCTTTACACTTATTGTGTGTATGTTTCATTTTTACTGCAAATAACATTGTTCCCTTTCATGTCTCATAGGCAGGTCTCTCTGGATTCATCTCTTTGTTTGCTGGTCTCTCTACCCCGAACTGGTCTCCCAGATGAGTCTTGATTGGACTGTAATAAACTTGTTTTCTGTTCAAAGTGCCTTGAGATGACTTCTGTTGCGAGTTGGAGCTATAAAAATAAAAAAGAATGTAATTACGTGCAATTAAAATTTGTTGATGAATGGATTCACTGGTAATATGCATCTGCTTTTGACACACGTGCCATCCAGACAGGGATAAATAACTTAAAATCTACCATCAGAGGCACTCTTAGATCTCTAAATAATAAGCTATGATGAGGGATCAGAGTCTTGATTGTTATGTTGTTCATCAATGGCAGCATGACCTAGTAGTACTGTTTCAATCAGAGTATTGTTGCAAGGTTGTTTCACAGGCCATAAACATTGCATACTTTATTTTCATGAAATGCACCGACACAGGCACACGCACGCACGCACGCACGCACGCACGCACGCACGCACGCACGCACGCACGCACGCACGCACGCACGCACGCACGCACGCACGCACGCACGCACGCACGCACGCACGCACGCACGCACGCACGCACACACACACACACACTCAGACACACCCACACATATAAATGTCAAGGTTTTAATCACTAATCCCCTACAAACACATACACAAAGCATTACAAATGTTTAAATAATGTTTCATCTTCCATTCCACTTAAGAAATATAAATATATAAAAACAGAAGTCTTTATGAGATGCGACATCTGTGTCAGCGTCACTCTGTTAGCTTCATTAATCACATAATGCATGCTCTTATTTTGAAAAACTCAGATTTGGTCCCTATCAAAATAGATGTGTTACTCTATGTAAAAACCAAGACCACATCATCAAACACATGCATGATTTGATCGTGGTAAAAGCATGATGTTGATGAAAAGTCAAATATAACTGTGTGCTGTGGGCAAAGCTGGTTGGGATCAGCAGTAAGTGCTGGGCTGAGGGAAGAGACAGGAGAAGTAAGGAAGGGTGGGGTAATGAGAGCGGGCAATTATAGACATATGACAAAAAGGAATCTGAACTTCAACTACAAAATGTTTTCTCCATTAAAAATATATATTATATTTTCCAACAAAATGCTTCAGTGTCCAATAATATATTAGACTTCTGATTAAATCTGTGCACTCGTAGTGTTGTTGGGGATTTATCAAGTTTAGCAGATAGAGGGTTTAGTGCAACTTCCAGCTTGATAGCAGGCAGGGACACTTCAATACGGCCAATAAATGAGTCACTGATTCATTGGCGATGGTCCCAAACAAGAGATGCTCCTTATGACTGCCGTTTATCCAGAGTCAAACATCTGGCTAGAGGTTGAGCAGGTTTACTGACAGCAACTGCAATGCTTCCTCGACACTGTCAGTATACTTGAGGCCCTGCAGATCCGCTGCCAGGAGAACCTTCAGAACAGAGGGCTGAGGAAGACAAACAGGCAAAATATTATTAATATATGCAGAACCAACACTGAGTAAATGCCTAAAAACCCGAGGAGCACACCTTCACTCCAGAAAACACCAGCTGGACTTTTCGTAGTTGGAACTGCTTCAGCAGGTCTCCCAGTTCACTGACCACTGTGTAATCTATGATGCTGACGTGATGGCAGTGCAGCACCACTGACCTCGGAGGAGTCACTGAGGAAGAGGAAATTGGGAATGAAGGGTAAGCAAATAACCAGGAACTGGAAGACAGGATTTCCTCAAACTTTATTATTAGACAGATAATTTCTTACCCTGGAGGGCCTGAGTGTGTATGAAGTTACTGAGGTATTCTGCGGCAGGAAAACTAAGACCACTGCATAATTCCATCACTAACGTGCCGTGATCAGAGACCTGCACAAGAGGGTGCACATTGGAAATAAAAAACACTGGAGGTAAGAGACCTATTGGCTCATCCCGAGACATCATCGTGATGTCAGCACAGCCCATCCTGCCTTTGTGATTTCATTGAGGGACTATTTATTATGTTTCTAAAATTCTCCTGATTGCTTCAGAGCTACCTGCAAAACTGGAGCTTCTTCTGAATCTCCTTGAGTACCATGTACTTGGTTTGAGTGTTTACTGACGCCATAACATCAGTGACTACTCAGACACAAGTGGTTCATAAGTATGTTAACATACCTTGAGTTTCTATGGTGAGTTCATTGCTTTTCACTTTATGTTTACATTATTTACAGACATTTATACAGACATTTGTCCTCCTAGTGTCATTAATGAGATACTTGCTGGGGACATTTCCACATACGTGGATGCTAAACATAAAAACACAGGCTCCAGAGGGTCCAGAGAATCCAGAGTAACTAACTGAACGGTTGAACTCGTTATATTTACATGATTGACAACATGAAGCACATGAAGTAGTAACATGAACGTAATTGAGGCCTGACCTTTTCATGCAACTGTATTCTTTATCTGGCTGTGATTCTGATGCTGACAGTGTGAAATGAGAGTACATCAAGTAAATTACATGAAATAAGGAGTAACCCGGAATTTGTGTGCTGCTTTAAAGGAGCTTGAGGCAAGAATAAGAAATGAGACTCATTAGCGCTAAGACGACCGTCGGGGGTACTGCAGCCAACAGCGAAGCCGGCACGGGAGAACGGGGAGAACGTGCATGCAGCGTCATTTGACGTCACATCCGCAGGACAGCGCGGGAAATTCCGGTCCGGAATTGCAGCACATTTTGCAGCACACAGCCTGTTCAAGGCAACGGAGAGATACACTAGAGGAATCATTCATTTTGGTTTGGAACGCTTCATCTGACATTATTACTAGAAAACTTAAAACGTATACGCATTTTTTTTCATAAATCCTGCCTCAATCCTGCCTCATGCTCCTTTAAATAAAAATGACTTCAACCATTATCATATCAGTGTTAACACGCGGCCTTTTAAAGAATATTGTAGCACCTTTATTTGAGGCCTGGCGATTCTGTACAGCAGCAGGAATCCAGATGCAGCTACACCTGCTGCGATGCCGTACTGGACCTGCCAGAAGCTCATCAGGAAGGTTACAACAAAGGGCAGCAGGTCCAGCTCTGTGGAGGACACATGCAACTTAAAAAAACAACAACAGATACATATACGATGCACTTAAACAAACCCATAAGCAGGAACCTACTATGTATCTTCCACATCTTTGCTACAACACGGTAATCCACCATGGGAGCTACTGCACAGATGATAACAGCAGCCAGAGAAGCTTTAGGGATGTAGTAAAAAGCTGCCATGAGGAACTGCAAGGACAGCAACACAATCAGACCTGCGAAGATATGGAAATAAAACATTAATAATAAGAACAACTTGGAGATACTGACAGACTCAAGAGGACAAAACAATACAATGAACAGACATGTGGTAGCTTAGAGAGCGTGTGAAAACTCACTGGTGATGACGCCTCCAGCTGGGGTGCAAACCCCGGTCTGGGAGTTCACTGCTGTCCTAATTGTGAAGAAAAATGCAGATTTTTTCCATGTACCGTATGCTCTCTTTTTCTCTCTCTTTCTGACATCCAGTAATGCACACAAACCTGCCAAAGCTGCCAGTTACAGGGTAGGCTGACACGAACGAGCCCATAATGTTAGTTACACCAATAGCCAGCAGTTCCTGGTTGGCATCGATCCTGTAGTCGTTCTGACTGGCTGAGGAAAAATGGGATGTGGAAATCAAACCCCAGCCTTATGACACACACTCTATCTTTATCTTTAGCATTGTGCTTTTGTACTATTGAGGACTTTCTTTAGGCATTTTCTAAAGCATTCTGTGTTGCAAGCTTTAATGTGAAAGGGCAGGCCACTGCCCAGCGTACCACTGGAGCAGGGCTGTCAACACGCCTTCCACACTTACCAAAGGCTTTTGCAATTGCGATGCTCTCCAACAGACCCATGAGGGGAATGACTGCAAGTCCTCCTCCAAAGTCCTGTGCAAAACACAGAGAAGAAATGCTCTTTCAGGAGAGATTTGGGGAAGTTGAAGAGGCTGCTTAAGTGACATCTGGCTGTTCCCTCTGCTCCTTACCTCTACAATCTCCCCAAAGGAGATAATGGTCCCGTTGGCGGAGGTGTCTGAGGTGGGAGGGGGCCTGAAAGGTGGAAGTCCCTGAGAAGTGTGCCCAGTGATGGTGAACACGTGATGGCCAGAGGCCTCCCATGAGTAGGCCACAACGGAGGCAGCCACGACCACCAGGGCATTACGCACTGATCGGGACAAGAAGAATATAAACATAACGCTTTTTTTTTTAAAAGGCGGTTTACAAAGTTTTACATTATAGTTCACACAGATACTGACTGGTTGCAACCGCCCAGACCAGTTTCCTGGCGATTGTGGAGGAGGTAGACGAGGAGGAGGAATCGTCAGGGCCCAGACTCGACTTCATAAGCGTCAACATGACCAGCAGAGAGAGAGACAGCAGTCCCAGGACCACGTCCCCGACCCTGGCTTCTGGGATCTTGTAGAAGGTGTAGTACACCTCCAGGAAAAACTGGTGGGGAACGCCCTGAATTCCCAAAATGTTCTACAAACAAGAACGACAGGTAAAACCACAACGCTATTATAAACATGATGGGTATTATAAACATGATAGGTTCATGCCCATATCTGACTATTTAAATTCCACACAATTATTTCAGTGTCTGCAATTGGCCTGGCACTGACAAATATTTACGTGATCTGAAAGTTCTCCTGACAAATCTTAGGGTCATTTATGCTTACCAACATTTTCAGGCCTGCAAAGGATTGTTTCATACTTTCCTAAAGTACAGTTAAGATTTCAAACTGTCTCTTTTGTTCACAATTTAAAGATATTCATTTTATTTTGATACAAGTCAGGTTTGTAAACTATGGGTATCTACATATATACGGTGTGTATAGGTTTAAAAAAGAAAATAATTGATTTTCTTTATTTTTCAGATATATTTCTGTCTGCACAGTTTATGACTGATAGCAGTTTATAACAGGTAAGGCAGTTTGAGAAGTTCAACCCCTTGATTCCGGATATATGAACTAATATTTATATTTGTGTTAATAATATATATTTAAAATAAAAACATTCCCAAATTTAATAGTTTTTCTAATTAATACTTTTTGTGTATATATATATATATATATATATATATATATATATATATATATATATATATATATATATATATGTATATACACAAAAAGTATATATACTTTGTATGTATATATATACATAAAAAGTATATATATATATATACATACATACATACATACATACATACATACATACATACATACATACATACATACATACATACATACATACATACATACATACATACATACATACATACATACATACATATATACATATATATATATATATATATATATATATATATATATATATATATACATACATATACTACATATATGGTGGTATTGTGTTTTTTGCATGTACGTGTTTAACCTCACTTTGACCTGGCCAAAGCCGATAGTTACAGCAGCAGCACAAGTGAAGCCTTTTATCACTGGGTAGGAGATGAAGTCCAACAGAAAGCCTGCAGTAGTATGTAAAGCAGTAAATGATTAACAGAACCATAACACTTGACAACCAGAAGTAAAAACACTGCAGTGGGAGTTGTACGGAAGATGTATCGTAGGTGTTTTTGCTGTCACAAACTAACAGAGTGCATTTCTGCTGCTTTGGTGGTCTTCAAAACATTTATAATGGGTGCAACATGATCTGTCTCTGTCAAAAAAAAAGCTTTTTAATAGAGAGATTATGTTACATTGTGGTCATTTTTGATGCCTTTCTGGAATTACAAGATTTCCACATAATTTCAGTGGGTCTTCTCACCTAATCTGAATAATGCCATGGCAGCCTGGATGACACCGCAGAGCAGGCTGAGCAGCACGGCCCGCTCAGGCTGCCAACCCACCACAGAGAAACACAGGAGAGACATGATGGCTGTGGGACCCAGAGTCACATCCTTGGACGTCCCAAGGAACGTGTAGATGAATCCCCCCATGAAGGCAGAATAGAGGCCGTACTGTGGGTGGGAACATTTGTGTATTTTATTTTTAATGCACTATTAACTCTTCATTACTATAAGTTAATGACCCGTAATGAAGTAGCTCTTTATATCCTTACACATCTAAAGGAAAATAAGAGCATACAGAGAAAACTGCACCTTACGGTTTCACACAAATGTATGTTTACAAAGAAAAATTGAAAAAAATTCAGTAGATTTAGATTAAGAGTTAAGAGTTAATATTAATAATCTAAATGTAAGGATAACAAAAGGTAAAAATGTAAAATAATGATGTACTTAACAGGGAGCCTTACAAACATTGAACCCTATGGATATGATAAAAGTTAGGACCCACCTGCACAGGAAGGCCTGCTACTTCAGCATAAGCCAGTGCCTGCGGTACAGCTGTCAGCCCCACAGTGAGGCCTGCAAGCAGGTCCATCTGCAGGTACCTCAGTTTATACTTGGGCAACCAGGAAAGGATGGGCAGCCAGGCTTTCAGGGTGCTGTAGGAACAGCAAGCCCGGGCCGACTCACTTCCCACCAGAGGCTGATCCATACCAGCAGACTACGAGGTGAAAGGCAACTTTGTGGGGAGAAATGCACATAAATGACACATAACATATTAAAGGTGTGGGTACAAGAAGCAACACTATTAAAAAAAAAATACACTTACATAAAGTGATTAATGTTTCTCTTCAGCTTTTAAGTCTTGCGGATCCTCTATGGCTTTGGTTTTCCTCCCGAGAAAAAAAAAATCACCAAAGAGGCTTTGTGTGCATCTGTGCATCAGCTTTGCCTCTATGTGTTTCTTCAAAGCAGGTGGAGCCCATATCTTCAGATGGATGATGTGATCTGAGAGAGGCAGGAAAGAACATGTCAACTATCCACATGTAGCCTGGTTACACCGATCACTTCAGTATTTTACAGTATTTGACTCTTGACAATGTTGTATGATAATCACATGACATTTGGATGCTTTGATTATGCTTGTACATGCAGATTTGGCATATTAACTGCTCTTAACTAAGAACTATAAAACTAACCTGTAAGGGAGAAAGACCTTCAAGTATTCCCCAGTGTTATGTCAGCTATGAGCATACTGATCTCACACAGTGCTATATCACAGAGTCTGATGATGTACCTGGAATATATGTTTCATAACAGTCTTTTAGTTATTTCTAAATGACTTAATGATACTTATTAATTAATTATATTCTGGAATAGAATACATCAGAATAGATCAGAATAGAATAGAATGAAACAGAACAGAACTGACCCGTCTGAAGTTTTCCTCCTGGACTTTATTAACTTGGCTGTGATTTTTCAGATCCTCATCGGCGCCTTTAAAACCACTTCCCCAAAAATAGTGACATTTCTCTTATTGACGGCGCGAGACCGGATTCCTGTTCCTCTCGTCACGTGACACATGTCACATGACCACAGGGGGGCGGGGCTTAGAGTGTTTCAGGAAGAAGTTCAAAACATGATGTGGTCGAGGCCATGGACCATGGATGTACTATATTAACCATGGACTTGTAATTCATTTACTGGAAATATAATTTAACACCTTTACTTGAAACATTTTCTTTCAGTATAATATTTGACGGCTGAGCCAGCAGACATCTTAGGACTTAGGGGCGTGTAAAGGCTCATCATGCTGCTTCACCTCATGTGTTTCTTTTTAGCATGTTGTTACCCCGCAGAATCAAAGAGAAGAAATGTTCTTCTAATAATCGGTGAGTTCACGTTTCTGTCGCCCTCCACCTGCTAGAAAGCTCAGAAGAAATTTTGAACTATGACCCAAACTTCCAGATAATGCACACTTAGCGAAACTGACACTGACCAATTTCCGGGGGGATGTTAGTTTTTTTGTTGAAAAGCTTTTGCAGATGATGTAATTGACGTCCAGTATGTTTAGTTTGTTCTGTATCAGCAAGGTTTGCACTAAAAATGACAGCTCAGCAACAACACACAGTTTCACAACCATGTGACTTACTAAACTTACTGAACTTGCCATTAAGATCCTCTGTCTTGATGTATTTTCATTTCATTTCTTGATTCATTCCAGACATGTCAAAATCATTGTATAACAATGTTAACTGTAGTATTAATCTATTCATCTATATACAAATAGATATACATATACACACATGAATACACACACATTCTGAACATACAAAACCCTTTGTAAATACATTTATATTACATGAATCTATTTTAACTAAATGTACACGAAATAAATACATTTATAAGAATAAATCAATACCCGATGTGCACACACCTATCTATATATACTATACATACCTATATACATGCACATGCTTAACAATACATCTAACACACTAATCCTGTTTAACATGTCTATGTGTATGTTTGCAGGATTGCAGGAACATAATAGATTTGTTTACCTAACATACTGGGAAAAAATGCAAACAGATGCAAACTGTCAGTGCGCGTGACTCTGACCATTCATCAGCAAATTTTACATTTCCACCTTTAGTTAAGTGCATATCCATTCATCCAGCAACACTTTCTTAGATTTTTTATTTGTCCTGGGATCTTTTTGATAACTAAGTGAGACAGAATGCACTGTAGACGGCCAGTGCATCCCATCTGATTTACATGATGACTGTCTGGGCCAGGGGAAGAGGTTCCTGCTCTTTTTATCTGCAAGAATTTAGGAAATCTGCTTTGTTCATATGCTTTTGTGTACCAGGGTTTGGTTGCACCTTGTTAACTGTCTAAATGCTACACCATGCCTACAACACAAATCATGTTCTATATGAGGTCTTTGCAAAACTAATAAATAGATGTTTTACCGACTTAAAGATGGAGCTTTGTGCTTGAATATATAACAGTATTTATGTTTCATTCAAGCTGTTGCCACACAGTGTTGTTGAGCCAACAGGACAAGGTACGTTTTACTGCATCCCACAATAATTCTGGTGTCATTGGCTACAATCCTGTGCTGGAGCATTGGTAGTAAGGAGTTTGACATCAGTCAGTACGCATTTATTTGGAAGAGATAAGCAAGGGAGCCGGAGGAGCAGTACCAGCAGCTTCAGCAGCTAGAAGTTTGGTATGTAGGACACATCCGAGGATGCATAAAAGGAGAGTTTTTAGTTTTGTCAATAGAAAAGTGGTGTTCCAAAGGAGCATTATAGTTTATAAAAGAAAGCCACTGACGGTGAAGAAAAACACAAAGCCATTGTGAAGTTATTGTGCAGTAACTGACGCTGCCATTAGGGGGAAACATTTACACACAGACCCGATTTAACCTCTATCAGCACCCCTGGAATGAACAGGCATATATACTGGATCAGGGGCGAAAATCCCGGGGGGGACAGGGAGGGCCATGTCCCCCCCATTAGTAAAGCTGTCCCCCCCTAGAATAATTTGAGACAGAATTAATAATTTTGGAACAATGCAGTAGTATTTATTAGTGATGCACCAAAATGAAAATTTGTGGCCAAAACCGAAACCAAAAATAATGATAAACAGTAAAATCTCATTACACTTAAAACAAGTCATCACAAGAAAAATAACTTGTTATTTGACAATTTTCACCTGTTTCAAGTACATTTTCACTTGAAATAAGTAGAAAAATCTGCCAGTGGGACAAGATTTATCTTCTCATTACAAGCAAAATAATCTTGTTCCACTGGCAGATTTTTCTACTTATTTTAAGTGAAAATCTACTTGAAACAGGTGAAAATTGTTGTTTTTTCCAGTGATGAGTCTTGTTTTAAGTGTAATGAGATTTTTTTGACTAAAAATGAGACATGTTAACTAGAAAACAAATATTCTTGTTAAGATTTTGGGGTTTTGCAGTGTATTATGTCAGATGTGCTGTATTATTGCCACCTTCCACCTAATACCATTGTTTTGTATTACTCTAAGAAAGGTCTTCTGCCTGTTTGCGAGATAAAGAGATGAAAATGTCAAGAAGCTGTGTTAAAGGAAGGCTAAAACTTTTATTCCTTGTCCCCCCCTGGATTTATTCTCTAAAATTGTACTGTTTATTGTCCCCCCCAACTATGAAACGGCATTTTCGCCCCTGTACTGGATAATACTGGATAGTAAAGTTACAGCGTCATTCAACAGATTGAATCACTCAACTGAGCTTCTTAGAAGCATGTGAAAGTACTGATGTCCCTAGTTGTGCCTATCAAGTATGAGCTGTCATGTTGACTTTGTCTCTCTTCACTCTTCCAGCGGATGACGCAGGCTTTGAAACGGAGGTGTACAACAACTCGGTGGTCCACACCCCCCATCTGCACTCTCTGGCCCAGCGCAGCCTGGTGTTCAAAAACGCCTTCACGTCAGTCAGCAGCTGTTCCCCCAGCCGCTCGACCATCCTCACCGGCCTGCCACAAGTGAGGCCAGCTCTCAAACACATACAATTCACTCGGTGTTAGGGTGGAGTAACGAGTTGTGTTCTGCGTTTTCAGCATCAAAACGGTATGTATGGGCTTCATCAAGGGGTTCATCACTTCAACTCCTTTGATGGAGTACAAAGTCTGCCGCTGCTCCTCAGTCAGGCCGGCATATTCACAGGTAAAGGAAGAAAGGACATGTCTACATGTCTACACTCACACTTACTCTTATTTTTGGTTACTTTTTTTCCATCTTTCTTTTCAATATGGCCATTTCTTGCAGGTATAATTGGAAAGAAGCACGTTGGCCCTGGATCTGTGTACCCTTTTGATTTTGCCTACACAGAAGAAAATAACTCTGTTCTCCAAGTCGGGAGAAACATCACCCGAATCAAACTCCTGGTTCGAAAGTTTTTCCACACTCTGAAAGAGAAAGCTTTCGAGCGAAGACAAGGGAAAGGAGAGAAAGGAGAGAAAGAGCCCAACAGTGGGAATGTGAGAGAGGAGGAGGAGGATCCATTTTTCCTTTATGTTGCCTTCCACGACACACATCGATGTGGTCATTCACAGCCGCAGTATGGAGCTTTCTGCGAGAAATTTGGGAATGGAGACATGGGAATGGGAAGAATCCCCGACTGGACGCCAGAATATTACACCCCAGAACAAGTAAAGGTTGGTGATTGAATACGAGCGTGTGTGTCAAGGCCTCAGTATTTTACTAATACTCTTGTATACTTGTACTTTTATGACGTATCTCATGCATTTCAGGTTCCTCCCTTTGTCCCGGACACACCTGCAGCACGAGCCGACTTGGCTGCGCAGTACACCACAGTTAGCCGACTGGATCAGGGTGTGTAACAGCACTTTCGTTAAAGCAAATAATAAGAGGACGAAGGTCACAAAAGTATAATGGTGCAAATTTCCTTCACAGGTATTGGGTTGGTTATCCAGGAGCTCAAAGACGCCGGTTATGACAATGACACTCTGATCATCTACAGCTCTGATAACGGCATCCCCTTCCCAAATGGAAGAACAAACTTGTATCACTCAGGGACGGCAGAGCCCATGCTGGTGTCGTCTCCGGAGCACAGGGAGCGCTGGGGAGACTCCAGCCCGGCCTACGTCAGCCTGCTGGGTAGGACATGGATTATTATTTGTTTTTAATACTATTTTTTTTAGGAATTGTCAAATATAAATAGAACCAGAATCCAAACAGTTGCAAAACATTTAAACATTTTATTTTATTGAAAATAGTATAAAAAACAACATATCACATTTTTAAACAGTGACTGTAAGAGCAACATTCTCTTACAGTCTTTTTTTATAATTTTTCTAGAACAATGTATTCTCATATCAAATTCAGTGCCAGGAAAAGGTTTGAAATAAAACTGGGGCACAAACAACAAAATACTATAAAATAAAAACAAAGATTATCTCACAATCTTGGTGGAAAAAATGAATCTGAATGTTTGTGATCTTCAGGCCTTTTCCAGCCCTGTTTCAGAAACAGAAAACGTTCTGTGGTGCAGGGTTGCATTCATGCACATCCTATGACTAACATTTACATCTTCACGTTTTCAGATGAGTCCGTAATGGTTGTTAGAAGAGAAGTCTAATGGTCCCTTGCTGTAAACCGTGTCAACTGCAGGTTCCAGTTTGACTTTCAAACCAGTATTTGTGAAAAACAGGTTTTCTGTAGTTAAAGGTATTGTGACATCATTTTTAACATGCTTTTAACACTATTAAAAGTCTTGGGCAACATCCCTCAAATGTGTCTAAAAGAGTGTAACAAGAAAAACTTCACTCTAGTACTCTTTTCCTGGCTTTTTATTACAGTGTTTTTTTGCGCCGTGAAAAATGCTTCCTTTCCCCCCTTTCCTGTCAATCATTGCTCCGCTCCTCCTCCAAACCTCCTCCTCCTCCAGCCATACGCTCACAGCGGCGTCGGAACGACAGGCGAAGCATGCACGGAAAAGCAGGAGGGCGAACCACAGCAAACAATCATAAAAATAAAGGCATGCAAGCAGCACTGTCCCCTTATCTTAAGTCCAGTCAGTGGCCGCGGGTCTTCTTAGCAGTTTTCCTCCGGTGATTAGAACAAAAGAGGCGTGTTAAGCCTCATTTATGGTTCCGCGTTAAATCGACGCAGAGCCTACGCCGTAGGGTTCAGCGTATGGTGCGCGTCGCCGCGTAACCCTACGCCGTAGGCTCTGCGTCGGTGTAACGCGGAACCATAAATCAGCCTTTATGGTGCGCTGGAGAGGAGAGGAGACAGGGAGCTGGGTGGAGGGGGCGGTGATTTAGCGGATCGTTACGTAACGATCCGCCACCAAACCAGATGCGCCGTTTTTGCATAGTTATGCGGAAAATCCCAGAAAGCACACAATACACTGAATGTTAAAAGTTCGTTGTTTTTTGGGTGTAATTGATGTCAAGACACCCAACAAAACACAAAAAATCAAGAAAAATGTGTTTTTCATGTCACAATCCCTTTAAAATCTAAAGGGACGAAACAAGGAGGTGTGATGTGCATAAATGACCACACGAGGGAGACTAATAATAATTCAGCAGCAGCTTCATCAATACAAGATGAATTCAAAGGAGAAATGAATATTATTACTCATAATTTAAATAATCCTTGAACAAAACTAGTAATCACACAAACATATACTAGATTTAAACATAAAATAATTAAATCACAACTAGTATGTTGTAATCATATAATAAATCAATGCATACAATGTTGTCATGATGCTGTATATTGTAGCTGTCAGGATGGTAGATAAACGTTGTACATTGTTTTCCTCTGTGTGAAAGAACTGAAACATCAACATTCATACAAAATTGTAATGCATGACATCTCTTCAAATAAGGTGTTAGTGGTCACTCTCTTCTCCCTGTCCATCAGATATCACCCCCACCATTCTGGACTGGTTCTCCATTTCCTACCCACCCCACAGCCTTCCTGGCAGCCCTGCCGCGCCGATCCAGCTCACTGGTCGCTCCTTGCTGCCCGCTTTAGTTACTGAACCCAGCAACTGGTACACAGTCTACTCCAGCCAGTCCCTTCATGAGGTCTGAAGGGCCCCGTCACTCTGATGTAGACTCTAATGAAACAGTCAAATACTGCGTCCTGACTTCTGTGTCTTCACTTTCATTTCAGGTAACCATGTACTACCCGATTCGATCTGTCCTCCAGGGGGCGTTTCACCTTCTTCACAACCTCCACTACCGCATGCCCTTCCCCATCGATCAAGATCTGTACGTGTCCCCCACCTTTCAGGACCTGCTGAACCGCACAAGAACGCAGCAGCCAACACACTGGTTCAAAAGCCTTGATCAGTATTACTACAGAGAGCGCTGGGAGCTGTACGACACCAGGTCTGTCACCACCCAAGACACTGTCAACTGCAATTACATCCTTTTTAAAAGTTGATACAGTTTGCTGAGGTCTAAATGAATGTTTTTGACATCATTTCTTCAAAATACAACAGGAATATAGAACAAAAGCTCCTTTTCTAACTATATTTTTAAAGCTGAGTTCAGAGCAGCCAGTTTTAGTGGGCGGAGCAGTCACTTAACCTCACTCCACTCTTCCTCCTCAGCGTGTGCGTCTCTTGAAATCAGTGTTACAGTTTTATACGATGCACTTTTTAGGAACAGATGAGGCTTCATAATGTGAACTTGGGTGGAAAAAAATGATGGAGAAGCTGGATAATTGGATTTGAGCCTGTGATGTCACGGGAAGTAAATGACAGGATTGTATTATGTCAGAGTTTTTGATTTGGTTTGCCAAATATATGCTCTAAAGCACAAAAAAGTGTGTATATATATATATATATATATATTTATTTTTATTTTTTTAAAGTCCCCTTTGACTAAAGAGAGTAAAACTATAAGAATTAATCATTGACTAAATGTATTGATTGCAGTAAATGTGACATGAAAATTCCCAGAAAGTTCCACCATAAACGAAAAAAAGAGTAAAATGAAATCACATTTTCAGGTTCAGAACATGATGAAGATGTAAAAACAAATGCTGACATGTCTAAGTTTCCAAAACAAGAGCAGATTAAGAGAAGCCAACCTGTCAGGTAACACATGTAGAACTTTTACATTATTAATTAACCGAAGTAGAAAACTTTTTGCACACCGGATTTGCAGAAAGGTGCGTCGGAGGAGGAAAGCTGCAGCCAAATATAAAAAGAAAACTCCTGCACACCTTCTTCTCACCGTGCACTCGTTTATTAGGCCAACGTTTCGGTCATAGACCTTTTTCACCTTAAAAAAGGTTTATGACCGAAACGTATGCCTAATAAACTAGAAGAAGGTGTGCAGAAGTTTTCTTTTCATTATTAATTAACAAAAGCACAAAACACTAAATGCTACTTTGAAGTATTTTACAATACTTTTTGACAGTTTATAAAACTTAAAAGTTTTTTGGTAAAGATACTTTGAGGATTTTTGTTTTTAATTGAAGTGGGGTTATATAAAGTACAGCAGTCACAACATTTTCAGTTTGGAGAATTGAAGAGGGATTCTGGTGCAGCGTCCAGCAAACACCTACTCAGAATAGGTACCATCGAGGAGGAATTTTCAAATAAATAATTTTTTAACATTTAAAAAAGAAAAGAAAGTTAAAATAACTAAAAAGTGAAATGTATTAGCAGTGAACACTGACATATTTACTGTCTGGTCCGACTGTTACCTGGACTGGGGGTTGGCCTATGACAGACATTCTGATTTAAATAAAAAAAAGAAAAAAAAGAAATGACAGTGTAACATAGTGTACATAAAAAAATGTAGCAATGTAATGGGTAAAAATAATCAGAGTCTGAAGCACGTTACAGTGTTGCCTCGCAGCTTGAAGAGTTTAAATCCCTGCTGCTGGTCCTGGATGGGTCACCAGCCCCCTGCAGGGAATGTTTGGCCATACTATCATTTGTGATGCTGTATTCATTATTTGTTTTTACACACACATGACTTCAAGCACAATAAATACATTATTGATGAATGTTAATTATAAACCAAAAAAGGGACAGTTATAATTATACAGTTGTATTGCATTACAAACACAAAGCTCTGTGTTTCTTAAATAATAAACATTTACATTTTGGAGGAAGGGACACTTAAAGATGCTTCAATCTTAACAAATACAGGGCAGACCCACTGGAAACAAGGAACCTGGTGTCGGACCCGTCCTACAGCGCCGTGCTGCAGAGCCTGAGGCAGCGTCTGCAGAAGTGGCAGTGGGAGACAGGAGACCCCTGGGTCTGTGGACCGGACTACGTCCTGGAGGACAAACTGGAGCCACACTGCAGACCGCTCTACAATCGTCTCTGATAGACTCTAATTTACTCCTCAGAAAGAAGACTTATTTGTATTTATATTTTTTAATTCAGTGTTGCTTTTAAAGTTCAAAAATAAACAATATAAGTTGACTAGATTCATGACATTTCTTCAGTACATCCTTTTATCTTTCTGTTGCTTAACAAGTTCATCATTGTAGTCCGATATTTTTCTCCAGTGGATACTTTTAAATGTACACTTTACACCTTTCTATGGGTGCCGTGAGGGACATAATTCTGAATTAGCGTTCATAAACACATATGAAATCCAACTCTTTTAAACACTATACTGAAAACCTCTCACACTCACTTGTGAAATCTCTCATACACACAGGTGAAATGCTCTTATACATACAACTGGAAATGTATCCACTCATAGATACTACTGAAACGCTCTCACACAAACTAGTGAAATCTGCTCATACAGTTGAAAATGTTTCACTGGTGAAATTCTCTCACAAACACAACTGAAAATTTCAGTTGAAACGGAAGTGGGTTGTATGTCTGATATATATTTGGTGTGACAAATAAATTAACCTTGAACCTTGGTTGGTTAGCGCCATTTTTCTTTTTTACTGGCAGTTGTTTTGATTGCTTGATAGAGCAAAGTCTTCTCAGCAGCCCAAAACAACTCTGACTGAAGCAACAACTTTACTTAATAATATATTAGCTTCAGCAGAGACTACAACCCCGGTGACTGCGAGTATAGATGTGCTGGATGATCGCGTCACGTCACTTTTCCCATCACGGCAGCCGCGTTATAGCTTTCTGCCAGTATTGCATGTGCGAAAGCACTGTTGAGTTTGATAATATATTTGTTTCACCTTTAGTTGAATTTACTACGAATTAAGTTTTGCAATATATTCAAATTTTCAGACCTTCACCTGTATATTATGACATCAATATATAAGAACATAATATATGTCCTTATTGGTTCAATACGGAACGCAACTTTTAATTCCCAATTTTAATTCCGAAATACGTGAGTGCAAGTTATGTTATATTTCTGTCCAACTTTCCAGTGTATGTAACAATGGACATAGCGTTTGGTGACGTGTTTGGTCACGTGACCCAGTGGTTTCTGAAGACCGGAGTTGGAAGCTGCTTCTCTCCATCCCGACCACGTCCATGTTGCTCAGCCCCCTGGAACAAGCCCCCCCCCATGTCGGTTAGTTCTGCTCCCAGCTCGATGGAAACATGTGGCGGTGTACGGCAGGGATCGGCTGAAGGAGCTGGAACTCTTGACATGTTCCAGTCGACTAGTTGAGCAACGAGCTTCAAAACCGGTCTTCAGAAATCAATGGCTGCGTCTGAAATTCCATCCTTCCACCCTAATGAGTAGCAAAAACAGTATGTGAAATTTTCTAGCGCGTCCGAAACATTAGTACGTACACAATAGTATGCGCTATCCATACTCACTCAGAAATGTATTAGTATGGATTGATGGACACTAGCTAAGCAGAAACTTCCCACAATGCAATGCAGTGGTGTTTGGTTGCGCAGATACGTATATGTCATGAGTATAATATTAAGTATAATAATATTATAATATTGGTATATAATAATATTATATAATGTCATCTTGTTTGGGTCAGGATAAACGGGAAAGAGCGGAGCGGTGCTGCTACTGTTGCTGTGACAGGAGTTGTTACCATGGTAACAACTCGCCCTCCCAACGGCAGGAAGAGCCGACCGTTGAACACTTGCAAGGAAAAACTCGGCTGTTTTATTAGTGACTAGACATCGTCAAGCAAATATGAGGGAAATCGTGCATCGTCAGGCTGGCCAGTGCGGTAACCAGATCGGTGCCAAAGTAAGTAAGAACATGTATGATGTAACCCAGTGTTAAAATGTGAACGTGCCACTGCACTACTAAAAAAGTGTGTTACCTACTCTTCTACACTCACCAGCTCACATGCTCACTCACTCACACCAGGTTCCACTCAGTGATTGCCACTACACCACACCCACAGTTTAAAGCCAGCACTTTGCCACAGACAGTGAGGTGCACATCACTGGCTGTGGCAGGTCTGTATGCTGTCTCTCGCCAAACATTTCATCATTTGAACTAAACATCCTAACTATAAAATCTTAACATTTTAGACTCCATTAACTCCTAATGACCTGCTGGTAAGCTGATGAGCTATAGAAAATTGGTGAGTTAATTGCAAAAATAATTTGCAAAAACCACTGTTACCACTATAGAACGACTGTTTTGGAATTATTGTTTGGAAATGTTATTTATTGGCCTTTTTTGTGTTCAGGCCAGGTTTCTTTTCAGACCTGAATGATCTTGGATGACTTAAAACACAACGAGGGGCACGGCGCAGCTGGTAGTGCAGCCGTCTCACAGCAAGAAGGTCCTGGGTTCGATTCGGGCAAATCAGGCTTCAAACTAAATAAGCCCTTTCCTGACTCGAGCACAAAGGTTTAATCGAAAAGCGCTTTTTTTTTTTTCCCCACTAAATTTTGGCCTGTTGCAAAGTGAAAAGGGTGGCCTTTTTTTGGAAGGGGGGTGGGTTTGATCGCTTTTGTGTAAAGCAGCTAAGCGTTTTTAACTGCGGCAAAATGGGTGGGTTAAAAACTGATTAGTATGTTCATTGATATTTGAATTTTATACTATCTGAAGTGTGTCCGTCTTTCACCAAGGCCTTATGGCAGCTTCTTCCAGCAGGTTTTGGGTGGAGCGGGCGGTTGACGTAAAAGAGCCATTAGAATTCAAACGTTTTCGCGCCAATAGTGCGGTGGCGTGCGTGCCTCGGCCGCTGCAGCGGGAAAGGACGCCATTTTAATTTTTTTTCTCTTTCTCTGCATTTTTCTGCTTTAGTTTTGGGAGGTGATTAGCATGGCATTGACCCAACTGGAACCTACCATGGGGATAGTGACCTGCAACTCGACCGGATCAATGTTTACTACAATGAAGCTTCAGGTAAGTGCAAATGATTTGGCAAGTATTGTATTAAATGTTTTTCTTGAAATAAAATGTATTTTTCTTCCTCTCCCCGAAGGTGGTAAATATCCCTGTGCTTGTGGATCTGGAGCCAGGCAACATGGACTCCGTGAGATCTGGACCTTTTGGCCAAGTCTTCAGGCCTGACAGCTTTGTTTTTGGTGGGTTAATATCTGAAAGTGTCTTTATATTTTTTTCCCCCTCCCAATAACGAATTAATGTTTTTCCATAGGCCAAAGTGGTGCTGGCAACAACTGTGCCAAGGGTCACTACACCGATGGTGCGGAGCTGGTGGATTCGGTCCAGGATGTGGTGAGGAAGGAGGCTGAGAACTGCGACTGCCTGCAGGGCTTCCAGCTCACACATTCCCTCGGTGGCGGCACCGGCTCAGGTATGGGCACCCTGCTCATCAGCAAGATCCAGGAAGAATACCCTGACCGCATCATGAACACCTTCAGTGTGATGCCTTCCCCTAAAGTGTCTGACACTGTTGTTGAGCCCTACAATGCTACGCTATCGGCCCATCAGCTGGTAGAAAACACAGATGAGACCTATTGCATTGATAACGAGGCGCTCTATGATATCTGTTTCCGTACTCTGAAACTCACCACCCCAACATACGGTGACCAACCATTTAGTCTCTGCTAACATGAGTGGTGTCATGACTTGCCTCAGGTCCCCAGGGCAGCTCAATGCTGACCTGCGCAAGCTGGCTGTAAACATGGTGCAATTCCCTCGTCTGCACTTCTTCATGCCGGGCTTTACGCCCCTCACAAGTCGGAGTAGCCAGCAGTACAGATCGCTGACGGTGCCAGAGCTAACCGCTACCTGACAGTGGCTACCATCTTCCACGGTTGCATGTCTATGGAGGTAGATTAGCAGATGCTTAACGTACAGAACAAGAACAGCAGTTACTTTGTTGATGGATCCCCAACAATGTCAAGACCGCTGTCTGACATTCCACCCAGAGGCCTTAAGATGGCTGTCACCTTAATTGGCAACAGCACAGCCATTCAAGAGCTGTTCAAGCACATCTGTCAAAGGGGTGGTTCTTAAAGTTATGGTAATAAAATAATCCAAGTCCCGGAGGAAATACTTTTCAGTTCTTTGAGGGTGACCCACATACACAAAGGGTGCAGCAACAAACATTTATTGTGCAAAGACTGTTAACATAAAATCAGGGGTGGGGAAAATGTCTCTTAAAATGGGAGAAATGTCTCTTAAAATGGCCAATCCTTAAAAGGCAAGGGTTAAAAATGAACAGTCAAAGTCAATCCGTTCAGGGGCTCACTGTCATGTTCCAAGACTGTCCTCTAGCGCCCCTCTGGAATCCACAGCAGTCAGGCCCACGCCAACAGGAATCCCTCTGCTACACACCTCCAGTCGACACTCTTTGACCCTGGAGCAAAGAAGAATAGCCAGCAATCTGCCCTACAACCACAGGATATTTCATTTGGCTATCACGAAGTGGTTCGGCTTGCAACAGCCAGTGTATTGGTTGGAGAAACTCACAGCTTTTAGGCAGAAGTTCCTACTTCTGCCACTAGCGTTCAAAGGCCTCCAATACACTGCTGCGTCCGCTTTCCGGTCCGCCGGGGGCTCCCCAACAACCTGGGCCTCTGTCCGTCAGTCCATCCTCCTGCTTGAATGTCACTCTGTGAATATCTAGGTGGAAGGAAACCCTCCCCTGGTTCACCATTGGTCTAGGGGGGCCAGCCTGCAGTAGTTCATTGGCCACTGCAGCTGTCAGTCAGGATCAGGTTCCTGCTTTAAAGGTATTGTGACATGAAAAACACATTTTTCTTGATTTTTTTTTTTTTTTTTTTGTGTGTTTTGTTGGGTCATCAATTACACCCAAAAAACAACGAACTTTTAACATTCAGTGTATTGTGTGCTTTCTGGGATTTTCCGCATAACTATGCAAAAATGGCGCGTTTGGTGGCGGGCCGTTACGTATAGACCCACTAAATCACCGCCCCCTCCACCCAGCTCCCTGCCTCCTCTCCTCTCCAGCGCACCATAAAGGCTGATTTACGCGACGCGCACCGTACACTGAACCCTACGGCGTAGGCTCTGCGTCGATTTAACGCAGAACCATAAATCAGGCTTAACGTGGAGCTGTTTAGAGCCTCTTTTGTTCTAATCACCGGAGGAGAACTGCTAAGAAGACCCGCGGCCACTGACTGGACTTAAGATAAGGGGACACTGCTGCTTGCATGCCTTTTTATTTTTATGATTGTTTGCTGTGGACTGTCTGCTTCGCCCTACTGCTTTTCCGTGCATGCTTCGCCTGTCGCTCCCGGCTTAACTCTCCGACGCCGCTGTGAGCGTATGGCTTGCGGGGAGCTACCGTCCTCTGGTCACGGACTTCATCCTCGGGCTGTGTGGGTGTTTGTGGTTCGTGTGCGAGCGTGTGTGTGGAGACGGCAGAAGTGTGTAGCAGTTGGGTTGGAGGAGGTTGGGAGGAGGAGCGGAGCAATGATTGACAGGAAAGGGGGAAAAGGACGCGTTTTTCACTGCGCAAAAAAACACCGTCATAAAAAGCCACGAATGGAGTACTAGAGTGAAGTTTTTCTTGTTACTCTTTTAGACACATTTGAGGGATGTGGGCCAAGACTTTTAATAGTGTTAAAAGCATGTTAAAAATGATGTCACAATACCTTTAATAGTGTTCAGCTGTGTCTAATCAACTCAAAAAGTAATTGCATGTCAAACTCAAAACACACATTTCAAACAATAACAGTAACTAAACAAAGCAACAAAAACATGCATGCAAGTAAAATGTTTAACACAATTCCAAAACAATAAATAAATATACAATTAAACACAGCATGACACTCTGAGCAGTTCACGGCTATGTTCAGGCGCAAAGCTTTCCTCCACTGGTACACCGGGGAGGGTATGGATGAAATGGAGTTTACTGCGGCTGAGGGCAACATGAATGACTTGGTGTCAGAATACCAGGGTGCCACTGCTGAAGAAGAGGGAGACTTTGAGGAGGATTTGGCCTAAACTTTCTGTTGACTTGCTCATTTTTCCCTTTTCAATGTTAAAAAAAAAAGTGCATCCTGTCTGTTTCAGGTTTCAATGTTCTGAGATGAGGATGATCTGGCCTGAGTTCAATGATACAAAAACAGTTCTTGTAATGTCTTTCTCAAACAAACACTTGTATGTGTATGTTCAGTTTTCTGTGTTCTCAATAAAAGTTCTACAGCTCATTTGCCTTGGTTTTTGTTCACTATCGGTACAGTAAGTTTTAATTCTGCAATTTCCACGAGCTGAATAGCTAACTAGCAATTGAAGCTGTAATGGTGAACGTGGTCAGATTGTTCTGCAACAATCTGACCACGTTGGTCATGCAGATGGAAAAACAAAACTCAAATTACTTAAAAGAAATCCAAGTGACTGAAAATTTCACTCACATTGCATCATTACTTGCATTCTGATAAACATGATTATTTGAACGGTCCATGTTATATTTGGGCACAAGAATAGGCAAGCAGCAAAGCCAACTTTGGCACAAGGAGTCCCATTTGAATTTAACAAATCTGTTATAAACTGATGTCCACGTGTAAATGCAAGGCCTTGAGGATAAGGTTCATAAACGTCTGAATGAAACACTTTTCCATGGTTTCTGCTGCCCTTACGTGGCAGTGATCAGGCCCCTTTTCCATTATAAGTAAAAATGAGTACTGTACAACTTATTTATTCAAGAATTCATTTACAAAACATCATGGCAACATACAAAACAATTAACACCTTAACATACAAGGCAAATTTGGAATTGACTTTAAAGTAAAATATAGCAAATGGTGGAAAAAAAACCCAGTTCAGTTCAGTTGTGAGAGGATTTCACCAGTGTATGAGGGAAAAATTTTCAACTGTATATATGAGCAGATTTCACTAGTTTGTGTAAGAGCAGTGTATTTCTGCCCATAAGGAACATAATTACACTCCATTGCACTGGTTTTAATCATTCAGCTGAGCAGATGAAGACTGATTTAATTATGCAGGGAGCAGGAGTTCATGGTGCAAGACTTGTGAGGTCATCTAATCAATCTTGAATAGGGTTTGTGTTATTTATGATCTTTTCCCTGAAACCTTTTTTTTTGTGTTTGAAGGTACGCAGTACTTTTTATTTAGTTTTCCAGACATCACTAATTTTATTGAAAGTCCTCTGGAAACGGTCCAGTCTGTAATTTCTATTAAAACGTGTATACATTCAGGAATACTGGACAGTTTAAAACATACATAACTGCTTTTACTTTTGACGTTTTTCATCACTGCCTGCTAAGGTCCACTGATGTTGATCAATTTTTACTTTTGACCCTTTCAAGCGTCAGAGAAGGACTGACATCTAAATACATCTTCCACCCCCTCACGCCACACACACAAACCTTTCTCCGACTCCACCAGACCATCAAAAATTGATCAATTTAAATGTTTTTTTTCCGCCTAAAGACCGACCATCATCCGCCCACCTCGGCTCCGATGTGACGAATGTCGCAGGTCACGATAACGTCGCCCCTCCAGCCTATAAAAGGAGCAGAAAGTTTTCTTAGTGTACAGCAAAAAAAAGTCACCTGCAGACCAAGTACGAGCGAGAGAAGCGCTGGTTTCCTGTGCGTAAAAAGCGCTGGTTTCCCGTGCGTAAAAAGCGCAAAGACGATCGCTGGACATGGAGAGGTCGGTGAGGTTTGCCTTGGTTTGCGTCGGAGTGTCTCTGCTCGTGTCCTGCCAGTCGGTGTCCGCCTGGTACAAGCAGAGCAGCGGGCCCGGCTACTCGGTGGGCCGAGCCTCCGGGCTGCTGGCCGGCATCAGGAGGTCTCCGTACAGCCGCAGAGCCGAGTCCGAGGAGCCGCTGCCGGACAGCGCGGAGACGGAGACGCAACAGGGCAACAGCCTGATCCAAGATGCGAACAGGCAGATCTCCATCCTCAAGAACATGGCAAGTACAACTTAAATGGTCAAACTCTGTTTATATTTGAGGAAGTCGTTTATTCACCTCTCCATTTTATAGACAAAGATAGAAATGTTTGCGCGTAAAATGCTCTTTCCAAACGCAATCAAGAGCCACCTCATTAGGTGCTTTACTAGTGGTCAATGTAGGGCAAAAGATAGTCAATGAATGAATGAATGAATGAATTCATTAATTTTTATTTCGAACATATATAAAAATAAAAATAAACAGTAACATCTTCATATTCACATATGTTCGAAAAAAGGAGGAAGAAGTATACACTTTTTCCTAGTTCCTACCCATTTATGAATTTACATTATTATACACAACATCCATATAAATAGTCTATATAAATACTACGTAAACATGCCTATTACTACATAATTATCCAAATAAGTATATATAAATATTACATAAATATTATATCAATATATAGAAAATACAAATATTATATAAATCTATATAAATATACACTATATAAACTACATAAATACCCCTATAAATATAGCCTATATATGCTACATACCTAATAAATATATAACATATATTACATAATTATAACTATCTCTCAACATATAATATATACTACATAAATATCCACATAAATATCTAAACATATCTTAAGCAAATATAATACCTTTTTCCCTATTTGATTTGTTTCTCACACTCCTCGTTAACCCATTTCCTCTTCCATATACCCTGTTTATAATTTTTTGTATCTCTTTCTAAACAGATTTGTGTTAGTTTTTTAAATGACAATGAAATAAACAACAAAAAACTAATTTTACCTAGCAAATACATTTTAGATCATAAATAATCACTTACAAAGAGAGGAAAGCCAAATAATGGCAAGATGTGCGTGCCACTGCGCATGTCCTGAGGTCAAGTCAAGTTCCACACCAATTATTTGTTTAAAAAAAAAAAAAAAACAGAAGCAGTTTAAATAATGAAATGAATCTTGATATTTTAGAGATGCATTGAGTGTTTAGTTTCTGTGCTCACTGATACCTCCTCCTGCAGGCCATCTGCGTTAAGGATGTGTCTCCGGACCTGAAGAGCTGCGAGCTGCTGCGGGACGGAACCGGGACCTTTCAGTGCAAAGCGGACGTCTTCCTCACCCTGGACTCCCTGGACTGCCTGTCCGCCTGATGAGAGTCCCGGCCAGGCCTCGCATCCCTCCCGTCCTCCCCTCGGTCCCTCCAGAAACACCCAACATTGATGAATGAAAAGAGGGATAAAGCCTGATTTATGGTTCCGCGTTAAATCCACGCAGATCCTACGCCGTAGGGTACGCGGCAACGCGCACCGGACCGTGTGCGTCGCCGCGTACCCTACGCCGTAGGCCTGCGTTGGTGTAAGGCGGAACCATAAATCAGCCTTAAGTCGTGAGGTCTGGGAGCATGGTGGCGCAGAGGAAGAGTCGATTATTGATCGCTGCAGACTCTGAATGTTATGGCAATTAAAATCTAAAAAAAAAAACAAGTCAAGTTTTATTTACGTTGCATAAAAATGAATATAAAAGAAAAAAAACCATTTGAAGCCATTATCATTTCAGGAGTCTCTCCATCTCTACTATTCAACCCTGACATGTGTAGGCCTACTGCCAAACTGTAATAATGTAATACATGTCCTGGAAGTTGACTGCAGTGCACATTTTCTGGGAAATACTTTTATTTTATTAATTAAAATGAACAAATACTGATGACATGATGTGTGTGGTCTGTTTGTCTTCAAATCTTAATGAAAAAAATACACAAATCAGGTTGTCTTCAAACAAAAATACAGAACGAAACCCACATTTATTTTTAAATGTGGCTTCAGTGGAGTACATGATATAAAATAACAGCAGGAGTATGTGGCCTTTAAGACTTTAAAAGCAGAGATACAATGTGAATCACAAACACTAAGTGTTAAGAAAGACAAAAAAAACATTTCCATATATTCAGACTCCATGAACTCCAGTTTATTGTAAGGCACTGTTTTTCCAGTCTGTGTTCACTCCAGACTGCGTCAGTCAGTCATTAGTATCCATCAGAGTGGCTGGGGTGATGGCACAGTCGGGTGCTCAGGGGGATCCCTCAAAACCAGCTCCAGAGAAAACCACAAATCGCATATGGGAGGCAACATTGTGCTTGATAACCTTTTGTATGAGTGTCGAACACTGTAACCATGATAGTCACTGGGGAGACGGAGGAAATTAAATCTAGGAATGATTCTAAGGTCTCCATTCATAATAGGTACCCAGAATCATCATAGACTAATAACAGTCAGGGAGATGAGTGACATGTGGGTGCTTTCAAGTAAATGCAAACTGGTGTGTGTTTTCAGTGATGGCTGCAACATTTTAAGGGTGGATATCACAGCAGAGACGTAGTGATGGATGTGTGGGAAGCACATGATGCTACAGTGGTGAACTCAGGCCACGTCAGTTAACAAACTAACAGTAAATCCTCCCCACACACAAAAGGAAGACACAAATAATGAAGTCTTCAAAAAGAGCATTGTCACTGTTGATGGTGAGCTTTTGTGGTAAAGAAAATTTATATTAATGCCCATTAATAAAAAAGGTTTAAAAATCTTCATTTTAGGGCAAAAAGGCAAAGAATGTTTTGGCATAGTGGTTCTTCACCTTCTAAATACAATCGAGCCAAACAGGCTGCCCCTCGTGTAACAGAAAAAAGACAGTATCTTTGGAAGAGATCAGTTCACTGCCCTAATTTCCTTTTTTTTTTGGACTCTTTCAGTCTTTTCAGTAGAGACATCATTTAAGTACTGATGACGTCTCAGCTTCCAGGAGTTCATGCCACCACCGCCGGTTATAGGAGCGATACAGCTGCCAGGTTCTCTCTGATTATTGTGTCCATAACGACCTGGAAGACGACCTGGATGTTGGAAGTGTCGGTTGCCGTGGTGAAGTGGTGGTAGATGAGTTTGCTGGGTGTGTTGTTGAGTGAGACAAAAGTGGCAGCGATGAAGCGGGCAGCTGAATCCACATCACAGTCTGCACCTGGACGAGACGCAACGAGGGTGACATCAATTAATGACAGTAATAGTCTTCTAAATGACAGTAGTAGTAATTAAACTTTATTGACGTGGGACCATTTTTCCCCCCTCTCCGGCAAGTGTAACACCATGTGGTTCCACTGACTACTCAGTGACAGAAGAAACAATCAGATCTGGCAATTAACTTTAATGTAGCATCACATTATATGTAAATACTCTGAATTCATTTGACAGAGCTATCAGGAAATGTACGACAAGTCTAAACATGAATAGTCCTTGTTCTTCAACAGAGTTAAATGTTAAAACTAATGCATCAAAGCAACCACAGAGGTCTACCGTATTTTCCGCACTATAAGGCGCACCTAAAAGCCTTTAATTTTCTCAAAAACCGGCAGTGCGCCTTATAATGCAGTGCGCCTTATATATAATCGTTACGGTAATTTCTGTTACTGTAGTCAGGGGGATTGTGGGTAATGTAGGTGGTGTCGCCGAAGTAATGGTGCTAAAAACATCAGGAATCGTCACAAACGTTCAAGACGACAGCAGCGACGCTGACTCGCATAATGGCGACTTTGACGAGACGGAGCAAAGCATGTATTTTATTTTGTTAATAAAGTTTGACATACGGTACTTTTCTTCTTGTTTTTTTTTTTGCATTTGCTGTGGGATTTTGTAGCATTTCCTGTAGCGCAGCTCCATCAGGTAGATACGTAACTCAACCCCAGTCACTATAGTACGGTATTTTACCATATATTTAGTGCGCCTTATAATGCGGTGCGCCTTTTTATGGAAAAAGTTTTAAAACACGTCATTCATTGAAGGTGCGCCTTATAATGCGGTGTGCCTTATAGTGCAGAAAATACGGTATTATTAAATGTTAACCAGTGCAAACTTTAATTCTGAACCAAAAGAACGTTAACTGAAGCGGTGTTAAGTCAGAAAGGAATATACGTTTGTAGCAAAACACCTGAACGTTAGCTAAGAGGACAATCTACCCATTTCAGAATAAACTGCTATCTACGAGACAAGGCTCAAAAACGTCCTTCCCTTTCAGCCATAGTGTGGAACGGGATCCTACAGACAAATCTAAAGTAATTTTAATGTTGTATATGTACACAAAGTGTATCAAAAGGGCCACGAACCATACTCCTTTTATGTCTATTGATAGTACTTTGTGCAACGTTGATAATCGACTTGAGTGAACGGAGATTCTTATTATACAAACACCCCCTGTTAAGTTAACGTATGCAGCTGATCATAGTTCTAAGAAGGAATTGGAATTGTTGGATCTAAAGACATAAGACCTTTAGGTCACCAGGTTTATGTTTGAATTTGAGATTGTGATGATAGTGATGTGCACAAGCATTTCCTCCTTCAAACAAGGAAACTTCACACAGCCTACACGTGACAAATTTAGTAAAAATACGCATCAGTCCAGGGAAGAGGAGATAATTTCACTCGACATAAAACATAAGTATCGTACATTGTTGAGGGGAGGGGATCTTTAAATGGAACGTGATGGTTCCTTTGGGATCTTCAACAATTTAATTTATAAGCTCATCAGTGTTTTCAAATTGTGGCTTACAACTTGAGCTTGGAGACAGATGTGAAGTCAAATGTACTACGAAGTCATAAAACAGAATCCCTGAAAAAGTACAATTTCCTTAAATTGTATTTACAGAACCTGAGCAAGTCTATGTTCCACCACCAACGTTGCTTCTCATAAGTGATTAAGCCGAGAAACTGAGACAGTGGGCTTAACACGACGAAAGGATAGTTTCTAAACTACACAGGACTCATCATCATATCTGCAATCTAAGTCACATGGACCATGCTCTGCTGCCTGACCCCAATCCCAAGCGTGTTAGCATTTTTATTGACATTTGCATGAGAGCAGAGGGGACGCAGCGCCTGTCGAGCCCACCGAGGAATAGGAGGTGAAATGGTGAGGAGAAAAAAAAAATTCACAGAGCTCATTATTAGTCCTAGTGGTCAAAGTTCTTAAACTTTCTATGTCTTAGTTTTTGGGCCTGCAATCATATACGTTTAGGACATTTCAGCTTCTAGCATTTTATGTCGTTGCAGACACCGATCTAAGTGGAATTAATGTGCAATCTTTGTGCACATTTTTCCCCCCCTAAAAGCAATTTCAGTGTAGGATGTATTTGTGATTTCTAGTTCAAACTGTTGCTCATCCATCAAGGAAGAGAGTTTGCTGAATTTTGTGCAAATGAACACAATAAAGCCCACACCCATATAAAAAAACATGAACAGAAACAAAAAAAACCCTGTGGGTCTCCAGTTCGGCTACAATGGTTTAATAAATAAATAAGAAAAAGGTTTTAATTGTTGAACAAAGGTGATGAAAGAGGTTCACCTGATAGATCAGATCTCCATCTAGAAAGATGTAGGTGTGCCTGCAAGGCCACTTTCAGTTTGGTAGCAGATCTAGATTTCTAGGTCAGTGAGAGGTTTGTTCTACATTAGCAACACATAATTACCCTTTTATAAATGTAATGACAGTCACCAGGATCAGAGCTGAGTCAGAGCTGAGCAGCTGTAGTTTAGAGAGCAGTGTGGATGGAGGCAGGGTAAATCTGCATTATAGCTATCAGTATTAAATAAGAAAGTTTATAGGAACAATTTAAAAGAGGGGGCATCACAGAAAGCAGCTATATTATCACAGCATTCAAAATTGAGCAGGATCTGCTGTCAAACTATGACTGCAACAGAATATTAGAAAAGACAAATTGTGTGAAATGACAGATTTTCTCTTTATGAAGAGCTTGGAACAAGGTTATAATATGAATATACTTTCCTACAGCACGCCTAAAAAATGCTCCTAATAGTAGAATCACTACATTATTCATTTCTCACTCGAATCTTCCCTTGTTGTTTTTATAATTTTTTTAGAATGCTTGTAGATGCTATGCAACTGCATAGACAGTTAAGAACTTTACTCAATTGCTGGGAAGTGATGGATGGATGGATGGATGGATGGATGGATGGATGGATGGATGGATGGATGGATGGATGGATGGATGGATGGATGGATGGATGGATGGATGGATGGATGGATGGATGGATGGATGGATGGATGGATGGATGGATGGATCTAACTCATTAGCAGTATTAGTTCAGTCAGACAGCTTTAACAGTGGCTGATGTATGATTTCCTGAGGGCAACAATTTAAAAATAAAACATGTTTTAGAAAAGGTTACTCTGGGTAGATGATCAATAGCTGGAGCTGCAGCGTCTGAGAGCTGCCGAGCCGATGAAGCAACGCAACTCATTAACATTTATCCTACCTTTAAATTGAGGCAAATAGAGCCGCAGATGCCGTCCAGTGTGTAAAATCTTGTCTTGAAAAAGATCTATCTTGTTCATGAACAAAATCTGGAAAAACAAGAAAAGAAAGAATCAATCGGAAAGATTAATTTGATCTCGTTTGATTGATCACATCTGTAGCTGTGCATTAACCACCAAAAACAGTCACATTTCTTTCTACTTGGAAGGTTTTCACATGAAACACAAATGTCAACAGCTACTTTGACACACGCGATGACGTGATCAATAACGTCACGCATCAGCGTGCAATCAATTCCACATTAAGTCTCTAGTGAAGGAGGTCAACATCTTCAGTGACCGCTCCGTCATTCTGCTGTTTTCTATCTGCTCAGCTGCCTCCATGCTGCACTCGTACTGGTCTTTCTACTCAACCAATCTCTGATCACAAATCTAAACACTTGATAAAAAAAGTATGAGGTGGAGCAGATTTTCAATAAACGGGATACAGAGCAACGTCTAAGTGTGCAATTATCACTGAACAGCCACAATGAAGAGGTAATTGAGGTGGAGGTTACACATTTTCCTCCCACATAAAAAAAAAGTATCATTAAACACTTGTGTTTAATGATACACCAACCCCCCCCCCCCCCACACACACACCTAAATTGCCCATTCAGCTTTAATGAAGCTTTAAATGCTTTTTTTATGGTTAAAAGAAGGATAACTCACCAGAAAATAAACTACTTAGTGCAACACTACAACTTTTTGGTTGCATGTGCAAAATTGTACCAGATATCTTTGTCGTGACAAACACCATGAACCACTTAATTTATACTTCAGAATGTGCCTTTAACTGGATACAAGTTGGAGTTGTATTTAGGTCAATGACGAGTGTTAAAAACGGTGTTCATGCTGAATGCTTTCTGGAAAACTCAAGAGTTCCCAGTAGTTGAAGTGTGCATGGAAGAGCGGCGAGGTGCATCTTAAGTGCTCTTAAGTAAGGTGAACAAGCTCGTTACACTGTGTTTTTAATGTGATCATTTACTAGAGTCAGGAATGGAAAAGCAGAGAGGGGAAAATGTCCCCATTCCCAAAGCTTAACCAAATTATAACTGGGTGTTATAATAGGGTTATAGTTATAATGCCAGTTAAATTCCAGACGACAGAGGACCGGGACACGGAGGGCCGAGGATGCCATCTGTGTGTGGAAACAACATTTATCAAACAAGTCAGCGTTACTCTTGTGACGTGGTCTAAGAGAACAAATCAAGTGACAAAGAAATGGTCTCATTTACGGTCAACTAATCACGCAAACTCTGGCTGGACCTTGTTGACCCCCTTGATCTTATTGTTTCTAGACTTTGGATGGTGTTTTGGCATTTTAACTAATATCTAAGATTGCAGCTCAGAACAGAATAATTGTTCTTTTCTTCTTTAATTTTGTTCCAAAATACACTTTTTGAAACTTTTAACAGGTACAAAGTCAACTTTGACAAGGTCTCCTTCACACAGCAAACCCACGTCATAAAACAAGGTGACTCCTCATTGTAAAACCCATCTCGTTAACACATTTAGGGCTTAAGGGGAGAGGCGCTGGGCCCTTTTGTTTTTGCATTCTGTAATACAAAGATAGAAGCAGAGGCTTTTCTCTAGACTATTGCTCTGGGCATTACATTTCCTTCACTGTGTTTGCTTTCTTCCCCTGGGGCTTCACGTTCGCTATCTTGGCCATACACATGATGAAAGAGAAAATAAATAATCAGGCCAAACCATATTTGCTCCAGAGTTCTTTTGGCTGTGCCCAAGGGTCACATGTGCAATTAATTTTGCATCATTATGCGTTTCTATCATCACATTTATATAGTCATTTCCAGTGCAGTGCTTTTCTTTTCTTCATAGAAACCTTTGTTCTCCACAACCATGAATAGCGGCTGTCCTTCCTGTGGCTGGTACCAGGTACCATGTACTGAAACACAATCTCAGAAATGTTCCAAGACCATTTTCACATCTGTATACTGTGAGCTGCCCTCACAATGCAGAATACAGTATGTACTCACAGGTCATACTTTTTATGCCACAATAAAAGCAATGACAGTGTGGCATCAGTGGAAGCTGGTCTTCTGACTCTTATGAATGACTTCTGCTGTCGTGTCCTACAGTATGTAACAGATATACTGCAGAGTTTCACTCTGCCTCTTGCTGACGCTGCTACTTCGGTTAAAGTTGCTCAAATCTTTACTTCTCTTCATCTTCCTGCTTCTGACTCAGTTTCAAGACCTCATAGTTCACCTGCAGCTTAATGAGACGGGTACCATGGCAACAAGATAATCAATGTTATTCATTTCACTTGTCATTGGTTTTATTGTTGTGGCTGAGTGGTATATATTCAGTGTCCTGCTCAAGGACACTTTGACACGTGGACAGCATGAGATGGAGGATTATCCTGCAGTCTGTGAAGTCAGCTTCAGCTTCATATAAACATTTCTCAAACTAAAACTGAGTGTTGTTCTACAAAAATAAAGTATAAAAAAAAATAAAACTGAGTGTTGCAACACTGCAGGTAAAGATCCACTGCAGTGTAAGAAAGTACAGCACCTTGGGAAGTATTCACCCCCTTTAACATTCTTTACATTTTTTTTGCCTTATGACCACAAATTCAAACTGAGGCAGTTTAATATTTTATGCAATGAACCTGCACAAAATAGTACAAATGGATAAAGAGAAATTTAAAGAAGGGGGAAAAGAAGAAAAAAAGAGAAAGTGCAGTTGAAATAAGATCTGTTGCTGCCAAAATCATTTAGAGGTCACATAAATACAGTACATACAGTCTGGTTTGGTTTTAAAAACACAGTGATACTACAAGTCTGCGCTGATTTTCCAAATATGTAGTACCGGTACATAGTATACACGTTGCAAGTAACTGCACAATCCGCAGGATGCAAAAAAGCAGCAACCGACTTCTGATTGCACTGTAGCACAGTTGCTCTTATGATGGTATACTATGTACTAAGGCTGAACAGTATACAGTATATACTGTATACTACTGTGCATGCTTGGTACGCAGCACATGCTTTTTAAAAACGCCAGAGTTTTCAGATTATGTCAGTATTCATGCATCTGTCATGAAAGGTCTCAACTAACTGCTGAGCAAGGAGCAGAAAGAAAACAAGTTCTGCAAACAGGTCAGAGATGAACTTCATGAGAATTACACAGAATAATTAGAGAATAATTAAATATACTGGTGTTATTCAGAAAGGAAATATTGCCAACAAATCTGCCAAAAAAAGGGCATGCCACTGAAACATGGACAAACGAGAAGAGGCAACACAAGGAAACTGTCTGTCCACAGGACAACTTGAAACACTCTTTTCAGAAAAGTGGCTTATGGAGGGGCTGAATAAATAATTAAAATAAAATAAACATTGCTTATAGAATTTGGGATGCTTTCAGAGCAGGTGAAAGAAGGTGCTGTGGTCCAGTGAGATGAAAATTCAACTTTTTGCCCATCAAAGAAAACTTTGCGTGTGGCCCATCATGGTGGGGGCACAAGCTCAACAGTCGTGGCAGTAGGATCACACTGCGGGAAGGTTTACTATTACAAAAGTTACTGTGGCGCTACAAAGAGGTGAGAACTTGACTAAAACCTTTCGGTCTGAACAAATTCACAGTTCGGAACGACAGGACTCGACAGGTTTAGGGGGCTTGAAGATTATTTCTGAACGCCCGGCAGACTCTGCATTTAATTTAATTTAATTGTTCTTTTCTCAAAGTGCTTAAAAAATGTTTTGTGTTGATTCAAACCTATGAAATCCTCTTGAATTTCAGGTTGTAGAGCAAACAATATGAAAAATGCCAAAGGGGATACCATAGACAAGCAGACATGATTTGCAGTTTTTCATCACTCTGAAAACAAAATACTCAAATGTAAAAGTGCTTTTATATGACTTAAAACATATTAAATAATCTCTCTTTCTAAATAACGTTCTTGTGATTTTGCAATCATATTTCAAGGAATCACGAAGAGGAAACAATCTAATTGTACAATAGTAACACCTGAGGTTGGTATTGGTTTAGTTATTTGTCCTCCTGAAGTTGAAGAAGCGATGGATTTTCTCACCATAGATGTGCTCCGGAAGAACACGTTATTGCAGATGGAGGAGAAAAGCTTCATGCTCTCCTGAAGACGGTTCTGCAGGGAAAGGAAAGTAACTATCAGCCAGCTGCCAGAGGAACGCAGAGCAGATTTGTTGTCCTGAAACTTGGTCTTTGTGGACAAGACGCATGCCAAAAAAGCAATAGTTATAATAACTATAATAATATTTTCCCCCTTGCAAAATGAAAGGTCCTGAATGAGCCGTCTACCAATATTTATCAGGAATCTGTGCTTTCAGAGATATTAGGTCTTTTACAAACCTGAATGCTGCTATTCACCACTGTACAGTTAATGCTAGGTTTGGACTTAAATGCAGGGGTGTTTGGGTGCATGTTGTACCATGGCGGGGTCTTCTACCAGAGTCATGTCATATCCACTGAGAGACACGACAAACAGAACTGCTCTGACATCCTCAAAACAACTGATCCACTTCCTCCGCTCCGTCCTCTGGCCTCCAACGTCATACATCCTAAAAATACAGAGAAATACAGAGTAAATAACAATAATGGTCACTATGGTGGCAATTATATGATTTTTTCTAATCTCGCTATATTGCAAAAGAATCAAGCAAAAAGCAGAATAAAGGAATACTGTAAAGTCAGGTAAGACAATTTATTATTATTATCATCATCAATAATAATAATTATTATTATTATTATCATCATTATTAATAAAAATAATAATAAAAAAAAATTTACTCTTTAAATAAAACTACAAATCAAACGGCTGTAGTCACGTTAACCATTAAAATCAAAATCAAGAGACAGACACAAGAAAGGTTGTTTGATAAAAGAAAGCAACTGATTATGGATACAGATACAGACAGAAAAACATGATAATAAAATTAAAAAAAACAAGGAAATAAAAACAGACATAATAAAGAGAGGGTGCAGAAACGAGCATCAGTATTACTCTGTTCACATACACCATGGTTTTGGAACATTTTCCACTACAAATTAGTATCTTTTGTTTTTAATTTAGGGCCTGTGAAAAATGTAACACACAGAGCAGCGATACAATATCACATCACTTAAACTGTTGCTTGTTTACACATCCAGCAGAAACAGAAACATTCACTCTCCTTTCAGCTCCAGTTTGGTTTTCAACAACAGAGGAAAAAATCTGTTTCTTTAGCCGCTTGTGCAGTTCTCTGATTTCACCTCAACCACCTGATCATCTGCTTCGTCTACACTTTGCTTGAATCATAATTATTGACATGCACCAATACTTTAATGGGGACGTTTTAAGGTTACACTGACTGCCAAGACATAAAAACACATCCCAACAGCCCCTGAATCTAAATAAACTGATGTGCTACTAAATCTGTCTTATGATGTTGTGATTTAACGAAAAAGCCAAGAGTGAGAAGCAGAAACCTCATAAAAGGTCAAATCACCAAAGACTTGACATTTATACATGACATGTGTGTGTGTTTGTATTTCCACACTTAATTATGATCTTTATGGAGAAATAAAATGGTATAAATATCAATTTTTTTGTTGGTTTTGAAATAAAACACCTGTACAGGCCTAAATCAGAGTTAACACCGGTATCAAAAAAAGATAACACCATGTAGAGATGCATGTCTTTCTGAGTGAGTCTGAGCACAGAAAAATGTACTTTTGCATGAGCACGGATGGGAGACATCTGGTCCTTCCCAGAAACACGCTTATCTCTGGCAGCTCTTCCTCTGGGCTAATAACCATTTCCATCACTGCCTGGCAGTAACTGTTCTGGTTGACGACTTCTTCAAACCTAGTAGTCGCGTAAAAGCCGTTACGGTGACTTTGGTTTGATATGCCCTTATTATGACTCTTCCAGTTTAATAGCAGACAGTGTGTGTGTGTTCAAAGCTCTACACTTGAACAGGAAATCTTTTTTAATAATTTATTCTTTTCTCCTTCATCAACTCATCTCCCTTACTCCCTTAACTGTTCTATTGATTGATCCAGCTTTAACAACACTGTGCTGGAGGTGAGCTCGGTTTAGTTGTTTCAGTTAGAGGTAACATCGGTGAATAAGATAAATCTTTTCTGCAGCTCTCATAGCTACAAAAGAGCCAAACATAAGAACCAAAAAGGATGAGGAGAATCATGAGATGAATAATGGCTACAAACAGAGTGAGACTGAGAAACTGAGAGGACGAGTAGAAATGTAGTGGATGATGTGAAAATCAAGAAATAGACTCTGCAGAAAAATGAGAAGTCAACACTGTTTTAGGACCCAGGCGTCACTAATTTAGCAGGCAAATATACTCGACCAGGAGTGTGGAAGAGAGTGTGCGCGCACGCACGCACGCACGCACGCACGCACGCACGCACGCACGCACGCACGCACGCACGCACGCACGCACGCACGCACGCACGCACGAAACGACATCCAGTTCTGGCTGCTGTGTCCTTCATCAGAGGAATTTCCTGCAGAAATTGAACTCTAATCAATAAAAGACCGCACAGGCTTTAACTGAGGTCAGATATCTGTGGAGCTTTTACACCGACTCACACAAAGATGTGCCTAAAATATCTACAGATCTGGTCCTCACCTCCCTTTTCAATTTTCACAGAGAAAATCACAAACAGCAGCACAAAGGATGTAAAAGGTCAACATTCTCCAGAAAGATGAAACAAAAACAGAACGGGAATGAGAGCCAACAAACACGAAGCCAAACGCCAGTCTATCCCATTTCACTCATTTTCAAAACCAGATGTGTCACCACCCAGCTGGAGCCGAGCCCCCACTCAGGTAATGCAAGGCTTTATTGTGAGAGGAAATGAACATGTGGAAACACAGACGCACGACGAGAAGCGCACAGGAAAGATGGAAACTTTCCAAGATGTTTGAAGCCAGGCAAGAGGCTGATGCACCATTACACAGCGGGACTTTAATAACACAATTTAATAAATGTGTCTCCTCTGTTAATCCATCACTGAGCTTCCACGTCACACTAGGTGAGGTCTGCATCCAGAAACCTGATTGAAGAAGAAAAGCCATCTCTGAAGTCCAATATCCACTTATTGATGGAATTATTTTCAAAACAAATACCAGCGCTCCTTAGTCAGATGCCATGATTATTTGTAGGAAAACAGTTTACTTTGGACGCATGGCTTGCACATGAGACGTGACTGTCACCACCCACCCATGTGAGGACTGCTGTGCTGAAGCTTCATCAGTGGGGTTTTGTAAATAGAAACATTTCTGTTAATTCGATGGAGAGTTGCTTCCCTGTGCAACAGCGTGAGGAGACAATAAAGTGAACAGGTTTTGTATTGAAACACCTACAGCGCTGTGGAGATAATACCAAATGCCAGCTGAGCCAGGAAACACAACCTTTTTTTAATCGAGTGACCTATGTACAATCTGGGTAGTGCTGAAAAGAAAGTAGTTGCAGATACGAGAAGGAAATACCACTTTCATCCCTGGGTGTGGATGATGGAAAGGTGGTTGGAAAATCTGAGTCGACTTTAGAATATTCTGAAAAAGAAATCACATCATTACTTGTACAATAAATGGATTACTGGTCGGTCCCCTCCTTTTCTCTTCTGTGCATGTTTGCAGGCCGGAGCTTCAGGAGCTGCGTGCTGACCTGCAGTTTCTGCTGTCTAGATCTGTTTATATAGTCATCCCTGTAGTACACCAACTAACCACGTATCAGTCATATTTACATAGAACTCTTAGTTCTCCTGCTCATGGATAATTAATACTAATATCTCCTTTAAATGTACTCTTTAATGATTCATTTATTCTGTGGAGGACTCCTTGCTACCACTCATGACTGGTAGCTCCAAGTTGACCTGGGAAGGCAACTCAAGTTCCCAGCCAACATAGCTGCCACTTCACTCCGCCCAGATATGGTATTAACATCGGAGTCCAACAAGCAAGCGGTCCTGCTGGAACTGACGGTCCCCTGGCAGGACTGGATTGATGAGGCCAATGAGCGCAAGAGGGCCAAATACTCTGAGCTCACCACAGAGTGCCGGAGCAATGGCTGGAGAGCCCGCTGCGAGCCAGTCGAAATCGGGTGCAGAGGTTTCGCAGGACATTCACTCCAGAGAGTCCTCAAACTCCTTGGAGTTAGAGGACTGCAGTTGAGGAGAGTTACCAAGAACAATTGTCGAGGCCGCAGAATCCGTAGGGGGATCCGTGGTGCGCTACTTGGACACAAGCCGGGGATTGATCACCCCCGGCTGGGTCGCCTGGGTGAGGGTGTATGATTGTTAAACACCCGAAACACCCTGTGACCCCGGGTCAATCACTGATGACGTTTCCAAGTATCACCGTAAGGTGTATTCAAGTTCTTCTGTGAATATCCCACTTTAACATTAACTTGGATGTCCAGTGACAGTTGGCCCATCCCTGTAAATATTTTACAAAGAAAATCCTGTGAATGATTTGAATAAACACAAAGTGTTAAGGCTGAATTATGGTTCTGCGTTAAATCAACGCAGAGCCTACACCGTAGGGTACGCGGCTATGCGGGAGTCTCTCCGTAGCCTACGCCGTAGCCTGACGTGCACCGCCCAAAAAATGTAACTACGCTTCGAGGTGACACAGACCAAACACAGACCGAAAGGGCTGTGATTGGTTTGCTCGGTAGCAACGCATTTCCGGTTCCAGTTCGTGAAGCAGTAGTGAACTTTCAGCGCTTTTTTCTTCGTGTGTGTGTGTGTCTGATTTTCTTTTTTTCTTTTTGGTTGTTTTGGTTTTTTGCACAATAGTTGTCCTTATCTCTTTGATTCACTGTGACCGGAAAAGCTGGAAGCTAAACAAAGTATCAACTAGCGCTCTCGGGGGTATTGCACCGTGGCGAAATGGAGTGACGGAGAAGTACGAAGGGTTCACTACGGCGTCACGGCAACGGCGTAGGCTCTGCGTTGGTGTAACGCAGAACCTTAAATCAGGCTTAACCCTGTCTCTCACAGTGCTGCCGTTCATTTTTGGTAATCTGTTAAAAACAAAACGGGGATCCACAGTACACACGGTGGACCGCGGTGTAATGAAAGTCATGCTCCTGGCAGCACTCCCCGCCAGCCAGGGGACAGGTGAACGGTAGCAGTGCAGGGCGCAGATGCTCGCACAAATGAGAAAACCTAAGTATGGACCAATAAGCAGTAGAGGGAAACACTGAAGCGAGGAATGCTATTTCACACTGCACTCTACAAGAGCAGCCTCAACACTTGCAGAACAAAACGAGCAGGAAGAAAACGCCATTTCCATGAAAACACCCCTAAAACCTGGCAACTCTCATGGTGGAATATGGAACCACGAAGACTCTAACGTGTTAAATTCAACATTTGCTTCTAAATTTAGGCAAACATTTAACAAAAACACTCTTTCATTCCATAAGCCGCCACCTTTCCTAATCCCGTTAATATCCATCTTGTGGATAACTTTGACATAATTACATTAATTTATGTAAAGCTTCACATCAACCCGAGACTTGATCCTTGGAGGATATTCACATGAAGCCGCACGCACACACGCACACACACGCACGCACGCACGCACGCACGCACGCACGCACGCACACGCACACACACACTGCAGTCAATTACCTAACCAAGAACTGAGACAGATAAGAAAGAGGGTGTGTGTATGTGTGTATGTGCGTGTGTCCGCGCATGTGCATGAGAGAGCGATACATAGTGGCGTCATATGCATTAAACAAAAAAATAAAATCAAACAAAACAAACTAAAAAAAAAAAATAATCAGCAACTGGCATCTGTGTGACGCAAGTATTGAGACTGAAGAAAAAGAGGGATTTCTCCATCTAGGACAACAGATTCAGTTATAATTAAAGTGTTGTTGGTGAAACTTTTCCTGAAGTGCCAAAGCAGGTGAGGAGCATCACAAGTCAGAAGTGTCCAGAGATGGGGAAGAGCATTAAGATGTCACAGAAATGGCTCCTTCTCTACTCAAACGCTGACAGTTCGGCTTTTATGATGTTTATATGCTAAACAGCAACTGTATGAGAGCAGAGATAATCTGTTTGATTGTTATGATTTCACACAGGATGTGAAGTCAGACTGCGAGGAAGGACAGGTTCATATTGCAGTAGGGCGAGGGGGGGAGGACCTCCTCGGGTAACAACACTCAGAAAGCAACGCAAGGTGATTTGATTGTCTTGAATTTGAGGAGCGATGTGTTGTCACAGGACACTGGCACACAAGTAAAACTCGTTAGTTGCCATGAAAACCAACACTCCAAAAACTTGGAAAACCTGATTTCAGTAGGAAATCAGCACTCTGAAGTAACTCTTACACCCAAACTGACTGAAATGGAAGGAGTATGTGCACATTAATCCCATTTTTATTGCCAAACTGTCAAGCAAACACAAGAACAAGGAGGATTGTCTGGGAAAAAATCTAAAGGGAGGGAGAGTTATGATGGTTTCTGAATGTCTTGCCGGGGCGGGTGCTTTTGGATGTGCTTATTTCGGACCGGGGCGCTCCTTGTTTGTCACCGCCCCGCCCCAGAAAAACGAAAAGAAAAAAAGAGAGGTTCTCTCAGAGCCTCGCTGGCTCTGGGAAGAAGTAGTGCATCTTTTTGTGTTTGCTCCGGAGTAGCAGAGGACTGTCTTGTAGGGTCTGTTTCAAGTTGTTACGTAATTACTTACTTAAAGGAGCTTGAGGCCGGATTGTGGCAAGATTTATGAAAAAAATCCGTATACATTTTAAGTTTTCTAGTAATAATGTCAGATGAAGCGTTCCAAACCCAAAAGAATGATTCCTCTAGTGTATCTCTCCTTTGCCTTGAACAGGCTGTGTGCTGCAAAATGTGCTGCAATTCGGTCCCGAATTTCCCGCGCTGGGCTGCGGATGTGACGTCACATGACGCTGCATGCACGTTCTCCTCGTTCTCCCGTGCCGTTGTCGTGCCAAAAAGTGATTGCCTGCCAGAATCTGATTTCTCCCCTGAAAATGGGTCTTTTTACCTGCCAAAAATGGATTGAAGGCCAAATACAGTTAATGAAAGGTTGTTTCTACCTAAATATGATTTGATCTCATTCTTGAGCTTAATGATATAAACACTAGAGCTCACATGATTGCTTTTAACTCTTTTAAGGGGGACAATTACAACACAAAATAGGCATTTTCACCTGCCAAAAATGGATTGAAGGCCAAATACAGTTAATGAAAAGTTGTTTCTGCCTAAATATGACTTGATCTCATTCTTGAGCTTCAAAATATGACGTTTTAGCGCTGTCGTTCAACGGGCTGCTGTGCGCGCTCCCGCGGTCAGAAATCAGAAGAAATCATATTTTGGCAGGCAATCACTTTTTGGCACAACACCGGCTTCACTGTTGGCTGCAGTACCCCCAACGGCCGTCGTGGTGAAGGGTGGCGCTAGAGAGTCTAATTTCTTAAAAGGAGCCTCAAGCTCCTTTAATAGTTGTTTTGAAATATAATAACACTTTCTATTTCCTGTTTGCACTTATTTAACTGCAGAAAGTCACCAGGAAACCTGACAAATGCCCCCCCCCCCGCCTCTTTTTGTAAAAAAAAAAAAAAAAACTACTTTTCTTGTCGCTGATTTGTCCAGCATTTCTAACACCTCTGACACCTCAGGTTCATTCGCTAGTGATTAGCATCCGTCATCATGCCTTGACCGCCAGACGCTTAAGGAAGTGATGGCGACTAGCGGAGGGAGATAAGGAAGCTGGGATTATGTGACACCAGCTCATTGATCCCAGATGAATATGGTCACCTGGCTCCAGCCTCCCGGGCTCACAGAACTGCCCTCTGCTGCTTTGCTGATAAGACCGAGCCACTGCTGCGGCTGAGTGCATGTGTGCGGCGGATAGATGATGAGGATCACACAAATTGACAAATTGAACTAATCCGCCCATCTCCAACTGGAGCCAATCACAAAGCTGTAGACAGAGATAAGAGAGCTGCAGATCAGGAAGTTAGGTAAGTTGGGAGGACCATTGCTGCAGAGGTGGAGGGCAGGTCTGACCACAGGAGAACGGGCGAGTCTAAGAGGCCTTATTCTAATAAATCAATTTGGAATGAAAAGTCCCAAAGTGACACCCGTCTACCTGAAAATGAGGTGGTTGACTTTGAACTGGGTCTCTATCACGCCTGTGGTCCTCAGTCGTACTCGCAGGACGTCTGTCTCTGTGGGCACGTAGTCTGGAGATGTGATGCGGGTCATGTTGTCAAAGAAACTGGAAGGGAAGGAGGGATGGGGGGGTGTACAAAAAAAAGGTTAAAGACTGAGAAGCATGAATAAGAAGAAAGAGAGCAACATAACGATAACGTGCAGTCAAGCTTGAGATCAAAAGAGAACCCAAGTATCAGTTACTGGTGCGTGATGTCATGCTGGTGTGTGTGTGTGTGTGTCATGGCTGCTCGTTGGTGTGTAGAGTGATGAGGTGGGAGTCCCTGGGGCAACGCTGCAGTTGATAGTGATGAATAATCAAACAGTGATTTAACATAATAAACACACGGAGGCTAAGCTTTCAAACTGATTAGCGACTCTCATAGCCAGTAAAATCTAATACATCCTGTGAGCACAGACTCAATGAGATGTGATCTGTCACGCACACACACACACACACACACACACACACACACACACACACACACACACACACACACACACACACACACACACACACACACACACACACACACACACACACACACACACACACACACACACACACACACACACACACACACACGAGAAATGACTGTGACATTCTCAACTAGTCATACTGAATCAGTTTCTTGGACGGCGACGTCCTGCTGCAGAAAAAAGGGGGAAAAACAACAAAGTAGACAACATGCAAGTCTGTTTTTGTACATCCGTTATTGTTGACCAGTAGGTCAATATCTAAGGTTTAGATGGCTTGTTTTCCAAGACAATACGTGTTTACCTGTTGTTAGTAAGAATAAGACAATCGCATTAATTCATGCAACAAGAATCTGCACCCTGCCTAACTTATTACAATCAAATGGATCCTTAAACATAAATAATAATAATAATACCAATAGTGATAATAATACATTATTAATTATTATTATTATTATTATTATCTTTTTGAGGCAGATAAAATGCTTGAAATCTGAATCCAAGTTACATGGTTTGATTATGTCATTAACTTGATTAGTCAACACCTGGAAGCTAAACAGAAATCTGATATCTGTACTGTACATTTTTGATTTCCGGGTCTGATCACTGACTGGCACGTTATTGCGCATCATTGAAGCTGTCCTGAGGTCTGTAAAGCAGCGGCCTCCGAGGACATGCTTCCAGCATCTCAGAGAGGAGAACACTGCTTATTTTCTCATGATTTTTAAGACCTAATTTAATGTAACTGTACCTGAAATATCCCCAAACAATACCAGGTGAAGCTGGACTTCATGATATTTTGATGAAACCTATTCTGACAAACCCCGGGTTTACTCATTTGAGTTACAACTCATCAGTTGTAAGAACTCAAGTCCGTAAACACAGAAGGTTGATAAGAATAATCAGATCCAACCACGAACAACAAGCCCAAAGTGTAGGACAAGAGTCCAGGAGAATGCTTACTGGTCTGTGAGTAAGAGGGCCTTGCAGGTAGGGTGTTAGTACAAAGAGCATGCACAGGGACGGTGGAAGGTGACGGTGATGAAGCGTGGTTCTCAGCGGGAACCAGGAGGCCTGTCCACATAGATCACCCCAGAACCGAGACCTGGTGCTGGATCGGGGGATGAGAATGGACGGCCTCCTGGTGGGTCTCACCTCCGTCTTAATGCTGCTTCACAAATACACGGAAACACACCATCTCCTCTGGACTTGCCTGCTTCTCATTTTACATCTTAAAACAGACTCTGCTCTTTATTTTCATTGTACTGTCTATAACAGGGGTCGGCAACCCAAAATGTTGAAAGAGCCATATTGGAGCAAAAACACAAAAAAACAAATATGTCTGGAGCCGCAAAGAATGAAAAGTCTTGTATAAGCCTTAGAATGAAGGCAAATGGCGAAAGGCGAAATGTTGAGAAAAAAGTCAAAATGTCGAGAAAAAAGTGGAAATGTTGAGAAAAAAGTCGAAATGTTGAGGAAAAAGTGGAAATGTCGAGAAAAAAGTGGAAATGTTGAGGGAAATGTCGAGAAAAAAGTCGAAATGTCGAGAAAAAAGGCCAAATTTCTAAATGTCGAGATCAAAAAGGAAAAGGAAAAAGGAAGAAAAAAAGAGAATCAAGGAAAAAAGAAGAAAAAAAGAAGGAAAAAAGGAAAAAAAAAGGTAAAACATTTTTGAAAAAGCTCCAGGAGCCACTAGGGCAGCACTAAAGAGTCACATGCGGCTCTAGAGCCGCGGGTTGCCGACCCCTGGTCTATAACATTGGATTTTTATTTAAGCAAGCACATTTTCCTGAACAATTGAAATCACAAATGTGCACATCCAAAACTAAAAACATGCATTTCTGCATTTCATTCATGTTAATTGAACTTATTGAGGCTTGTGCATGTACTACGTGATGAGTCTCCACCATGTTTACTTTCCCCCCTCCAAATGTTGACTGTGCATGACAGCGAGCACATGGCTGAGCATCAGCTGGTAAGCCCTGCTAATTAGCCTCCTGCTTCTCTCTCAGCGTGAGCGTGAGCTGAAGAGTACTCACAACAGTGCAGAGTCATTGAGCTCGTACTCGTATCCACGGGCAGCCGCGGCCCTCACCCCCTGGTCAGCCCACAGAAAGGACAGGGCATGGCTCACGAAAGGAAACAGCACCTGATCTTCGTCAAAACAGCGCCCACATGACAGGACAGAATGGGCATGGACCTGCAAAAACACATGACGACAGAAATGTGGACGAATGATCAGGAAGGAGCCTGGGACAGAGGGAAAAAAGGAAAGCAAGTCTAGATGACAGAAATATTTAAGACACTTCCCTCCACACCTTGTAATCGTTAAAGATGCTCAAATGAACAGATGTGCAGACAAACAAGTAAAAAAAATTAAAAAAAACCAACAAAAGACATCAGTGGTGACACTTAGAGGAAAAACTTTGGTCATCATCTCCCAACAACATGTGGTTAGTGGACGGAGAGTGTGTGGAACCCAATAAATGAAGCAAAAAAGTTCAAATAAATTAAATCTCACCACTTTCATCTAAGTTTCTGCCTTATTTAATGTACAAACCCCTGACTGTGTTGTTGGGGGAGCAGAATGAGTGTAGCAAAGCTGCCCTCTAGTGGTAGTTTAGACACACTGCAAATACACAAGCAGCGTTGATGCTCAGCTAAATTTGAAGTAGAAAAAGTAGAAAAGCCAAAAAAGTACTTACAAAATAAAATAAAATAAAATAAGAATAAAAAAAACAACAACAACTACCTTGTTCCGGCTGTTTGCCAGGTTGATGCGGAGGACACCCATTCCATGGAGGACAAATTTCATAGAAGTCAAGAGGTTGTCCAGGACTGCAGGCTGCCAAAGATCAGAGTTCAGAGGCCAAGTTCAATATGGTTGGATTAATATTCATGATATTCATGCTATTGTGTGGATTATTTTATTTACTAAACAGCTGCTTCAGTCTGCACAAAGTGCAGGTTTTTCTGACATATAACAGAGAAAAACATAATAACTAGAACTTCTAACATCCCCATGAAATCAGGTTCATTGTCAAATGTTTTTTATGTGATCTGTTTAATATGATCTTGTAATTTTTTAATTTCCTTTATCAAAACTTTGGTTAAAAAAAGAAGAAGCAGTAAATCAGGGAAGTTCCTTATGGAAGTAAATGTGTGCTTGTATTCAACATACAATGCCTTGTGCTTAATCTGAAGTTGTATTGTGTTCATTATGTCTTCAGATTGATATTCTATTCTATGTTATGTGTGAAGGTATGAAAGTCGGAACTTTGTCTGAAAAAACATAGAATATTAATCTGAAGTTGTTTATACCTATGCTCGATGCTCTTGCCTAAAAGTTTTAGAGCAAAAAAATGCTTAAAAATAAAAAACAAAGTCAGTGAAGTTGTACAAGTAGAGAAAAATAAACTGGTTATCTTTTTATTTTCATACAAAAATAGTCCATTCATTATCAAAGCACTTATTGAAATGTATTTAGGGATGGATAATTTACATTGCAAAACAGGTTGAATGTCAGCCACTGAATATTACATCCATTCCAGTTTATTTCGGGCTCTAAATGGACTGCCGCACTGTCTGACAAGCTGTCGTTCACTACGCCTCCTTTCCATTTACCTCCGTGCCCTGATGAGAAATCCATTCATCCCAACGAGAAACTCCGTGATCTCTGACCAAGCGCCAACAATCTCACTTCTGAACTAAAACTAATGTGGAAATTTAGAAAAGTTGTGGGCCGCTCGGTGGCACAGCGGTTAAAGCAAGCGGCCCCATGTACTGAGGCTACAGTCCCCCTGCAGCGGTCACAGGTTCAAGTCCCCATTCCTGTCTACAACTGGAATAAAGGCCACTAGAGCCACAAAAAATCTTTAAAAAAAAATAAGTAAAGGTTGCAGTTTGGCAACTGACCACTAGGGGCTTGCGCCAAAGGTCATGTTAAAATGTCCAACTTTTCAGCAGAAATCCTCCATAGTCTCCATAGCTAAATTTCACCTCCACGACAACTGTACGAGGGGGTGAATCTTTTTGTACCACATCGGGTGAAATTTATATAAAGTACCGGTAATACATTTATGTTTAATTCAGGATATAGACTTTTGACTGGTGTCCCGCTTAGTAGAGATGGGCGGTATGGACTAAAAAAATGTATCACGATAATTTCTGGCATTTATCCCGATAATGATAAAATTGACGATAAAAAAAAAAAACCAATTCAACCTTTGTAACTATAAATCTATCACCACATTCAGTCTTTGGAGCCCCCAAATCACTGCTCTAAAATAATACTAAATGCTACTAAACTACACCAATTAAATTGAATTGATAAAAACCAATTAAATGAGTCCACCTGCAAAACTGGAATGACTCAAACTCAAGCATTTCTTTCTCGCTCATTTCTTTTCCTTCCTTCCTTCCTTCCTTCCTTCCTTCCTTCCTTCCTTCCTTCCTTCCTCCCTCCCTCCCTCCCTCCCTCCCTCCCTCCCTCCCTCCCTCCCTCCCTCCCTCCCCCCTCCCTCCCTCCCTGATGCCCAGCTGGGTCCAAGGGCCCGTTCGCTCCACCCATTAGAATCATGGCACCAGCAGTGAGTCAGTATGAGGAACGAGAGACTTCAAAACCTTCAGAGAACCTAAGAATGACGACGCAGGGGGTTTGTCCAGTCATTTTACAGCAATGTCGTTTAGGGCAGTGGATGATGCACAGTGGCACATTCATCTGCATAAAGTTGGTCCACACTCAGCTTCGTGACGGCTGCCTCCTCAGGATGCTTTGCATCGCCACTGACCAAGCTTCTCCACGTTCCATAGAAACCAGCTAGGTGGTGTGGTGTGATTGATTTGTCTTGCATGGTGGAGGCCGGCTGCAATTCGCCTTGAATTTTTTTAGGAGAACGTACGCAGTGTGCCAACTAGCACTGGAGAACCAATATGCTCTCTTTCAACAAACAAACCTTCCGTTGTTTGACTGTGTAGTTGTATAGAATACAAGCGAAGGCTGTTTTTAACATCATCGCTGATCAGCAGTGAGTCAGCGTTTGAGCATCAGCCGTCCGTGCGGAGCTGCACTTCCCTGCCTTAAGAACTGGGGTGATGTTCATACAGGAGGGCATTGTATTTACAGGGGAACAAGGCATCAGAGTCTCTGCAGATCTCATGCATCACGCTGTTGTCAAATTTCTCGAGTATTTTATGTTTGATGTTTATGGAAAATGCAGCAAACAAGATTTCAGGGAACTGTTTGTCCACATGGACAGCAAACACATCTTTATCTCCACATCTTTATCAGTACTATCAGGAATGTCGGCCTGTTGTGTCCAGGAGACTGAACTATCTTTTCCTATAGAAAATTAAATCAATTGGCTTCGGCCTCCGCTCCCCCTCTTGCCCCCCCTACACGATTCATACGCACATAGGCGAAAGGCGGGGGGTCCGGGTCGTGGGGGGCACTGTCCCGCGTGGCCCGGCACTCCCCGCCTCACGGTTTTAACAGCAAAATAGACACTGCACATTCAACACTTAATAAATACATTTGACAAGGACACGTAGTTCGGGAGGGGGGGGGGTCTGTGTCATACTTGGCCCTCCCTCCTCCCTGTTTTTATGGCATTAATCACATGCACTCAACACAAGGGGCGGGAGGGGGTCCCACATCACCCGCGTTCCCTCACCGGCCTGGGCCTGGGACGGGTGGGTCGGGTTACCCGGGCCTGGCGGGGCCCGCCGTGCAGCCTGGGGTGCCTTCTGGCGGTGCTGGATCCCCCCGGGGAGGGGGAAACGGTGCGTGATTGTATGTCTGTGTCGGTGAGAATGCGGTATGGAAGGGTCCTGCCATGGAGGATTTGAGCCTCCATTGGCAGGACATCAAAAACTTAATAATTTATCAATATTATATTATACAAAGATGGTTATTATTATTAGTATTATTATTAGTATTATTATTAGTATTATTATTATTATGTATAGTATATTATATTATTATTAGTATAGGTATCGGATAGGTGAATGGATGAATGAATGGGATGCCTGGGTCTGGGGCCCTCCGTTGTCGGGCCTGCGCGTGTGTCGCCTTGTTGGGGGGTTCCCTCTCTCCGGGCCCGTCTCCGGTCCCCCCCGCTGCCTCTACGGCGGGGCGCCCCTCTGGTCTTGGAGGGCCACTTTCGTGGGGGACGGGTGCGCCTGCCCGCGTCGGCGGCCGGGGCGGCTCTGTCTCTCCGGGCGGGCTGGCCCCCTGCCGGGTGGGGGTCGCTGGCCTGAAGGGTGAGGGCCTCCTGGCCGCGTGTCCGGCCCGGGCCGGGTGGCCGGGGATTGCCTGGGTCGCGGTCCGCCGCCGCGGGATCCCTGGCTGCTTCTTTCCGCGCCGTGGGGGCCCCGCCCGCGGGCCCCCTCGGCCGCCGCCGGGTGGGGGGGGGGGCCTCGCAGGCGGTGGGTTGCCTCCCTCCTGCTTCTCCCCTCTGTGGGGTTGCCGGTGGCCTGGGTTCCGGGCTCTTCCTTGTCGGCCTCTGGTCTCACGGGTGGCGGGGTTGCTCCCCCCCCTCCCCCACTATAGATACACTTCAGGTGGAGCTTTGTTTGGTTTATTACACACATACACACACACACACACACACACACACACACACACACACACACACACACACACACACACACACACACACACACACACACACACACACACATATAGTAATTTAGTCACACGCATACACACACACACACACACACACACACACACACACACACATGCATGATCATATACATACACACACACACGCATAGACATACACACTGGCTTGTTCACCTGCATGCTGGCTCTCTAGTTTTTGGGTTTAGGTAGCGGTAGCGATAGCTTAGCTCAGACTGCGATCAGATCTCAAGATTTAGGTCGATTGCTGTTCGTGTTTTGGATGGCTCCGTGCCGGTTTCGTGCTTTGTTTGTGGTTTTTTTGTTGCAGATTTCCAGTGCTTGACGTGTGTCTCCGTGTGTTCCTGCTTCCTGGATTGGCAGTGGATGTCGTCACCACCCCCCCCACCCCCTCCCCCCCCCAAAAAAAAAAAAAAAAAAAAAAAAAAAAAAAAAAAAAAACACTGGGTTTGTATGTGTATGTTTATGTATGTGTACGCATATGTGTGCGTATATATATGTATATATTACATATAGTAATAATGCACATATATACACTTTTGGTTTCTACCGTCATGGTATCAATCAATAATATGTGTGCAGACAAGGTAAAAAAAAAAAAAAAAAAAAAAAAAAAAAAAAAAAAAAAAAAAAAAAGAAAATTAAATCAATAATTCAAAGAGTCAAGTGAAGTGAATAAGACAAGATATTACTGAGCACAACCACACGCTACGACATTATTGAGCTGGTTCAGTCTCTGCTCTGACAACCCTGGGGAAAGTCCTGATCATCCCGATCACTCTGCAGATCATCATGTTAAAGAGGGACAAAACCTAGTTAGAGGAGCCCTTGAGCTGCACCTGCATCCAAACATCGTTATTTTCTCTTTCTTTCTCATGGACTCAGACATGAACCTTCAGAGACACATTAGAACAATTACAAAATTGGTGTTCTGTCACCTGAAGAACTTGTCTAGGATCAAGGGACTAATGTCTCAGCAGGATCTTGAAAAACTCATCCCTGCGTTTATCTTCAGTCGTATTGATTACTGTCTTCACTGGTCTGCCTAAAAAGTCCACCAGACAGCTACAGTTTCTCACCAGAACTAAGAAAGTGGACCACATCACTCCAGTTCTGACATCTTTACACTGGCTCCCTGTACCTCAGAGAGTAGACTTTAAAATGTTTCTGTTAGTTTATAAATCACTGAATGGTTGAGGACCAAAATACATCGGAGACTTGTTGTTGCCATAGCAACCATCCAGCCCTCTCAGGTCTCCTGGTTCAGGTTTGCTCTGTGTCCCCAGGACCAGAGGTCAGAGGTTCAGGTGACGCTCCTCACTACATTTACCGGCTCTCTCCTCCTCTATTGACAGATCGTCTGCAATTCTAGCCTGTACGTATCCCGCCCTGATTTTCTCGTGATTATCTGATTCAATTGTTCAGACCCATTTCTTCTTACCTCGTCTCTCATCTGGCCCTTTTGGATTTGTCTGCTTGGCCTCTAACGGATCTTTTGGTTCTCGAATCCAACGGGCTTGTTGGATTGGTCTCTGCCTTGCTCTCTCTGGATCTGCATCTCTGGACGGCTCTAACGGTTATTGGAGAATATTGGACTAGGCTCCCTGGACTATCCCACACATTATTGGATGGATTATTTAGTTACTGAAAAGTAATAAACTCTTATCATTGTTCTGTTTCTTGAGTCTGTGGTTCCTGCGTATTTAAAACGTTACAGAAACATGGGGAAGCAGCATTCAGCTTCTATGCTCCACAGATCTGGAACAAACTTCCAGAAAGCTGCAGGGATGCTGAAACCCTCAGTTCCTTTAAATCAAGGTTAAAAACTCATGTGTTTACAGCTGCCTGTGACTGAATTATTTAAACCCTTCTGAATTTAAATGTAAACACTGTTACTTTCAGCACTAATAACTAGTCTAACTTTTATCTGCCACTGTGCAGAAACTCATATTTTCTCTCTTCACTTTCCATGGTTTTATTATGTAAAGCACCTTGAACTGCCTTGTTTCTGAAATGTGCGCTACAAATAAACTCACCTTTCCTCTCCTTTAGCGTGGTTGCCATGTTTGTTTACGCAGCTACTGCACGAGTGGGAGAGATTTGTGCACGATTTTTGTGTTTTACGGTCTCAGCTCCGTCAATGAAAGGTTAAGGTGTGTGGGAGGCTGCCTGAGTCATGTCGGAGCGCTGCACAAGAGAAAATCAGTCAAATCTATGTATATTATCTGCCCAGCTCATGTGTGGTCTCCTGCATTTTGATAATCTGTTCAGATTTTGAAAATCTTTCAGTGTGTGCCAGCCTTAAGTGCACACTGTACCGGGGTGTGATGCCACCTGGTTTCATGACAACGGGCATGAGCTCTAGTCTCTCTCACTCGCACATGATGAAAGCACACAATAAATTCCTGCTGCCTGGTGTTGCATACAATGATGATGTGGAAAAAAACCCAACTCAAGTTATTTTGCAGCATAGCACACTTGTATGGGTTGGAAATATGTTATGTAAATGTTGCACAATGTGACTAAATGGTCCCAGCCTGGAGCCCGGGAACAACCAGGAGGACACTGATGTTAAAAGTTCTGATATGAAAATGATTTGAAACCAAAAATAAAAAAAAAAGGATGTTCTTTCTTTTTCATATAACTGCTCAAGAATTATTTGCTGTAGCCGTCTAAATGTCAGTGAGCCCGATTAACTCTGACAAAAGACACTTCACTGAGGATCTGCAGCACTGACTGTTATATTTTGCAAATTATGCAAAATCCCTATTTGCGCAGTCAGCCTGAGGGGCTCAGGAACAGAGCCTCTGTTTTTAGTTTGTTCAGCTCCTTTGAGTCACTGGCTCTGATGCTGCTCCACCTCGACGTCTGCAGAAAAACAACTGGTTTGGGGATGAGAAGAGTTGTACTGGAAGTTTCACTTTTACAGAGGAGTTGAAGAGCAATGAGGGAGCACTGAGAGCAGCTCCTTTTCTGCTGACCACCTGCTCGGACACAAAACCCATCTTTCTCACAAACTGCAGTCTGTCAGATAGTCGATAATCCAGGAACAGCGGAGGGATCTGCTAGTTTTCAGGGGTTTCTCACATAACAGTGCAGACTGAATTAAATGCATTGCAGAACTCTCTTGATGCGTGATGAAAGAGCGAGTGGTCTACGATCCTTGTGGACGGATGGGTGAGGTTTTATAGTTGCTGGAATAAGGGAGAATTTCTTCCATACCACTGGAAGTGCTGTGGTATCTTACTCAGCTGCTCTGCAGAGGTCTTCAGACTCCAGCGCTGACAACATCTGGACCTTAGTTCTTTTCATTTTCAGTCTCTCCAGATATTTTTTCACCTCACCGCCGGAGACAGGCAGGAAAGGTGGCAGAGGGCGTGTCAGTGCTTCTTGATGTGGAGGGAACGGAGGATAAGGCTGGATTAAGTTCCATGAGTGAGGTGGAAGATGAGACTGTAAAAGGTGTGAAAGGGAAGCTGTGAGTCCAAAGAGTGTGTGAGGTCTGCTTAGCCGGGGGCGGGAGAGGATGATGCCGTTCAGTTTATTAGCTCTGTCCAGGTTTGCTTTAGACTTTTACATCTCTCACTTCACAGCCCAAAGGCTGAAAGACATTGTTCAGTATAAGACTAAAATAAAAAAAAAGGAGTAAAGATGCCCTAAAGCAAGTGTGAGTGATCCGCCTCATTCTCAAGTGTGGCACATCTGCACTGATGGAGATAGGGCTGGGTATCGATTCAAATGTCAAGAATCGATTCGATTCCGATTCTTAATATTCAGAATCGATTATCATGATTCGATTCGATATTGATTTGGCTTAGTGTTATTTAAAATGTTTTTTGAGCTGTTGCCTGAATTATATGACTGTAAAATAACTAGTGAAATAATAATTTCACAATAATTATTGTGAAATAACTAAGAAATAAATAACTCAAACAGGCCTTTCAATATCCATTTAAAGTGCAAAAAAGAAAGAAATTGCAACAGTTCATGCAGTCAACAAATCATTTTAGCTTATCTAATTTATTCTGTCACCACGCACACATATTGCTATGAAGCACCTGGCATTTTTCAGAAGTGTCATGACAAACTGTGTGTCCGACTACTGGGATTAAAGTTCACCTGGCAAAAATGATGGGAATGAAAAAATAAAAATAAAAAAAAATCAATCTTTAGACATAAGAATCGATTTTTAGGAATTAATACGAGAATCTATTTAGAATCGGAAAATCTATTTTTTCAACACAGGCCTAGATGGAGAGGTCCACTTGGACATGGTACGGTTGCTCACACAAGTGGACGGGGGCAAGTATGCAACGTCTGCCGGACATGTAGGTCAAACAGTTCCTCGTTACAATCATTTAAAAACAAACTAGTGTAATCCAGATATTGCAAAATGTAAGAGTGCCCGGTCTGAGTGGACAAATTCAATGAATAAGTACCAGTCATGTTTTTGCCATATTATCTGTGCTGTTCTCCGAGACTGTTCACACTTTGAGTAAACACACAGAGGCTAAATGTAACAATGTGATAATGTATATACAAATGGCAAACGGGGAATGAGGAGGGAGGGGCAGCCGTGCCTGACTACTGTCAGAGCGCCCTAATCCACCTGAAATTAACTCATCTCCAAAAGCTGTTTTAGCGCTCAGACGCCTGGAGACCAAAGGGACCGATCAGAGCGACCGACAAAAAGAGCGTGTGTTTACGTGGCTTCCTTTTATATATTCTTAACGGCGACCAAAACCTGCACTGCACGGAAACATGGACCAAACTGCAGTACCCAAGAGTTTGAAGGTCATTTTGGGTTAACGCCTGGTTTCAGGATTGGGGTTATAGTTGGGTCTAGGGCAGGGATTAAGGGCAGGGATTCAGCCGAGTCCTCTGTCACTAGTAATTTGTACGTAGAGAGTTACATAGCAAGTTCATCCGCTGATTGAACTTTCAGACACTACAGCAGTAACTGGGTTGGCCTTTGTAGCTCAAACATGCAGGATCCAGCCGTACTTGGGTTCAATCAGGGTCCTGGAGCTTTCACACCCCAAACTGACAAGAGTTTTCTTACAGCCGTGCCGAGACGTCCTCGTCCAAGCCGCCTCGGTGTGCCCTCTATTATGAACACTGGAGCGAGGTTACTGTGTTAACGCTGACATAAGTGAACCGTATTCATGTCCAGAGGGACTTCGGGTCGTCCTAAATCGGCATCGATTTTGAAAACCTCCTCTGATTAATTGCCCGATGTCTGATTCATTTTTTTATTTTTTTTATTTTTTTTTTCATCATTACATTACAACTTTTGGTTATTTTTTTGTTTATCCCCAAAAAAGGAATGTTTTGTTGGAATAACTGGTGCCATGTTTTTGCCTTTAAATATGTTTAAAGGTATGAAAACATTAAAGTGTTAGGTTATAATTGCATAAATTGTCTATTTCATTACTTTATATACTGTCTTGGGGTTACATTTGCAAAAAATGCTAAAAACCAAATGCTCAAAAATTAAAAACCAAATAAACCGAAAATGGAACAAATAAAAACGGAATGTGGGAAAAAATAAAACCGATTTCATCCGTCTCTGTTTGCTGCCCTGGATCTGTTTGGTAATTCTGACCCACATGATGTTTCTGAAAGCAGTTCTATCAGCATTCTGGGAGCTGATTGGTCCTTACAGCATCATTAGCTGCAATACTTGCTGTTTAATCTCAATATAATACTAGTAGTAATATTTTGCATAACTACAGTCATATAATTCATGCAACAGCTCAAAAAACAGTTTTAATAACAATAACCCAAATCAATATCGGAATCGAATCGAATCGAATCAAATCAAATCTTGATAATCGATGCTGAATCTTAAGAATCGGAATCAAATCGATTCTTGATATTTGAATCGATCCCCAGCCCTAGTGAGGACAACAGACGTAATTTCCACAGCACGTTTCTCAGTAACCTAGCTTGACCTGTGTGCCTTTCAGGTTTTACTTTTACTTGCTGCCTCACCATTTTTCAGTGGCACCACCTCCTTCTGAACAAATGCACGTCGCCCGAGGGCCACTAATGTCAGCGCGGTGATCTAAATCCCTTATCAGCTCGACATCACCCCCTCTGGAAAAATAAGGAGTAAACTGACACCTTGTTTTCACCATTGTGTGCGTCTTTGTTGAAAGGAAGACTGTCACATAGAAATCCAGAGCGTGTCGCACCTTTGTGACCTCCGCTTCCTACCGGCTGCTGTAGTTTAAAGCTTTGTGGGAACTTTGTGCGTCAGCAGAGATATAACGAGACTCATTTTAACAGGGTAATCTCTAAATCCATCCCGTCACACTGAACTATTGTTCTGGTGCAGCTCGCTGCTGGGGTCGGCTCCCTGAGCGCAGGAGGCTAACGGTCGTAAGCAGTTGTCTTGTGTCTGGGCATTTGCAAAATAAACACAGTAAAGAATGTGGCTGAACTGGCAACGGCCTGGTATTTAATCATTAACTTGCAGGCTGTGCAACAAGTGACAAAAAGTGAAGTCAAAAGTGAAGTCAGAGCTGAAAACTTGAAAGATTCATTTGCTTTCAAGGAACATACATTTCAAACAAATACTCAGATAAACAACTGAATTAAAAAAAAAAAAACACTTCCTAAGCACTGGGATGCTCACGTGGGGAACAGACACAAAGACAGATGAGTCCAGCGAGCTGAGCAAAGTAAACAATACCATGGCCTTAAGCTGCAAATAAAAGAGAGATGAGCAAAAATGAGCTCTCTTCCAACCATTCCTATCTTTTTTTTCCCTCTTCAACATGCTATTCTGTCCTGTCGTGGCTCTAATGCAACAAAAACCTGGCTCGCTGGCCCACAAATACACACACGGGCCTTCTCGCTGTCCCTTCTGGGTTAAACTTGGGAGAATAGATTGTTTAGACCTGGTTATACTGACAGAGATAAACACAAACAAGTGAAACAACGTTCTACAACGGGCCGATACAGAACAGTGAGCTCATCCTGTGTGTGTTTACAGTTGTGAATGTGTGTGTGTGTGTGTGTGTGTGTGTGTGTGTGTGTGTGTGTGTGTGTGTGTGTGTGTGTGTGTGTGTGTGTGTGAGAAGAAGGGGGTGTGTTTGTGTTTGCTGTGGGAGGCCGGGACGGTCCGGGAAGGGAAGGGCAGCTCTGTGAGCTGCAGTCATTTTTCCACTGAAAATAAGGGTGTCACCTGAAAACAAAAGCAAGTTCAACTGACACCAGACGAGACAAAAGAGATGTGCTACGGGAAATAAATGCGCCGACGCAGGCACGCTTGGGTTTGTTTTTCAGTAAAACTGCTCAGAGTAATCCTCATCATCAAAACTGCATATTTCTTTATGTCACAATGCATTTCATTCAGCTTTTAAGGGAGAAACATGTATGTTCATCCATGCATGCTCCAAGCAAAGCTAGGCTCATATAAACATGGGTTTAAAAGCGCCACCTGCCATACAGCGTATCTAAAAACTTTGGTTAGATTTGGTAATTAAAAAAAAAAAAAAAGTCACATTTTGGTCAATTCGACGGTTTGACACTTTACTCACACGCGCCTTAAACCAGCAGGTAAATACACCGACCTGTTCAGGGGATACCTGCTTTCACCACCAGACTATACAATGAAACACCTGTATTGAGCGGACTGAGCAGTAGGGGTGGGCAAAAATATCGATACGGCAATATATCGCGATACTTTTCCAGCCGATTTAATATCGATATTCAAAATTTGAATATCGATTTTTTTTTTTTTTTAATCCCCGATTTTTTTCCCATTATATCAACCAGTGCTCCTACCTAAGTGACAGTCCTGGGCATTGCCACTCTCTACCAAGGGCCCTGCACCTTGCTCAGGTTTTATTTCACGTTTTATTTCATTTTATAATTTATTTTTTATATAACACAATTGCCTGTCCTTAAAAAATGAAAAATAATGGACAGAGGTTTATTTATTTATGGATTTATATCTATACTGACTGATCACTGTGCCTGTCCTTGGTTTTAGTACCCATCTTTCTTGTGTTTATTATCATTTGCCACATAATTAAAGCAACCTCATACTAAATTTAATGTTAATTTCATATGATGTAAATAATATGAAAAACATATACAAATATGTTGTAACTTTAGCTTGTATAGTTATAATAAAACATTGTTTTGACTCAGTTTGTCCCATGAATTGTCACTATAATCTGATGAACGTGCAACTCGGATTTTAAGATCCATCACTATCATCTGATGTACATATATACAACTTGGATTTTAAGATGTGTAATGCATTTTTTAAATTTTTCGGTGAACTATGTAGAATATAATAATCGGGATATCACATAATCGGGATATCGCAATGTGTATCGTATCGTGGCTCAAGTATCGTGATGCGTATCGTATCGTGAGGTCCTTCCCAATACCCACCCCTACTGAGCAGCAGTGCAGGGACTGTTGCCATGCATGAGAGATAACAGCTGGAGAGGCCAGTGTGGAGAAGCGGAGGCATCTTTAATGTCAAGGAATGCTTTCCAACATCCCAGACAGTTGTCTGTACAAACAGCTGGGACTTTCATATCCTGCCGAGCATCAGCTCGTGATAGCATAATCCTGGCCAATCAGCAGCCGCCCAAGTTTTTAGAAACTTTATCACATGTCATCTCCGGCAAAAAAAAAAACAACAATAATAATTGTAATCACATGCACAAAAACAACAGCCCTCTATGCCGGAACAGTTGTTCTCTATGAATGTTAATGTCATTTTGTTGTTCAGCACAGTTCCAGCTTAGCACTCTCTTTTCATGACCAGTGAAGGGCTGTGAGTGCAGGGGTGGTCAAACACATATCTGAAGAATGATGAAGAGAGAGCCAATCACGGTCATCATACACGCGTTATTCTTGTGTACAAAATGTTGCAGGAAGTCAAAGAAAAAAAATGCAAAGGGAAAAAAAATGTTGTAGAAGAATAGAGATGTACGCAGATGAACTCTCTTTAAAAAGGAGTAAAAGAGTGAAACTGCTGTGCGAGAGTGTGTGTGTTGAACCATTTCCATTCCCTCCACCCCGCTGCAAACCCTACAAAAACAGAGGAATTTGGCTTTCAGTCGCTCTCACACAGACAGAAGAGCAGATGTGAGCCAAACCGCTGCATACCAGCTCAAATCTGACCCTGGGTATCATGAGAAATCTCCCTCCCAAGCAGGAAAAACACAGCTTGGCCTCTGTTTCCATGTCCATCGCTGCTTCCCCATGTGTAGTGCAACCCCAGACTTCAACGCATCTGTGTGCATGCAGTAACTACTGACCTCTGAACTTCCTTTATTCTTCCTGAATTTGAATTATACCAAAATCCTGATCTCTCTAGTCACGGGTTTGTTAGGTAACACTTCCTATTTGCACGTTAAGACTATGTGTGCGTGCGTGTGTGTGTCCCACCTTGAAGCTGGCCAGCTCTTGCTTGGTGAATCCATTACTGTGGATGATTTTCATCTGTTTGACCAGTGTGCTTTTGCCGCTCTCTGCAGCACCTGTGGGACGATGGGAATCAGTGGAAAGAAAATCCTCAGCAGGAAGTTCAAAGTGACCTTGAGTGCATACTTGTCAAGTCTCCTGTTTTGGCCGGGAAACTACCGTATTTGACCCCTCTTTCCCGCCGTCTCCCCCGTGTTAGCATTTTCCCGTAAATTTCCAGTTTTATAATTTAATAATTTTTAAACAGCAAACTGAATTGTCACTAGCCTCACGAGAACTGCCCCCTGCTGTAGCCTGGGTGAAAGTTCTCGTGAGGTTAGTGGCAACAACAGGAGCAAACTCGGAACAACAAATCAGAGATGGATGGATGTAACGAGACAGAAGATGTTTCTGACAAAAAAAGAAGACTTGGTATAAATATCTCTAAAAATGGGAAACCAAATTTACTTTTCTAAAGAGGAGATACAGAAACATGCGTCTGTGACATCAGTCAGTGAATACCAGAGAGCCACATGAGTGAAAAGGACAAATTAAAGAAAATGTAAATGTTTCACTTGAAGATAATTAATGTGTATAATTAAACATTATAAATAAATGTGCTTTAATCCACTTTTGTGTTTTCATTTAGGCTCTATTATAGGAATTACACACATAGGAATGTCCACAGTATTTCAGTCAATAAAGATAGGGTATCAGATTCTGAGCACATAATTGTAGTCTGTAAGTGGTTGACAGGTAGTTATTTTAGATTTCTCGTAAATCTGTCTTAAAATGTAAGATACTGGAACTGGACTTTTACAAAGGACTTTTACCTTCCTTTATGCCAGACTTCACACAATCAACGCACTTTAAAATACAGAGGACCATCCCTATGGAACAATTTACATCACTAAAATCAATATCTTCACTGGCTTTCTTCAAAAAACACTTGAAAACATTTGAAAAAATAATTTTTTAGTTAACACTTCTGGAGTTGTTAAATTGTACTTTTTTATGCAATTATCCTACATCTTCTTAATATTTCCCCATCTTTCAATAATTCAGTATTATTTTTCTTTTTCATGTTAAATTGTCTTTTTCTGTTTTATATTATGTATTTCCATATTGTGTTTTTGCTTTTGCTGCTGTTATTGTTGTTTATGTTTGTTTTATAAAAGGGGAGGCATTTTCATAAACCTTTTTGGCTTCCACCTCTCCTGCACAATGCTTCATTTGACCTTTGTTTTTACTGTTCTGTTTTATGTGCAAAATAAACTAAACTAAACTAAACTAAACCTGGGTTGGGCTGGCGGGACAGCGGTGGACAGTTTCCTGTATTTTTAACTCCAAAACTCGACAGGTATGCTTGAGTGTGGTCCAGAAGTGTCAAGTAATAAAGTACAAATACTTCGTTACCTTACTTAAGTAGAAATTTTGGTTATCTATACTTCACTGGAGTAATTATTTTTCAGACGAATTTTTACTTTTACTCCTTACATTTTCATGCAATTATCTGTACTTTTTACTCCTTACATTTTAAAAACAGCCTCGTTACTCTATTTCATTTCGGCCTTTAAAAAAAACTATCCAGTTAAATTGCTCCATCCGGATAGAGTGAATTTGGTTGTGGTTGTTTCAGATGTTCTTGTCCAGTTTTGTTCTTACATCCGTTCCCTCAGATTCCTGCAACTAAACTTGGATGTACATTCCAATAAAGGTTAGGATAAATGATAACATGCCTCTGAAGTTTGACTTTTTGCACCATTACAATACTTATAGGCAACTAGTCATCATATCTCCTGCTCTCTGAAATACATGTTAATGCTCAATAGTACACATATATGGTTCTTTAATATATTTGCATTTTACTAAGATGCATTAATTTTCAATGGCTTTTGTCCTTAATGGCTTTTTTCCCCCTTACATTACTTTTACTTTTATACTTTAAGTAGTTTTGAAACCAGTAGCCTACTTTTATAATTTTACTTGAGTAAAAAACTTGAGTTGATACTTCAACTTCTACAGGAGTATTTTTAAACTCTAGTATCTATACTTCTACCTGAGTAATGAATGTGAATACTTTTGACACCTCTGTCCAGTTTTGTTCTTACATCCGTTCCCTCAGATTCCTGCAACTAAACTTGGATGTACATTCCAATAAAGGTTAGGATAAATGATAACATGCCTCTGAAGTTTGACTTTTTGCACCATTACAATACTTATAGGCAACTAGTCATCATATCTCCTGCTCTCTGAAACACATGTTAATGCTCAATAGTACACATATATGGTTCTTTAATATATTTGCATTAAGATGCATTCATTTTCAATGGTTTTTGCCCTTAATGGCTTTTTCTCCCTTACATTACTTTTACTTTTATACTTTAAGTAGTTTTGAAACCAGTACTTTTATACTTTTACTTGAGTAAAAAACTTGAGTTGATACTTCTACAGGAGTATTTTTAAACTCTAGTACTTTTACCTGAGTAATGCATGTGAATACTTGTGACAGCTCTGGTGTGGTCTCACCTAGCAGGAGTATTTTCACCATGTTCATCTCCCTCTTGGCGTCCTGGTACAGGCTCCGGTCGATGCCGGCGCTGTGGATCCTCGCCTTCTTCTCCTCCTCCGTCACTTCTGTACCGAGACACAGTCCCATCCTGAGCGATCATCTCCTCCCGACCACAGAGCAAACCCCCGGGCTGGGGGGGGGGGGGGGGGGGGGGGGGGGGGGTCAGTCCGAGCTGGTGTCTGCGGGCTCCCCGGAGGGGCTCCCGGCCATCTCCAGCTGGTCCCGCCAACTCAGGGAAGACTGTGGTGTGAGCGGCAGCTGCTCATCCCTCCCGCCGCCCTTCCTGCAGCGGAGCCCGGCCAGAGAAGACGGAAGACCGGCGTGGCCGCCGCGGAGCTCCAGCAGTTCAAACTGCACTTCTGCCGCCTTTTGGGAGAGACCCCAGCCAGTCCCGGGTCTGCCTCCTCCCCCTGAACCCTGCTGGTCCCCCTGATCCCCCTGAACCCTGCAGATCCCTGCTGATCCTGCAGCCCAGATGCGGGAGTTCCCGCACACTTCCCTGGGAAGTGACGTGACTCTCACCTGAGCAAAATCAAAAATGCTCCCTGAAGCCTGATTTATGGTTCTGCGTTAAATCGACGCAGAGCGTACGCCGTAGGGAAAGGCGTAGGCTCTGCGTTGGTGTAACGCGGAACCATGAATCAGCCTTAACTCAATACAGAGTTTTTTTTTCAATTCAGGAGACCCCGTATAATCTTAGACCGCGTTGAATTGGTTTGATATTGGATATTATGAATTCAACACCCATAAAACTTGTGATACATACCACTGATTTTGGTCAAACCACTTGTGATGTGTTCATGGTCATCTAGACTATATATCACAAGAGAGTAATTATTATAAAATCATATTATGGGCTGATTTAATGAGGTTTAATGAAGACAATCGGTGTTATGTATATCACAAGTTTTATGGGTGTTGAATTCATAATATCCAATATCCAATAACCAATTCAACCGCGGTTAATCTTAGAGGTGTCTGCAATTTTACTGTAGAAAAAGCTAAAAAAGGTATGAAAAGGAGATTTGTCTCCATTACTGGAGATAAATTCTGGAATGATGCCAACATAAATTTAAAAACATGTCATTCTCTTTTGGTTTTTAAGGAAATGGTTTGTAAAGCTATTTTTGAAGCTTATAAGTGCGATTGACTATTAATGTTTATTTGCTTTTCTGTTGTTTCTTTGCCTTTTGTTGTTTCTTTGCCTTTTGTTGTTTCTTTGCTTTTTTGTTGTTTCTTTGCTTTTCTGTTGTTTCTTTGCTTTTCTGTTGTTTCTTTGCTTTTCTATTGTCTCTTTGGTTTTCTGGAGGTTGGTAGCCAAAAAAAAGAAAGTTGGTAATATAGGATAGGCTTTTATAAGCAGTTTGCTTCTGCCTATGCCTTTTCAGTCATTGTTCAACAACATGATTATTAGTTTTGTGTGAAATGTCAATGCTGTGCACAATGTCATTTTGGTGTTGTGTTGTTTTTGTGTTGTCATGACTGAATAAACTTAATTCATTCATTCATTCATATTACAAAAAAAAAAAGTGGACCATAGACTTACTCAGTGACGTTACACGCAGGTAAAAACAATAATAACGATGCACGAAATAGGGAGGTTTATAAAAAGAAATTGTTAGAATAATGCTTTTTCTAAGATCCCTGAACCTGCCAGCAAGGTCCAGCCCCAGGTAAGCGCCTGCTCTCTCACCAGCCACAACCATGAAAGAAACAGGAAATAGGAAATGAAAAAAAGAGATGAAAAATGAAAGGAAATGAAAAAATAAACCATGTTTAAAAAGAAACAAAATATGCCATCTATCTGCCAAGACCTTGATATATCACATTTCAAACAAAGAATGCATCAAACCCAGAGACAAAAAAAAAAAGATAAAAATGATATTAATAATTCAAACACAATCAAAATAGAATAACATTTCTAAGATTACATTTACAAAAACAGCTAAAAACAATTATTATTATTAAAATATTTAGCCAAAAACAAAGATAAGGAGCAACATAGTCAACAAGGCGCAGCCAGACAGAAGAACTTTAATAGTTGCTTTAGTTGTGGTATTTAACATCAAGAGGAAGTTGTTTGCATCTTTATGCAGCATAGAAGCTAAACGCACCATGTTTGCTTTTTACTGATATAGCAGCCGGCTGATCCCAGTGCTCCACTTGGTCTTTATTCTAGAGCAGAAATGTGTTGTGGCAACATATTTATGAACTACCAGCAACACTTAATTCTGTAGGAACCTGGCAGTCAGTGCAAAGATGTGAGGACAGGGTGACGAGTTCTCCTGGTTCTTGTTAGATGAGCTGAAAAAGTGAAAGACCTGGCAAAATATATGAAATGTGAACATGAGATCACTGATTGTTAGTATTTGTTAGAGGTTATTAAAAAGCTGCTTTAGTTGACAGCCTTGACTCCAACATTCCTGACCAGGATGTTTGTCTCCATTCCTCTGGAATAAAGGTGGGCAGCAACTTTTATTCTTTCCTTTTTGTTGCCAAATATGATTATTTATGTGTTTACTTGATTTAGTTGATGCAAGTTTAATTTCATCCAGGTAGCCACCTGTTAAGCACCTAAAGTGTGAGTCTATAGCCCATGGTTAAAGAGAAATGATATGCCAAATATGGAACTATCTGTAAGAGGCTCTAAAACAGACTTTATGACGACAGCTGGAGACCCATATGCACAAAATAGTTTATAGTTGTTCTGAATCTCTCTTAGTCTGCCTGTCCTGGTAGTCAGTCGGATAAATGAGGGACCAGATGTTTCACAATGTGTCCAAGTCTGAGTATATAGTAAAATAAAACATATCAGCGTCAGTTGTGGTATTTGAGGGAGTGTGAGACACTTTACGATATAAACATTTGTCCTGTTTCTGTCAGTAAAAATAGAAACTATTTCAGAAGAGGTTTTTATCTCAGCCCTTAAATATATTTCACTTATCTCACTTGCTACTTGCTTATTTTTATTTTCCCGTGTGTATTGTTTGCTTTATAACAGGGGTGTCCAAATCTGGTCCCTGAGATCCCCCGTCCTCCATGTTTTGGATCCCAACTCCAACACACTGAATTCAAATGAATGGATCCCCAGCAGCGTGCCACCAGGCTCTGCTCCACCGTGGGTTTGGCCCATTTCACTGGATTCAGGTGTGTTAGAACTGGGACGCATTAACAAGCAGGACAGCGGACCTCAAGGACCGGACTAGAAGAGCCCTGGTCTAGATCCTCACCTGTGGAAACCCGTTAGTGATGCTTCTAACCTCACCGTTAGTGATGCTTCTAACAATAGTATTTATTCTGGGAGGAAAATTTAGTCCAACCTTTGAAGTATAATGTTCAAATAATGTTCAAAGCAAAAAAATAGATCATTACCAGAACAGTTGCAAAATTTGTTCAGATTGGAGGATGAAGACAACAGACTTAAACATGATTTCAAACATACTTTTGCAAGGCTAAACATAAAACAAAGGTGTATTTCTGTTACAGGTGTAAAATTATGGCATGGACAAAGCAAGGAACTGAGAGGTTGCACAAGTTTGTATCAACTTAAGAAAATGTTTAAAAAAGAGAAGATAAGTGCCTACAAAAAAGAAGAAGGGGAAAGAGAAAAAGAATAGATAGAGTGGTATTTTTTGTTTGTTTTCATGTTATAAATATGTGATAGATAGATTGGTGTTCAGTAAGTCAACGTAACTGTATTAACGGAGAGGGGCAGGTATCATAAGTTTTCTTCTTCCTGCTCCTTTTCTTTCATGGTGGTAATGTGTAATTCATGAAATTTTGTACAACATTATTGAGAATATATACCATGAATGGAAGAAATGAAATGAAATGAAATGAAATGAAAAAGAATTATGACATGAATACTTCAAGCCTTTTAAAGGGTTACATCCATCTGCAGTTCACATGCCAGTGTGAATATATACAGACATGGGCTTGAATTAAATAATCAAATAACCTGAAACTGACAGTTAATCATGTTCTGAAAATCAGACATCACTTTTTAATTGTGCTTCAACAGAATTATGAAAAAAAACAAACACTAATGAAATTGGTCTGTTGTGATGTGTGCCAGACCTGCACTCATAAAAGGTTTCTCCAAGCACAGAATAACTCCAATCAGCTTTCACATCTTTAATATTTAAACTACTTTTGTGTAAAACAAGCTGATCAATTATTTAAAATGAACTTTTCAGTAATAATTGACAGGAATAAATTTAGAATGAAGTAATAGATACGTTGTTTACATGTCGACTTAAGATGTAGTTTCATGTGAAATATTTAAAACAATGTTTCACATAGTCACTCAGTAAAGGATGTGATTGCTGACAGGAGCAGCAAGATGAAATGTGAAGTGCATAGAGCCTTTTTTCCAGGCTTAAATCAGTCAAATGCCTAAATGCATCTGGTTACAGAGAACACGCCGTGAAACGGGACAAAACTCTGTAACAGCTATGAAATATGCTGATGGCCAAACTGAACATGTGATTAATGTCGGGAGGAAAGACAAGAGGACAGACAGACGCTCAAACATGCAGCGACTGAAGTCGCAGCGAAGGCCTGGCGAAGTGTCACACGCAGGAAACTCAGCATTTGGTGACGTCATCACCAGGCAGTCGCTGACTTAAAGGGTCAAACAGGGTCCTGAATATCATTTCAGTCTGCCCAACACGTGAAAATGTCTCTAAATGTAAATATCCCAACGATACGGTTCCTAAAATTGAATACAATTGTTGGACCCCTTTGAATTAAACTGGAGTCGACTTTGATCAAGTCTTGATTGTTCAATTATATTAGACGACAAAAGAAAAAGGAACAATGGAAAAATGATTTAAAAAAACAGTTTTGAGATAGGGAGAGACAGAGAGAGAGATCAACAAATGACTTTTTCCAATGATACATCTGTTGTGTGCTGAGTGATTAAATCCTGTACAAGGGTCCCTGGCTGTGTATTAAATAAATGATAATCTGCAGGTCTGTGATGTGTGAGAGAGAGGTGCTTATTCCAGCTGAAGCCTGGCCTCATTTCACCGCCTCACTGGGCCGTGACTATGTGCTGATCAAACAGGGATCCACACACACACACACACACACACACACACACACACACACACACACACACACACACACACACACACACACACACACACACACACACACACACACACACACACACACACACACACACACACACACACACACACACACACACACACACACACACACACACACACACACACACACACACACACACACACACACACACACACACACACACACCAAGAAAAACGCATGACACTTTTCCAGAGATTAACATTTTATGATGAAAGTTCCAGACACAAATATAGTTACTGAAAAGCCATGAAAACACAGACAATATAAAATTATTATAAACTTTTTCATTCCACCACTACAATCCTGCCTTTGAACCCACGCAAACACACACACACGCACGCACGCACACACACAGATATGCTCTATGTAAGATGGCTAAAGCAACAGACAGTAATCTCCAACTACCTGACAGAGAATACTGGGATTGTCCAATAATTTAGAAAAAAAAAAGAAAAAAAGGAGAGAAAAAAAAGACATTCTTTGAAAACAAACTGAAGTGATGAGGAATTTAACTTTTCTGACAGCTGCAGAGACATTCAAGCAGATTTCTGCAGAAGCTGATACCATCCAAAAGCCCTTCAATTATTTACAGCTTCATGAAGGAGGCACTAATTTAATTTATAAACGCACTCACACTCACTGACTCACATCAGCTCACACAAAAATACACATACACGGTGCAAATTTAGGTAGTAAAGTCCACCGGATACTTCACAGATATAACAATGTTTTTTTTTTTTCCTCCTTTCTTTTTTCACAGGATGGACAAAAAAAAGTGGCCTAAAGAAATTAAATGTGTTAAAAATAGAGCACATTCAGACACGGAAGAGGGTAAGACTGAGCTTTAAATCTAATCTAACGGGTTTAAAAAGCTAAAAAACATTACTGACAAGAACATCAACTCTTTGTCAGTGAGTTATGCATCATTACAAACTTAACATTCTGCATGTAGTAGTGTAATTCAATGATGAAAAAAATAAAAGGAAAAAGAATAAAACAAGGTTTTCTATGGAGAAAAGGGATTAAAGGGATTTTGCAGGTAAAAACTTTTTTTTGAAGATTTAAAGCAGGATTTTGGATCCCTTTGGACGTGTAGTGAAGAGGGTCTGACCGGACCCAGCCGAGAACCACAAGGACTTTCAGACTAGTTCTGCAGAATCCTCTTTACTAAAGCTCAGTGTGTCTGGACGAGTAAAACGGAGGTGAAACATGAGCTCACTAGTGAGCAGGCTGAGCTGCAGCTTCACCCTCCTGCTGCTCCCTTTTCTTCATTGCCTCAATCACTGCAATTTCCTTGGCTTCTTTTTTTTGGTTCCTGGCTTCAAACTGCAGCCTGATAACAGGAGATGTGTCAAAAAGCACAGAATAAATACATGATATCAGCTCTGAAAGTTGGGAGGTAAATAAGGATGCAGAAGGAGAGCAGTCACTCACCTGTTTTCAATGATTCTTTGGACAATGTCATCAGTGGTAAGACTGTTTTGACTATTGATGGTCTTGAATATGCCCCTCTTCTTAGGTTCCTGGGTGAAGAACATACATGGTCACATCCAAGGACAAAGTACCCACGCCATTTCCTGTGATTAATGAGGCTCAGCCTTAAGCCAGACACCAGAGCCACTTTTAAAAGTCTGACTAAGGCAGGCTTCACCCAGTTGCAGATGAAAATGAACCCTGAGATCACACACGTTCATGTTGTTAAACACAGACTTTGGGTCTAACCGTCACTAGAAGTAAGATGTGAGTAAGAAGATGTGAGGACAGGGGCTTGAGTCAAAGCAGAATTAAGTGGAGCCCATGGTGACCGTACGAGCTGTGAGCTAGATGGAGGACGATGACCTGAGACTCTGAGATGGTGTGTTGATTTGTAAATGTTCAGATAGGTAGTGGGGGGCGAGGTCATGGGTGGTCTTGAAAGTAAAAAGCAGAATCTTATATCCAATGTGCGATGTGAAGCCAGTGAACCTGCTGCAAGACAGGAGCTACAGGACTGTCTCAGAAAATTAGAATATTGTGATAAAGTCCTTTATTTTCTGTAATGCAAAAATGTTATACATTCTGGATTCATTACAAATCAACTGAAATATTGCAAGCCTTTTATTATTTTAATATTGCTGATGATGGCTTACAGTTTAAGAAAACTCAAATATCCTATCTCAAAAAATTAGAATATTCTGGGAATCTTAATCTTAAACTGTAAGCCATAATCATAAATATTAAAATAATAAAAGGCTTGCAATATTTCAGTTGATTTGTAATGAATCCAGAATGTATGACATTTTTTTTTTTTTTTTTTTTTTTTTTTTTTTTTTTTTTTTTTTTTTTTAAATTGCATTACAGAAAATAAAGAACTTTATCACAATATTCTAATTTTCTGAGACAGTCCTGTATATGATCAATGGAGGGTGTTCTTGTGGCAGACGGCTGAGTTTTGGACTAGTTGAAGTTTGTTGATGGATTTGAGAAAAAGGCCGGAGAGGAGGGGGTTACAGTAGTCAAGACAAGAAGTAACTAGAGCATGAACCAAAGCAGCAACATAAGTAGGTGACAGCAAAGATGGTTGATATTTCAAAGGCAAGCAGAGCAAGTAGATGTTATTATGTGTGATGCAAATGAGGGAGTGCTGTGAGGGACACCCACGCTCCTGGCTTGTGAGGAAGAAGAAATAGTTGTATTTGTATTGTCAATTGTAATCTAAAAACTGTCAAATTTTGTAAGAGTAGACTTAAAACCATTTAATGAAACCTTGTTTTTTTCGCTGGAGTTTTAAGAAATTGCAGGAAAACCAGGATTTAACAAATGTGAGGCAGTCAAAGAGAGAGGTGGGTGGCAGGAGTGAAGAGGGTTTGGTAGTAACATAGAGCTGGGTGTTATCAGCATAACAGTGCAGGTTCAATTTACAGATGATATGGACAAGTGGGACTAAATCAATTATGAAAAGAAGTGGACACCTTTTGGAACACCGAAAGAGTGTGAACTGAAATGTTTCATATGTATGAACTGCGTACAGCCAGAAAGGTATGATTTAAACCAGCATGTGTCAGTTATTCTGATTGATGATAGTCTGTCAAGCAGAATGCTGTGTGAGATACTGTCAAAGGCTGCACTCTGGAAGGATGAGTATGAGAAGATCATTGGTAAAAAGTGATGCACCATCATTAGTGCCTAATTAGCAATCCAACGGCAGGAATTAATATAAAGATGCCAGTTCCCACAGAAAATGTACTCACAGCGTAGGGGTCTGATCCATCCTTGTCTGGAAACACCTCTGTCTTGCCGTGGCACACCATATTCACCTGCATAGTCATACCAACATGCCTGAATAAATCAATCGTCATCAAACATTAATAAATACACATCTTTCATTATCAGTCCAAATCCTTATCAGTGGTTTTATTCTCAATCTTGTCATTAAGAACCAAACAGGTTGAAAATGATGAAGCTACAATGCAGCACACATATAGCTTCTTGTTGATGTAAATGAGCCCCAAGTCCAGCCACTTTTTAAATTAAACTTAAAACTCAGAGCATCTATTTGATTTTCTGCCATACCTAAGTCCCTTCTCTATTCTAATCTTTATTTTGGTCTAAATCCGTTTTATGTGTGGTTATTAATTAAATTGTCTTTTGCCTTATGGATTTTATTACTTCTTTTGTAACTTAATGTTTCCAACATTTTGATGCATTGCTTTGCCTATGTAGAACACTTTACACTGCCATATATATGTATATGTAAGGCTGCCTTGCCTACATTATTTTAGCCATGTCTTTAAAAAGTTCAAAGTGAAAGAAGCCTCACAGTTAAATGCAGGTGTAGAAAGAATCTATATGAACTTACCTTAAAATGATCCAGCAGGTCTTTGCCGACTGCATAAGGCGCACCAATCACTACCTCTGACACATACTAAAGACACACAGAGCAACAGTGAGAGGAAAGTGAATTTTTCAAATGTTTAAACCATCAACTGTGACATGGTTTAATACAAATAAAAGTGTCAAAGTTCAGCACATTTTCCAGCCCTCCGCCTAAATTCAGTATCTTGCCATCAGGTACCGAGTAAAACTCATGGCAGAGCACAGCGATTTCAGTGTTACAGCAGGATTGTGTAACATTCTTGTAACTAATACAATTACACGTTGCAGATGAGGCACAAAGATTCATTGTTTGAACAGCAGGAATGACGGGCACAGAGCCAAGTTCATCCTACAGTGCTGTGAAAGCACTGAGCAGAAATGTGCTTGAATGTCGGCCCATCCGTGCGTATTTGAGTGTGAGCTCACCCGACAGGCAAGGACGCTCAGGGTTCTCTCATGGATGTTCATGATTGGATAATTCTTCCTCTTGTAGCGATTCACTTCCTGTAGACAGTGAAGAAATCTGTGAGTGCTTTTGCATTTTTACCAGAGGTTAATTCCTGGAAGCTGCACCAACATGAAAGAATACAGAAAGATTAGAAGTGGTATGACCTTGGAATTCTGGATTCCTAAGATTGAACAGTTTAGATGATCTCTCCTGCTGAAACATAATCTCGGGCTGTTCCTGCTTTAACTTGTCCCAGATCTGTTTATTGTGAAAGCTGTTGCCACGGTAGGGCAGGATGGCCCTCTTTATTGTGTTGGGTGAGAGCAGGGTGCAAGTAGGCCTACCTGGTCAAAGTGCAGACCAACAATGACGTAGGGCCTCTCTGCCTGCTTATACACCATCTCTAAGAAGTCAACATGGCCAATATCTACGAAGAATTTGCGATCAAGGTAGCAACAACAAAATGTTCACCAGCAAGATGTTTTTTTATTTAGTTTGTTCACCCGATAAGGATACGGAAAAGGTCAAATGCTCCAGCCACGTAGATGATGGTGTCCCCAGGCTGAGGTTCTTTTCCTGAGGCGAACTGGATAATCTTCTGGGACGTCTGCAGGAACTGACACACTCCTGTCCATGGACTCCGGCCTCCAGGACCCTTGAAGACGGCAGGAGAAACAAAAATAAATCACACGGACCCTTTTCTTTCACAGGGACAACATCGCTATAAGCAGGGCATGAAATTCAGCAGGGCTTTGCTGTTATAGTGCATCGTTCTACAGAATCTCACGAATATTGAATTCCTAACATAAGAGATTCTGCACAGATTTACAGAAGTATCATTTGTTTATGTTCAGCCAACACAGGCAGTGTTAAAGAATCCACAGAAACATATATATACTGACAGGTTTGACTGACACAAACATTTCAGGACACCCGGATGTACGTACCAATAGCGCCACCGCAAACAGGTTACATTCAGTTTTCTCTGCGTTTCATATAACACATGCTTCTTGCTACCTGACACTGCGGTCTGCCTATGCCTGGCAGCCGCGGTGTGTAAAATATGAATCATGACTGACGGAAAGAGAGCCACCATGTGGATCATTGTTGGCATTGGGGTTAAGCTCAGCTCTGTTTTGGATACGAAAGCAACAAGGTGCCAGAGGGGCTAGACGAGGTGAAAGACAAGATGTTCCCTGTTACTATATCAATAGATGAGACATTAAAGAGCTGCTGATGGAGAACAAGGCTCTTCAACTAGACTATTTCTGACATTGGGTAACACTTTTTGGAACAAAACTGCATGCAGCTCAAAGAGATGACCAGTAAGAAGAGAGGAGAACCAAATTATGCAACCAAATGTAGTTAGAGAAATCCTCAAGTTGGAGGATGCAACAAAGTGCATATTAAAGGTAAAATAGGACAGTTGAAGGCCTGCAGTTTTGGCCTCCAGTAAAATATGAAGAAGATTCTGGATGGACTGTATTTATATGGTGCTTTTCTACTCTTGTTGCCCACTTAAAACAAGATACATTCACAACCAGTATCCTCCAAATTTGGATAAAATCTCTCTTATGTGAAGGCGGTAAAGGTGGAAATTCACCCAAAATCTAAAGATACATTTCAGGCTCTGAATGAATCATCAATACTAGAACATCTTCAGATAATAACTTGTGACGTATACCTTTCCAAAGTTGTCCGTATGCTGCTGGTAATCTGGGTTATCCTGTGGAGAAAGATATGTTAGATTAACAGGTAAATTAAATAAATAAGAACTTAGCACAAGCCATGTGCAGACTCACCATGTTGCTGTGGTGGGCTTTGGTCATGAGAAGCATACGCCCAACCAAGTCAGTGGTGGAGACCCCCTGTGTCCGATTACACTCCCGGTAACGCCCCGCTTGCTTCACCTCTTCATACGTGTCCTTGCCATCTGCCGTCAGCGTGATGTCATCTGTTAACGATAAACCACAATCTCTCCGTATCTGGAAGCTTGATCATATAATGAGAATATGTCTGATAATGACAGCACGAAAATGGATTCATAGAGGGTTGCAGCAGACTGACCTCCGTGCACGCAGAAGTCACAGCTGTATTTGTTCAAAGTCTCCAGAGTGGTGACATAAGGCGCTCCTTCCACAATCTCATCCACCCATTTGATGGCCCGCACCATCTTATAGCGTTCTTCCTGAGTGAAAACTGGAGGGCCCTTGTGTTTGGAAATCTCCGCTATAAAAGGGGGTCATAGATGGATTGCTTATTACAGAAATATCTGTAACATAGTGTGAGATTATGTAGGAGGTGAAGGCTTTCAACATGTCTCTCTCTGACATGAAATATTTATTATTCTACTGTCCCACCTATAACAGGGTTTATACAGCAATCCTTATGTTAAATTTAATACCAATTTAATACCTTTTTCACTACCTTCAGATTTTTTTTAAAAAACTGTCACAACATTAAGTGTTAATCACGGACCTTTTAACATTAATACAGATTTTGAACTATAGAACACTATACAGAACAGATTTATAGACTCATTGATGTTGACCAGATGTTTCACATTTATTTCACTTTGTGAATCACAATAAAATAGACTGCTTAAAATGTAAAAGGTAAAAAATAATACCAATTTTAAAAAAAATAATACCTCTGACAGTGAATTTAACACTTTTAATGGCCTTAAATTTGGCAATTTTCATTTATCACTTTTTAATACTTTTTAAAACCCCGCGGAAACCCTGTATAAACAGGTTATTTGGCATAAAATACATCCAAGTTATATTTTTCTTTAGTAAGCAGTGACTAACATCTTAATGGATGTTAACAATCCACGTTAGACAATCACTTAACTTGACTGTCCCATAACAGTTAGTCACAAGTGAGGATTTACTCAGTGTTTCACAGAAACATTTGGATCAGCCTCACCGTCTGTGTGGACTCCAACGATGAGGTAATCTCCCATAGCTTTAGCCTGCCGCAGCTGGTTGGAGTGACCATAGTGCACCATGTCATAGCTGGGGAGTCACATGAACAAGGAAAACAATAGTTATTGTAAGTGCTCAGACAAAGCACTACACAAGTCAAGAGAGATGAAAGCACAACCACGTGGTAGATGACTACAATTCACACCCTGCAGTTACAGGTTTTTCACTTAAACCCTTCAGGCTGAAAACATTTCCCAAACACAGAGCCTTTTAAGGTGGCTTTCATTGACAGATTCTTATCATATCTTTACTGCAGAGCCCATTATTTACTTTCACTAGGGCTGGGCGATATGGACCAAAAGTCATATCTTGATATTTTCTAGCTAAATGGCGATACTCGATATATATCGATATTTTTTCTGTGCCATAATTGGGGTTTCCCCCAAAGCATTATAGCATAGCATCTCTGTTAGCTTCATTTTTTCCTGACGCAAACCCTTAAAAAAACAGTCAGTTTTAATACAAAGCCTCGTGCCAAATGTCACACAGGTACATTTATTAACAGAGGTCTGCACAATATCAAAATGAAATAAAAATAAACTGCCTGCATATATAGAATGAAAATGCTTCTTGAATAAAATAAAACAAATATCCATTTCCTGCATAACAATTAAATTAAAACACTGTGCAATTAATACAATGTAGACAGTAACAGGCAGACTTTTCCACTGGAGGTTGACAGTTGTGCAAATAACAAAACATTTGTGCAAATCACAAATAAAAAATTAAATTCAATTTGTCACAAAATAAGCTATATCAAAATCATAAAAAAAAATAAAAAAAAATACATTTTTTTTTTTTAAATCGATATAAACGATATTGTCTCGTACTATATCTCGTTTGAAAATATATCGATATATATTAAAATCTCGATATATCGCCCAGCCCTAACTTTCACCAAATCAACTAGTTTATTCCACAAAAACCAAACTGATGAACTGTGAAGATGAATTTAATTCATAAAGGTTACTCTAAGAAGTGTAATGACACTGTGATCACCATGTGATGGTGTGTGTACAGTTTGCCATTTACTAACTTGACCAATACTTATTTTACATTTGCTTGCCTTTAAAATGTGAACGCCTTACATTTCACAATATATTCCAGCGCTGTGTTAATCCTTTTAAAAATAAATGTATTCTTATATTTCGATGATATTGGAGTACTGGACTAGACTTGAGCTGTTTTAGTACTCCAAGAGAAGCCTACTGTTACACATAATGTACACAAAACATATCTTTGTTTAAATAAACTACAAATTTACACATACTGCATGAGCATAAAACAAGTTAATACTTCTTCTTTTGACTTGTCCCTTTAGGAGTTGTCACAGTGGATCATAGTGGTCCACATATTGATTTGATATAAGTTTTACCTTGGATGCCCTTCCTGACACAACCCCTCCCATTTATCTAGGCTCTGGAGCGACACAAATGAGAAGACTGCCTTGCTGCCAGGGTTGTGTAAAATGAGTTACTGAAATGAGTAAGGAATCAATAGCCCCCGTCTGTATTCTGGACATCCTATCAATCATAAATGAAAGTTGGGAGAAAAAAAAAGGTTTTCTTGTAGTAGACAGTGAACTGTAAGAAAAAAATGATTCCAGGGTTTATTTTGCCTCAGAAAAGGCCTTTGAGAGGTAACTATATGTGACACTAGTCATGATCGGTTCAGCCGCTCTCAGCTCACTCCTGGTTTCTAGAGTTTCAGAAGTGGACTGGGAGGCAGAGCCTTCACCTATCAGGCTCCTCTTTTCTGGAACCAGCTCCCCGTTTGGGTTTTGGGACAAAGACAAGTTAATTACCTGTAAGATAAGAATTAAAACTCTACTTTAGAGCCGGCTTGGTTGATCCAGTCATCCCTTTAGTTCTGATACTGCAGGCCTGGGCTGCTGGGGGCTTCCCATGACGCACTTGACACTTTCCTTCACTCTGCTCTCTTTACTCTCTCCGCATTATGACCTACTATCAATGCCATTTACTTTATCTTATCTTGATGGCTTGATAAAAAATAAATAAATAAATAATTAAAAAAAGGAAGAATATGCAATGCAGGAAAAATCCTGTTCCTTTCTCCGAGATGCACCGCTTCCACCTTGGCCTCACTTATTTAATTTGTGCTAAATGTGGTACATTTAAGATAAGATAAGATAAGATGAATCTTTGTCTCCCTTAGGAGAAATTTGTCTTGGACACGAGAGGCACAGGCGACAATCACACATATATTGATGATTATATTGATTATTTCAAGACCCAACACTTGAAATAAGAAAGAAAATAAGAATAGACATACATGCGTTATGGCTTTTAGCCATAACGCACTATCCATAAAGGGTAGTGCGTTATGGAACTCTATACCTGTACACATAAGGGAATGCCCCTCTTTTACAACTTTTAAAAACCAGATAAAAATGTGGCTCAGAGGTCAACAAATGTGTACACAACCTAATGTGTGTTTGGGCCTCCTCCTACCTACTAACTTTTTTTTATCATTCTCATTTTACTAATTGTACTTGTCTTTGTTTCTGTTTTCTTTTTCTTATTGCATCTTTACCTGTTCTGCTTTTAACACCTTACCTGCCTATATTGGACTACAGATGGAAACTAGCCTTGAGCTGCAATCTGGCACATTTACATATGTATATATGTTCATCAATGTGCATTGTCCTGACAAATAAATAAATAAAATAAAATAAACACTTCATAAACATGATGCATTTATGCCACAAGGTATAACTTGTTAGATATTTCTGACCATCACATGATATATAGCCAACTAACTATCAGAAAACTGGTTGTTTCTTTGTACAGAAAGCGAAACCAGATACTACTAATATAATAATAATAATAATAATAATAATAATAACATTTCAAGTGTAAAGGGGCACATTTCTGGTATTTTATTAAAAAAGTAACAGCTTGACGGGCAACAGTGCAACCCAATTACTGCTATTGTGACAGGTCAGTCAGGTACAACTTCAACAGCAATGAAGAAGATATGTTTGGTCCACCTAGGGAATACAAATATATGTTGTTACTTGACAAATCAATCAGAGTTCTCACTGATATAATGTATACCATATTTGGTACCGACACTCCATGTAAAGCGGATTTATGGTTATACCATAAATCAGCCATACGCCGTAGAGTCTGCGTACGCTCTGCGTCGATCTAACGCGGAACCATACATCAGCCTTACCGGTGAGCGGCTAGCTCCCGCTAGCATGCTAATGGGACAAGTGTCCCTGCCTGGTGTTGCGCAACGATGGCGCTAAAGCGGATAAACCGGGAGGAAACGAGCACCGGGGTTAGTAAACAGTGAAGGCGGGTCCCCCCGACTCACCAGCCGTCGCACCACAGCCGGACCAGGCGCTGCCTCTTCTCCGGGCTGCACACCGACCCCTCCGGCTGGCCGGAGCCGGCGTCTCCGCGCTGCTCCCCGGCGGCGTGGTGCCCGTTCTTGATCATCCTCACCTAAGCAGTCCCGTAATTCAGAGGGAATAAGAACAGATCAGGAGGCAGGGTGGAACTGTGCGGTGTTATCCTGTATGAGTGGAGGATTAAGCCTCCCTTGATCGATCACCAGAGTGACATTGACCGGGCAACGCCCCCGACTACGTCACATCGAACGAACCTCTCCGGCTGACGCGGGGATTGCATAATAGCTCCGGTCACGTGACCCCGCATACTTGTGCCGCGTTCCATTTGTCCTCGAAGTCGGAATTTCCTAGTTCCCAGTCGGAATTTTAAACTGGAACTCCCCTCGAAGTGGGATTTCCTCTACTGGGAAAGTGGGAGAAGCTTCACCACCCCCGAGTTACCATTCCAAGAAGGCTGCCCTTCCCAGTTCCCAGTTCCGAGGTAAATGGAACGCGGCATTGGACACGGCCCTAGGGAACAGCTTATTCTCTCTCTGGGAACCAACACGTGGTTACGCTATATTTACTAGGGGAAAAAATGTTTGGTTTTGGTATTTCACACTTTTAGTTAAGTCATATCTAGCAAGTTCGTAAGACTTTTCCATGTAGAAATGAAACTTGTATACAAGTCAAAGGTGCCCCGATTTCTGGAGAAAAACGTTATTACTTTTAAAATATGCCTTGGTTAGGACCCTTATATTGTATGATTTACTTATTTGTTATCTGTAATGTTTATTTTTATTTATATATCTTTGTTTGTATGTTGTATTTTTATTATTTTTTTTTAACTTTATAGTCTAGTTTATTTTTATTTTATCTCTGAATGGTACAATAATTTAGTTGTAGGGATGAGGCTCCGTTGGAGCAAGACATGTGGGGGTTATAACTTAAGTATTTGTGTTATATGTTATATGTTAATTCTAATTCTCTTGTATATAATGATTCTGTAAAACTTACAATAAATAATACAATAAAAAATACAATAAAAAGACATTGAATAAAAAAAAATATATATATGCCTTGGTTATAATTCTGGTTATTAATAGCTTACTATATATATATATATATATATATATATATATATATATATATATATATATATATATATATATATATATATATATATATATATATATATATATATATATATATATATATACACACACATACAGTACATACATACATATGTATGTATTTTATTGTCCTCTGTATCATGAGTTGCGTCAGAAATTATTTGATAGGTGTAAGAATTTGGATTTGATGTGGGTAAGTGATGCTGAGAGGCTCAAATGGATTTTTGATTATAAAGTATTTGCACTTGCTGACTATTTGGAGAAAGCGTGGGATAAAAGAAGAAAAGTAACATATATGTGAAAATATCCATTCTGGTTTTTGTTGGGGAGAAAGAAATATTAAGTATTTTTATTTTATTTATTTATTTTTTAATTTGATTTATTTATTTTGTTTTTCTGGTGTACATTGTGTAGCTCCCAATTAAGTGAGTTTGATATTGTATATTGATGATTTTCTGTTTCTGGTGTCTTGTAATCCTGTAAGGGATGGGTCTTCGGACATGACACAAAAATAAAACTAATTCATTCATTCATTCATTCATTCATACATACAAACATACATAGTTTCTAAGTATTTTTTTATTTTAAATAAATTTCGTGACCTTTTATAATAAACAATTTGTTTAAATTAATTTACAAAAATAAGCTTCTTAAGAAGACAGTCATTTGTCTCAAACAGTAGGAAGGAAAGTTATTTTTTTTATCTAGGTATTTACTCAGTATTTGATTAATATATCAAAAGTGCAGAGCATAAGCGATTTATCAGATTTACTCTAGAAAGCCTAGTGGAGGAAGGACAACAGTTCCTAAAAATGAAGGCAGCTTTTAGGTACAGTTATACAAAAGTAATACTGTATATGCTACTGTGTCTAACTTTAGATGAGACACAATTATCTAAAAATGTAAAGTTACTGTTTATCTGAAAAAGTGAATACTTGCATGGGTTATGCCAGAGTTCTCTTCAGTACTTGATTCAAGTGCATTTCTTCACCAGTCAAGGAAGTTGCAGTACAAGGAAATGAATGATTTATTCTCTCTCAAATACTGTAGTTTTGGAAAATGCACCATGGAATCTTCACATCTAGTTTTAGCACTGGTTTCATTTATAGGAATGTTGAACACTAGCTTATCATGGCTAGTCTATACTGCTACAACTTCTGACAATGTAAGGTACATAATATTAATATTACAGAATCTTCCTGAGACAAATTAATAGACAACCCTTCGCTTGTTTCCAATGACAAACAGTAAACAGTAACTAAACGTGACAATGCTTTTCTTTCCTTACACAGAAGTAAACAAAATGAAACACGTAAACAAATCAAACTTCCGTAAACCAAAACACAGTAGTGGCTTGACTACATTACTCGCTAACCTGAGCATCAGTTAAAGCAGAGTGAGAGTTGATCATTATTTAGGTAAACCAAAATTCCTTCAAAATAAACAAAACAAAGTAGCCAGTTACCAAAAATGCTAGGCATGATTATAAGAAATTCTACAAAAATATACTTTACTTCAAGCAATGCAGTGGAAAATGGCAAAACTGCAGAAATATAAAAAGACAAAACAACCAAAAAGAAACCTGGTAAATCTCCATAATTCAGATTAAATTTCCCACAGTTAGAACATAAAAACACTATTTTCCAAATTGGCAAATAATAAGGTCATTCATCTTATGGAGAACAGCACCTTAATGTGATCTGCATATACTTAACGCTCCAACATGGAATTTTGAACATTAAAATACTAAATTAAATTATATTCCAACAAATACAATATAAAAAGATAACTGTAGGCAACAAAAGCAGCAGTAAAAAGATGTGCATGTAATATTAAAGCACATACAGGTAAACCTTGAGATGGGGGTGAGAAATCCTAATACTGGAGTGTTTCAAAAGGATAAAAAAGATCCACTTCAACTGGACTAAGTTTTTTTTTGTAGAGCTGTGGGTTGTCCAGAAAGTTGTTATACTGCCATGTCATAATTGTTTACACGAGTTTCTGTACAGTATTTTCATTGTTTTATACTATCGTGTTAGCTGCATCAGGCGAAGTTTCAGTTGTGACCAACACATCCAGTGTAGCTGCCGAACAGATGGTACTATAATAAAAAAACAAACAAAAAAAACAACTGTTGTATAACAGCTGTTCAAAATCCAGTTCAAAATCCCCCAAATTTACTTAAAAATGTATGCAGTACAAATTTCTACTTTTCTGCACCATCTGTATAATTTTGAACTTTCAATGTCAAAATGCTCCCACAAAATGCATGTGCCTCTGACATAATTGCGAGCGAACACAAAACAAAACATCTCATTCAGCAACATTAGTCTAATGCTGAAACTTCATGATATTGGAATATAAATCAGTAATTGGAGTACATTGTTCATTCAACGACAATGTATGTAGTCCATGACATTTTCCTCAGTTATGCAGCTTTTTTCTTTTTTGTCCTCCTTCCTTTGTTGTATCCCCGTCCAAACCAGCCACCCTGCACAGATGAGGCCTCCTCTCGCTCCTCTTTGGCATCAGCTGTGTGGTCTTCCTGCCCATCAGGGCCACCTAAGACCTCACGAGTATGGCTTTTTACTTCCTCTGGTCGCAGAGGAGTAGCTAATGAGAAGATGGGGTCCTCCGCCCTGGTGTGACAGAATGGAGGAAGCCAAAAGGAAAATCAAAAAGTCTAATCTTTTCTCCCTTTGTTTTTTTTCACATGCATATTTGTGTGTGTGACAGAAATACATTTACCGTTTAAAGAAGAGCAATAATTAACAGTACAATAATCTTTCATCTTTTTACTCTTTTTCTGAATGTTTTACTATTATCTGTAAACAAAATGTCAATACAGATTACATAGAAGAAACATATCTTTTTTTTTTTTTAAACAATACTACAGACAGATACTTCCTTTGATAAGATAGTTAAGAAAGGTGCTTTGGTTTATCCAAAACTATTTTTCTTTTCAATTATTCTAGTATTTTCTGTGTTTTTAATTGATACAATTCTTACCTGTCATATAAAGGAATCTGAATATTGAGCTCCTCCATGAGCAGACTCATTACATCATCACACCTGGCGTGAATTTTCAGGGAAGCCAGGTCATCTTTTGGTGTCCACTAGAACAGAAAAACAACAATGTTATCTGTCACAGAGCATCAAGTCCCTTACTTGCACCTTAACGGCCTACAATGACTGTATCAAGTACCTGAAGATTAACAATGTAGAGTTTGGGCCTTTTTCTCACTGGTCTGTTCATGGACCACAGACAAGCGTACTTCTTCAGCACCTAGAAGTTTTGGAGACAGAGCACACAAGAAAATAAGACATCACAAGCAAACGTAATAGGATGCACAGACTCCCTGACCAGTAGACAGGAGGTGCACACTGAAACGTTCTAAACTTATTCTGATTTCCCATTTTCTTAAAAGGTTTGAATGGCTGATTACGATTTTCTTTCTTAGAACTATAATAAACGGCATAATTAATCTAACTAATCTAATCTAACTAACCTTAATCAGCAGAGGCTGCTAGCAGTTTACTCTGCCAACTTTATCAACACAAATAAAGTGTACGTTTTATTGTCGTCTTTACTGCTAATCAACTGGACTTTCTCCTCATAGACTTTCTCCTTGATCTCTTAATAGTAAGAACGGAGAGACTGAAAAATTTGTTAATATACTTTCAAAAATTATATAATTCTTGCAGATTTTCCAGCCAACATCTACTCTACCTTTTAAGAAAGTTTTTGCTGTTCTTTAAGTCTGTACAAAATGTGAAGAGAACTTTAAAAACACTGCAGACTACCAGTCAGACTAAGTTACCCTGCAGACTTGTGTGCTTTATGAAACTTGCCTTCAGACTTGAGCCCAAGCAGATGATGACATCTGCCACCTCGGCAGCATCGACTGCTCCTTTCCAGTTCAGAGGTTGCTCTAAGGTCCCACGTTCCCCAAAATGCACTATTGTGTCTCTCAATTCGCTGCCGCAGTGGCTACATCTGCGTCCAGTTGCGTGGCGGTGCAGCGATGTCCGCTCCGTCACGTCAAATAAGCGCACATACTGCCTGACCGGTGAACAGGATGTGCACACCTAACGACAGAAAATTATACAGTTAGGACTCCAACTTTGTGTATTTTTATTTTCTATGATTATACTGTATGGTTGCACCGAGTGACATGAATGCTCAGGGCTGCCGGCAGTAATCCCACGAAGCCAAACATGACACGCTACCTGCAAGCTGATTAGGAAATCACACAGAAAGCGGACCCTCATAATTTCAGAATATTTGAGAGGTGCAGGTTTAGCAGACAAAACACAGCACAGGCAGTCCAAATTAACAATCCCAGCTTTTGAGGAGGCAAAACAAATGCTCCCATGCAGTGTGATTAAAAAGCTGAGGGTAAATCAAAGGTAGGTTTAAAATGGGCTCGTCTTACCTCGATAAACATGTTTCCATGGAGTTCTGACAAAGCGTTTCTGGGTAGACCACTACGCAGGTGAAGTCCATCACAGTTCTGGGACACAACGTGCTTAACCTTGATTTACACACACAATACAATCAAACGTTAACAGAGCGCAGTCGCTGCAATTGTGCCTGACCTACACAAGATTCACATACCAGCTTTTCCTTATGTAGCATCCTGATGCACATGTGCGTGAGGGTCGGCTCAGCTTTGCTCAAGTCTGATGAGCTGTATGGAAAAAAGATTAAAAAAAAATAAATCTGATTCTGAACAAAATTCACTGCTATCCTCGTAAAAGCCACCGACAGCCCCTCGGAAAAAACAAAGAATAACCAGCCTTGGATGATGTTTGTTCATCTTTACATGTTGCATGCACCCTGCACCACGCTAAAATTCTGGCATTATCTCTTTACACAATACATGTCCATGACCACCCACGGGTTCATGGCTATATCTCTGCCGGTTACTCACAAATCTTGACTCTCATTGCTGAACCTTCCTTTCTTTCTTTGTGATTTTTTATTTAAAAGCCTTATTGCTTTTCTGTCCTTCTGTCCTGACGCTCGTCTTTAGTCTCTCTGTATGTTCCCTTTTCCAACCTAACCATTTTTGTTTGTACTGGTTCCAATTATTTTATTTATTTTTTTTTTAAACACAGCAGAGTGCCAGGTCCTGCTCATTTTCTTCCCTCCTAAAGGAGAGTTTTACTTGCCACTGTTTGGCTTACGGTTTTTCTAGGGGAGTTTTTACCTGCCAGTGTTTATGTAATAATTGCTCGGGGTCATGTTCTAGCTCTCTGGAAAGCGCTTGGGACAACTTCTGTTGTAATATATGCTATATAAATAAAATTTAATTGAATATAATTTGCATCTTTTGACACACACTGAATTACGTTCTTGAGGGAGTTTCACAATTATTTCCACCGTTTCAGTTGACATCCTTCTTGTTGAATCCATATTTCTGGGCAATCAGGACTTCATCTCTACCCCAGATTAATAATTTGCATATTTTTTGTATTTTTTTTAATCCAAATTACAAATTCGTCCTTTAGTATTTGCAAATATTCTATCATTTCTTCCTCTACCTAAATTGAGGAGGGGAAAAAGCAATTTCCATGGCAGTATTTTTTTTAAAAGTCACAATATTCAGCTGTTAATTGAAAAATATTTGAGTCATAACTGATGTTCATTTTTTCTTTCGAGACCCCTGGTTACATATTATGTGGTCAGGAGGTGTAACTCACCTTACGGATCGTCCTTTCTGCAACTGCGTCCACACGCCATTAGGGCCCCTGTAGTCTGGGATAGAGGCTGCCTAAAAGAAAGAAGTTGTCAGTGCTTTGGCAGTTTATAAAGAGCAAGAACAGTAAAGAATAAATAAGTAAAGTTTGGCGTACCGTGCTGATGCCAGCTCCAGTGTACACCACAAGGTGATTTGCTTGTCTGACTGCAACAGCTAACTGCTGGATTTTACTTTTCAACTCATCAGCATCATCAAACACCTACAAATAGTAGAGGAGCAAAGAGATGCAGGTTTACAATCATAAACATCTCCTATAAATCACAGAAGAGTTGCATAATCAGAATTTGTGCATCCTTCTTTGTAAACCATAATTAACACTAATTAAGAAAACAGCACAATATGCATGGGACATTCTCGGCTATGGTACTAATTTTAAGCTCTCACCTAGACACATTATGCAAAAATGTGAGAAAGTGTCAGACATGTTAATAAAAAGGTGATTCATCCGTCTTGATTTGCAAACCACAATCCCAATTGATCGAGCCAAACGTTCTATAGTTTGGTGCAGATCTAGAGCACTTGTTCATAGTCACTTTGGCGAATGAGAGGTTGCGTGCTCTGAACACTTTTGTTGAAGGGATTCAAAGATATGAAACATGGATAGGCATACTTACACCATATATGCTACAGCTGTCAATAAAATTGACATTTTGGGCAATCCGTTTTCATATAAACCTAATGGAAGTTGCTGATCAGTGGTTCCGGTAGGCTTAAAAGCGAAACAATACCCATAGGAGGTGCTTATTATACAATTAAAAAAATTAAACTATTCAAAATGTACTACACTAATGAATCCCCTCTTAAGACAAATATTTGAGATCTTCCAACTGTGCGGTGAAGCAACTCAGACGGAGGTGAGCATTTTCTTTTTTCTGAATATAACTCTGCAGATGGGAGCCCTCTACACTTGTGAATTTATCCATTCACTTCAATTTTATTTATATAGCATTTACTACAATACAAGTTGTCACTAGGCACTTTCCAGAGACCCAGAACATGACCCCTGAGCAATTATTACATAAACAATGGCAGGTTAAAACTCCCCTTTAGGAGGGAAGAAACCTAGATCAGGACCTGGATCATAAGGGGGGACCGTCCTGCCAGAGGCCAGCTGGGCAGAGCAGGAAAAGAGAGAACAGACAGAGAGAATGTAAAACAGAGGAGGGGCACAGACATCTTGTCAAGGTACAAAAGACTAGATATATTAGTGTTAATTATCCGTGAGCAAGAGAGCCAAGAGTTCTATGTAAATATTACTGATTCATGGTTAGTTGGTGTACTACAGGGATGACTATGGAAACAGATGTAGACAGCAGACACTGGGATGGGCAGAGGGGGGGGGGACTGCAGATCAGCATGCAAACATGCACAGAAGAGAAAAAGGAGGGAGCAGACCAGCACAACAAACTACGAGAATAATGGAGAACAGTGATGGTTATGAGATACTTCTAATTAATAACTGAGGGTTGATCTGAGGAAAGGACAGAGAAAAGGAGAGAAGGAGGGATGAAGACACTTGTATACAACTGCAGGCACAATAGGATGTCTTTTGTGTGAACTCACTATAAAGGTTTTCATCAAAAGCTGAGATCAAATATGTGTGGCATGGACTGTGTTGTTATTTGGTACCAACTTTGGATTGTATAACAAGAAATATGTAAAGAGAGAAGGGATGTGGGATGGCATGGGGGGGAGTTAAAACTGTTAAGTCAGAACTAGATGTGAAATGTCCTTTATTATAATATTCTGTTTGTAAATGAAAAAACAATAAAGATATTGTTAAAAAAAAATTGCACTACCGCTATTTTTACACTAATCCACTCGAGTGCTTTTAAGGATTAACACGACTATCAACTAGTCCCAAAGTCATCTAGCAAAATAACCAGCCTCCAACACCATCCTCCACTTCACAAGAGTATAATGAAAGGTAAATGCTACTGATTTAAATTGTACTTAATTTGTTGATGAAAAGTGAATTTTAATTATTAAAGACAATTATCGACTTGAAAATGCATTATTTATCATGATAGTAGCCAAATTACGCTGAATATCAGCACCACTGAAATGGCATAGACCTAATGCTTAATCAATCACAACAATATGCAAATATTATTCAAAAGCCAATTATGCCATATAATTATTCAAACAAGGCCATTATAATAAACACAATACTGTAATTAAATACAGACACATGCAGATGCACCAAAACATTAAATCAAATGCAAAATACAAATAGTTTACAAAACTGTGCATTAACCAGAGGAAGAACTGATGATCACCAGATTCTGTCTGGATACCTATAAGTCTTCTGGCCCTAACACACCAGAGTTTACACCAACTACAGCTTCAGTAGACTCACCTCCTCCTGCTTCCTCTTGAGCACATTTGTGCGGACCTGTCTCCTGCAGAGCACATCCACGGTGTCTCCGTGCAGCTGCAGCAGCGCAGCCTCCTCCACCGACCGCTCCGCCTCCGGCTTCTTCAGCAGCCGCCCGACCTGCAGGGAGAGAGCCGGGTCAGGTCCGCAAACCGGAGAGGAAACCGCTTCAAAAGGCTGATTTATGGTTCGGCGTTACACCAACGCAGAGCCTACGCCGTATAGTCCATGGGCCAGACCAGATATCAGTACCACTCAAGGTGACCAAACTTACTTATGATTTTTGAAAAGATCCATGTCTGTAGATGATATTTTGGTAAGTTAACCCTTCCTGAGTGGCAGCTGTATCATAGTTATCAGCTCATGAAGTTACCCACCCCCTTCAAGTTAATTGATGATTCTAAATCCTTATAGTCCTGTGAGTATTCACGTTTTTGTATTTTTTTTTTTTTTGTATTTTGTGTTCTAATGTTGTTTATAAAACTAAGCTGGTTCCTTCTCTCATTGTTATGTCCTTTATGTCCTGTATTTGCATGATAAAGACCAGTTTGTGACATTAGTGGCTGTTATAGTTTCATAGGAGCCTAATGATGCTCTTCTAGTTTAAGGCTCACAATGACCTGTAACAATTATATAGTAGGGGTATATTATACATTTCCTGAATCCTTATGCTCCTGTGAGTATTCCAGTTTTTGTATTTTGTGTCTCTGTTGTTCCTAGATGACACAGGGATAAAAGATAGTATATCATTTAGGCGAAAATTGTGTAAAAATGTGTGTTGTTTATAGTTTAAAGAGCTGCAGTGACCTCTATGTTGGTCAGAAAGATTCACATCTTAGCTTGAATGAATGCTTAAAAGGTTTCCTTTAAAATGATACCAAAGACAATATTGTGAAACATTGACAGATATCCTGTACATGAGTCTAAACCAGGATATGCACCAGCATCTAAAATGTCATTTTCTTAACTTCATGAGCTGATAACTATGATACAGCTGCCACTCAGGAAGGGTTATCATACCAAAATATCATCTACAGACATGGATATTTTCAAAAATCATAAGTAAGTTTGGTCACCTTGAGTGGTACTGACCAGTGTAATTTTGGGCTCTGGCCCCTGGACGGCGTAGGCTTTAACGCAGGACCATAAATCAGGCTGAAGCCACAACATCAGCTGCTGGATCCGCCTGCTAGCTCGCTACTCTGCCTTTTTTCTCGTCTTACTAGTCTGAAGATTTTCCTCTCACTCTCCCGCTGCAGGATTTTGGCCTTTTCCAGAGCTTTTCTTTCCGTCCGTGAAGGAATCATGTCGTTTGTGTCCTTTTCCATCCCGTTTGAGTTGAGTGATGGGTGGTTATCTGTTCAAAACAAAGCTCAGCGCCATCGCAGAGCTCTCAGCCTCCTGTGTGCGGCGGATGTTGTCAGGCTGGAGAGGAGAGGCCGCCGTGAGCGACGCCCCCTGCTGGCGGGAGGCTGGACCTGCTCCTGTTTCTTTTATCCGTTGGTTCAATGGATTGATTATCCATTGACAACAGAGGTGTCAAAAGTATTCACATTCATTACTCAGGTAGAAGTATAGATACTAGGTGTTGAAAAATACTTCTGTAGAAGTTGAAGTATCAACTCAAGTTTTTTACTCAAGTAAAAGTATAAAAGTACTGGTTTCAAAACTACTTCAAGTATAAAAGTAAAAGTAATGTAAGGGGGAAAAAAGCCATTAAGGACAAAAGCCATTGAAAATGAATGCATCTTAGTATAATGCAAACATATTAAAGAAGCATATATGTGTACTATTGAGCATTAACATGTGTTTCAGAAAGCAGCAGATATGATGACTAGTTGCCTATAAGTATTGTAATGGTGCAAAAAGTCAAACTTCAGAGGCATGTTATCATTTATCCTAACCTTTATTGGAATGTACATCCAAGTTTAGTTGCAGGAATCTGAGGGAACGGATGTAAGAACAAAACTGGACAAGAACATCTGAAACAACCACAACCAAATTCACTCTATCCGGATGGAGCAATTTAACTGGATAGTTTTTTTTTTAAAGGCCGAAATGAAATAGAGTAACGAGGCTGTTTTTAAAATGTAAGGAGTAAAACGTACAGATAATTCCGTGAAAATGTAAGGAGTAAAAGTAAAAAGTCGGCTGAAAAATGATTATGCCAGTGGAGTATAGAAAACCAAAATTTCTACTTAAGTAAGGTAACAAAGTATTTGTACTTTGTTACTTGACACCTCTGATGGACAACAAGAACTACTTGCACACAGTTGTGAAAATTTTCTCCAAGATTATTGAACATGAACAGAAGGACTCGTGTTCCTTCTGGGAGAATCAGGTGGTCAATAAGGTAAAACATTATTAGTTAATTTGATCATTTAGGCTTTTGCTCTGATTACATTCAGATGGTAGTCATTTAAGATTATACTCTAATAATGGTAATGTTATTATTATGTTATTGTATCTTGTTTATCTTCTGTTGCTTGACCTTTGACCTGTTTGTGTCTCAATTGGGGCTTTGACATGCTTGTTTGTAAATGGGGTTAAGATGCAAATTAATTAAGATAAGATAAGATAATCCTTTATTTCTCCCTCAGTAGGGAAACTCACTTTGTTCAGCAGCAGTACACTTAACACACACATGCAGGGGAGGGGTAAAAAAAGTAAAAAAAAAATATATATAATTACGAATATAGACAGTATATACAGTACAATGCAATGGAAATAAAGTAGTGCGAAAGACAAAAAAGACAAAAAAATAGTGCAAAAACAGCAGGTAGAATGTTTTTGAGGTAGACAAACAGATATTGCACATATGGTATTGTACATCTTGTTATTGTTATTGCACGTGTTATTGTCCGTAAACTACAGAGAGCAGGCCTGGTTGTCTTATGGCAGGGGGGAGGAAGGACCTGCGATGCCTCTCAGTGGGACCTCAGTCTGCGCAGCAGGTGGAGTCTGCTTTGGCCTTCCTTGTATAGAGCCTGGGTGTTTACAGTCCAGTCCAATTACCTACACTATCGCCCAAAAGTACTTGCTCACCCATCCAAATAATCGGAATCAGGGGTTCCAATCACTTCTATGGCCACAGGTGTATAAAATCAAGCACCTCGGCATGAAGACTGTTTTTACAACTATTTGTGAAGGAATGGGTTGCTCTCAGGAGCTCAGTGAAGTCCAGCGAACTCTGATAGGATGCCACCTGTGCAACAAATCCACTCGCTCCTAAATATTCCAGTCAACTGTCAGCTGTATTATAAGAACATGAAAGTGTTTGTGAACAAAAACCACAGCCACAAAATGGTAGGACACGTAAACTCACGAAGCGGGGTCAGCGGACGTGAGGTGCACAGTGCGAAGAGGTCACCAACTTTCTGTAGTCAATCGCTACAGACCTCCACACTTCATGTGGCCTTCAGATTAGATCAAAACCGTGCAGAGAGCTTTATGGAATGGGTTTCCATGGTCGAGCAGCCATACATAATGCAGACCGTCGGATGCAGTGGTGTAAAGTACGCCGCCACTGGACTCTAGAGCAGTGGAGAGAGACGTTCTCTGGAGTGACGAATCGCGCTTCTCCATCTGGCAATCTCATGGACGAGTCTGGGTTTGGCAGTTGCCAGGAGAACTGTACTTGTCTGACTGCATTGTGCATTTGGGCCAAGTGTAAAGTTTGGTGCAGGGAGATTATGGTGTGTTTTTCAGGAGCTGGGCTTGGCCCTTAGTTCCAGTGAAAGGAATTCTGAATACTTCAGCTTACGAAGACGTTTTGGACAATTCCGTGCTCCCAACTTTATGGGAACAGTTTGGAGCTGCTCCCCTCTTCCAAGACGACTGTGCACAAAGCAAGGTCCATAAAGACATGGATGAGAGATTCTGGTGTGGATGGACTTGACTGGCCTGCACAGTCCTGATCTTGACCCGATAGAACACCTTTAGGATGAATTAGAGCAGAAACTGAGAGCCAGGCTTTCTCATCCAACATCAGGGTGTGACCTCACAAATGAGCTAATGGAAGAATGGTTAAAAATTCCCCAAAACACACTTCTAAATTTTGTGGACACCCTTGCTAGAATAGTTGAAGCTAGGATGTCACTTAAGTTTATATGCAAGTCAAGGTAGGTGAGGGAATACTTTGGGCAATATAGCGTACTAGGAATTAATAAAGATATCTGAATCTAAATCTGTCCCCACTTCTCCCTCACACAAACTTCACAGCAACAATCACTTAACCAATTATAAAACTTTATTTCCAACCACAAAATAAATAACATAGAAAACATGTACAAAACTATGCAAAAGCTTTACATACTTTTGGCTAATGAGTCATTACAAAACAGTACATTTAAGGCAGCACTAAGGAGTGACACAACTTGTACTTGTATTCTGTACTGTATAAATATCGGCAACACTAAGGGGACCTCCTACTGAAGGGGGTCCACATATGGTAAAAAGATTGTCTGTCTGAGGTCACAGGCACATAAAACATGAAGCACCTTTTTCACCACACCTTCAGTTAATAACTAATGATTCTCTACTTGGGTGCTGACAACCCAGCTTCCTATAAATATTCAGTGTGGAATAATAAGAAAACGCAAAACACCCAGAATGAACTAAAACAATGGCCCAGACTTTAACAGGGTAACTATCCTGGAACCGAAGAAAAGAAAGCAACTCAACTTTCCCCCTCAAACATTTTCATTAAAGGTATATTGAATGTAGAAAAACATAATAAAAACAGACCTGCAAGACACCAGGAAGCTCTGTAATTCCTGACTTTAGTAGAGCTGTAACCTTAAGCTTGGTCAGCAAAATGAATCCATTTGTGTCCCACTTAGATTTACAACATTTGTGATATTCTATTCAGATAGTTCACTGGAGGGGTCGTTAGGAGTGCTCACTGGGCCCAATTAGGAAAGTGTCATAGAGGTCTGGAAGAGCAAGCGCTCCTGAGGACTCTCTCCGGATTTGCTCTGAACTTTCGTCGCTTTATCTGCTGCTGTTTCTCAACTGAAAATTCAGACTTTTGTCCAGTCCTCATCAAAACCTGTGCCATGTGCCTTTCTGCAGTCTTCTTCTGAATCCTGGAAGTAAGAAAAACACGTTTTAGCCACTGGCAAAATTTCTGGTAAAAAACAAAACTACGGTAAAAAAAATTATTTTATGTCGGCTATGCAATATTTTTAATTCGTGACAGAATTACAGTATTTTCATTAACTGCAATTCTAAAGTATCGCCTAAAAAAAGTTGCTTACTGGAAACATTTCAAAACATGATGGAAACTCACATCATTCCTCTTTTTCTCTCCAATGATTTTTGTGTTGCAGCCGACAGTGAAGTCTTTCCTCTGGGACACCCATTCTACACACACACAGACACACACACAGGATAAATTAGTCTGCAGTGGTAATAAGCATTAGAGGGAGGAAATGTACACATAATCTATGCAAGTCATCTGTTGTAAGCACCTGAAGGATGTGTACAATAGAGGAAGTACAATGGCCAAATGCACAACTATGATTTAGCGTGCCTTCAAACCGTACTTGCTTTGTTCTGAATCACTTAATGAGTTTATAAACTTGGAGCATTTTTCCCATGATTTTGTTTCTTTTCACAGAAAAACTGAATCCAAGTGTGCCTAAATTTGTCACTTGAAACCAAACGAGAATGTCTTCAGTGCTTACAGATGTGTCTCCAGCGCAAATACAAACATTGAGCCAGATATACTGGTGAACATACAAACAAATAAATACAAACACCCACAGCAGAGTCGGTTTGTTTCAATGCACGGTGAAGGTATGCAGGTAAGTCGCCTGGTTGATTCTTTACATTGCTTGTATTTATAACTCAACACTTACAGTAAAAGGGGTTGAAAATGAATTGTGGCTATAACTGGAGAAGAACATTTTGGGGCAATGTAGTCATCCAAAACAGCACAAAAGGTTGTGTGTATTAATCATACAGAACTGACAAATACTCAAAGATAATCAAAATTATTATGAAATCATTTTATTCCTGTTTTGGTTCTATGTTTTTCCTAGTCACAAATACCGCACCAGAGTTAGATTTGATTCACTACAAACTAAAAAGAACAAGTTCTTCTGTGGAGATTACCTGCCGTTTGAGCTCCCTCTCCCTGTCCAGCTCTCTGTCCCAGCTGATCAGCTGCATCTGCTCTCCGGCTGACAGGCTGAAGAAAATGTCATGAAACTCATAGCGTCCTGCTCGCAGCTGTTGGTGAAAACAATGAAAGGGTGGACAGTGATTTAAATTAGTATGTTATGACAGAAACATGCAAGTGCTAATGCCGAGTGCAGTCTGAAAAAGAGACGTGGAGACAAAAAGTGTTTGTTTTCATACCTGCAGAAGGACTCTGTCCTGCAGAAGGACATCCTGCCTGCTACAGAACTCCCCTCTGCCGACACTCGGCTGCTGGAAGGCCCGCAGGAACTGCTGCGTGTCCTACATGCACAAAAACATGCACATCTGTAATCTACACACAGATAGCATTTACTCACGACGAGTTGTCTCCTTACACTTTATTATAGTTTAATTTATCCTTATCTCTCATATTGCAATATAGTTTGGGCAAATACTTTTCCTACAAATCTTCACAAAATTCTGGTCCTACAGAAACGTTTTGTTAGGATTGCAACTCGATCAGAGTCACTCGCTTCATCTACTCCTTTATTTCACAAACTCCAGATTCTTACTATTTATGATATCAATATTTTTCAGATATGCGTTTTTATTTATAAGCTAAATTCAAGTGAAGGTAATATTCCTGGACAGTTCAAGACTTACTTTAAATTAAACTCAGAGATTAATTCTTATTCAACTCGACAATCCTCAGATCTTCATCCTCCTAAATTTCTCACTTGCAGAGGTCAATTTTCGGTGAGATTTAGGGACTAAATTGTGGAATGATTTTTCCCACTTGGCAAAGAGCTCGTCCTCTCTGAAATATTACAAAAGACGTTTGAAGGACCACTTGACTGCTGTTTTGTAACTGTTTTCCCAATGTATTGTTGTTTATGTATCCATGTTCTTTTTGTTTTTTTGTTTTTTTTTGTGTTTCAGTCATAGTGACATGTACAGTCTTATTTGCTCAGGAGTCAATATAATATAAGTTGTAAAAACAATATCCCATGCACACTCACACACATTTATTTTTTGTCTTTATTCTTTATTATTTATATATTGCATTATTAGTTTGCCATCACTTTTGTGTAGTTTTACTTTCTGTTTTTTTGTATGTTAATCTTGACATGAAATTTTAATATCTTCGGTGGAGGCTTCAAAATAAGCCCATTGGGTTTTTTGCCTCTTCCTGCACCTATAGTGTTTATCATTGATATGTCCTGTATATTTTTTAAAAACTGTGCAAAACAATAAACAATAAACAATAAATAAACTCACTTCATCATAAAAGGTGACGTGTAACTTCAGGTGACGTGTAACTCCACATACCCTGATGGTGCGCACCAGTTGAGCAACTCTTTCTGTCCTCAGCAGCCTCCGAGTCAGGAAACCCTTCACGGCCGCTGCCAGCAGGGGGCGGTAGTGCTGCGAGCACGGGCCGAGGGGCTGGTGGAGGACAGAACAGGAGGAGAGGGGTGAATAATGAAGACCAGAGGGGAAGAAAGAGGAGAATGCTAATTCCATCAGTGACAACCAATTAATTTCCTACACAGCTTCTCAAGGTCTTTAGGTTGGCATCTGTTTAGAGCACCGCAGCAAGTGGACTCACGGCTTATCATTATGATAAGGAATATTAAACAGAATAATAAGCAGCTGATGTTCTGTTGTTCACTTGTTGATTCAGGAGTTGTAGCTTTAAAGGGATATGTATGTTTAACAAATCAAGCAGGAGCTGGGATGTTGCGCTGATACATAAATGAGAACACAATAACAGATCACCGTCTCTGATGAGTGAGATGGCCAAGCGGTGAAGATTCATAATTGTACAAATAAAAAGGGACAAACAGAACAAGATTTTTCTATCACTGATAAGTGAACAAATGTATTGAATACCTGTGAGAGAGTAGAGAAGGTCACCGTGTCCCCGGGACAAGAGCTTGACATGGAACAAGGGAAGGACATGTTCTGGAGGAATCTGTAACGTACTGCCAACGCCTGGGAGACAATCAGACCGCAGAAAGGATGGAGCGAAGGAACAAGATGAGAAGTGTGTGTGTGCAGGTGCAGGTGTGTGCATTTGGGAACAGACAAGGGTGGAAAATATTGAATTGGAAAGAACAGCAAATGAGGCAGGAGGAAGAAATTAATTGAGGGAAGAGAGTAAGAGACAGAAGGGGAGCGATGGGGCACGGAGGCAAGAGGGATGAGATGAGAGGAACGAGCAGGAGGATGAGACAGGAGAGATACAGGGAAATTAATGCAAGCAGTGAGTAAAAACAATGTTGAAGGTGGTACGAGGCAAAACAAAGAGAGGGATGAGGGGGGAAAAAAGTAGAGGGAATCATTAGTGGTGGCACTCAGCAGGAAGATCTGGCACTTAACCACAGACGCTCATGAATTAAACAAATTATCCTTTCCTTTTCTGTGTCAATTCCCTCATTCCCCTCCTTCGTCTGCCAGAAAGTCCAGCCAGCCGACTCTCATCACATCACAAATGATGGAGGAACAGAGGGGTGTCAAATAGAAGTCTTTTTATTAAACAGCTTATGTTAATTATATTGTTGTTAAGGATACATAAATTTAGCCGAGCCAGTGATTAACAGGGCAAGGACACGAGCCAAGAACAAATACAGACACAAGCTAAAGAATCGAGAACTGGTTGCCAGAGAACAGCAGGCGTCCTTGAAGCCTTTCATGGACGCGCACACATGCACCACGCTCACAAAAAAAAGCAAAAAAAAAAAAAAAAAAAAAAAAAAAAAAAAAAAAGCAGGCAACCGTGCCAGCTCGCCTTTTAGGGATGTAATGAAACATTTATGGAAGAATCCCTTTTTTTCTAACTAGGGGAGAGTCTGAAGGTCTCTTGTAATGAACAGATGTCTGTAGTCTGCCCAAGACCCTGGGCGCACTCCAACAGGTAGGGCAACAGCGGGTCTTTAAACGCGCGTGTGCTTTCAGACGCCGGCTTCGAGTTTCAAAAGAAACACTTGGGGTCAGTGTCCTATCACATCTTAGTAAGTCAGTGAGAAAATCCGCACGGACTGTTCTTTCATTACGATGAACGATGGAAACACTGGGCTGGGCGTTCATGTACAATTATCTCTTTTGATTTGTATAATTTCAGATTTGAGTTTTCAGAGTATAAATACAGCTAAAAAGCAAATGTATCCTTTCTGCACTGTAACAGAACAGGATGCTTGATGTTACTCACGTGTCATTTTCAAGTATTCTTCAGCAAGGATGTTTCGTAAACTGCTCTGACTACGTCCATAAGGTACAGCAGTATTTATTCTTGAACTGTGTCACTTTCAGCCTTAATTCGACATAACTGTTGAATTTTTAAGGACTAACATATATCAGTCTCACTTCGAGCTGTTGCATTCACAAAGCTTTACACCACAGCGATGACAGTTGTGATCCCAACTTCTCTGGAAAACTTGAAAACACTGAAATTATGCTAAAAAGCAGTTTTTGCTAGTCTTTGTTAACATCACTGAATATTTAGAGTGACTGGGAAGTTTATTTTTCTGTTTAATGCAAACTCCTGTTTTGTGCGTTGGCTTAAAAAAAAAAAAAAAAAAACTTTATCACACATAAAATACACAAATTTCATTGCAGGTTGCCAGCAGAGATCAAGACCAGCGCAGCTGGTCATAGTAGTTTATTTATGTAGCCAGTAACCCCGGTAAGACGTGCCCACTGCGTCACCTGTAGAAGCTCTTCCTGCTGTTTCCTGTGCTCGTCTTGCAGGGCTCTGACTTGTTCAGCATGGGCCCGTTTCACTTGCTCTTGCTTGTTCCTCTGATCGTCACGACCTTCAGACCAACGCAGGGCAGCTAAAGACAAGCACATAACATGCAGTCACATGTGAAAGTGGCCTGTTGGCTCTAATTTGTGCAATAGAAAGCAGAAATCACACATGCTTCAACTCCCACAGCAAGTATTAAACTTTTTTTCCAATACATTTTCCTAATCTGATCTATATGATCTATGTTATTTATTTTCTATATGACTAAGACAAAGCTCTCATATTGTATACAAGGCTCTGCAGCCCATATTTGCTCTTTACTGTTCTGTTTAGTGGGCGACCAATAATCGGCCGTGGCCGATTATCGAATTCGATATTCATAATTTTATTAATAATCGGTATCGGCCCCCCCCAAAAAAAATCGAAAATAAATAATTTCGATTTTTTTTTTTTTTAAAGAAAAATTAAGAAATGTACTGAAATACTGCATTTTCTTTTTGTATTAAGAATGTTCAACATGCTCAAACTTAAGTAAACTTAAGTAAATATTTGCACTTAAAAAAACAACCTGTGTAGCCATTTTTACAACCTGTACTGTTTGGTTGTTCGTCATGTGTACTAGTTAGCTTACTGTTACTACCTCCAAGTAGGCACTTGCTGTGGTTTGGGTCTGGGAATTGGGAGTTTTGTGCCTGACTGTTCTAAAATTGAGGCTGTTATTCCTCTTAATTTGTTATTTTTTATAGGCAGCTTTTTTATTTTATGTAAAAGAGAAAATTCACTTAATGTTGTTTTTAATAACTGAAATGCTGCTTGTTTTGTTTGATGTTCCATAATTTGCACTTTTGATGTGTGAGCCGTGCGAAGTGAATATTGCTGTCCTTCCTAGTTAAAGCAATAAATTGCTCACCATTCATTTAAATTAATTCTTGTATTGAAATTTGTTTTCTCCCAAAAAGGTAAAAAAGGGTAATAATCGTATCGGCTGATATCGGCTATCGGTCTTTTTGATTTCCCCCTAATCGGTGATCGAAATAATCGAAAAAAAAAAGGCTGATCGGTCGGACACTAGTTCTGTTCTTACCTCTTGGAGTGCTGGAGTTTGGTCTGACCCCAGATGTTACTCCTCTGCTGGTGTCCAAACTTTCTGCCCGGACATCCTCTGTTACATGCATGAGCAGCCTTCGTTTGACCTTAGACTGCCCTTCCTGATCCTCCTTGCCGCTCTCTGGAGTCAGATATTTGTCCTGACTGAGACAACTTTGTGAGTGCGGGTCAGATCCCCAGTCTTCTTGCAGCCAAAGGTCAGACGGTGTCTCCACGTCATACGACCGATTAAGAGATGGCGAGTGCATAGAGTCGTGACCGTCCAAATCCATCTCACGCTCTCCCTCAACCAAATGGTTGCCGTTATCTGAAAGCACTGATGTGATACACGGGGTCCCCTTTTCCATGGGGATATTACGGAATATGTTAGGGATGTGCATCTGCTGTGCTACAGACAGGATGCTTTTACCAGGAAGCTTCTGTCTTATGCAGTTTCCACTTTGGGAATGTTTGATTGATTCTTCCTTATCCATCTCTTTTTCCTTTCCTCTCTCTGGATTTGAGCTTTTGACCAGTTTGCTTTGGCTTAATCCAACTGTCTCGGTTCTGCTCTCCTTATCTGTGAGGACATCATCATCATCTGCTTCATTGGTGTGTGACTGAGGGCCTGAATGGTCATGGATGTTTGTTAAATTGAGGAAGGGGAATGTTCCTGACTGTTCCCCGGCCTTCATGTCACTGTAGTGATCATCATCATCAATCCTCTGTTTCTCCTCCCAAACCTGGAAGTGAGCATATCGACCAAGTTCAAGATGCTGATTATTGTGAAGTTGCTCAGAGCGCTTGATGCTTTTGAAACTTGACTCACTTTGCACGTTGTTGCCAACTTGGCAGTGACGGTCCAAGTTCTCCTTCACTGTGGACTCCAAATCTGAGATCAGTACCTTTAAACTGGACAGGTTCGACTCGAGCTGATCTATGTGCAGTGAACTTTTAGCCACTACATTTGTCACATCCTCCTCAACTAGGAGATTCAAGGTGATGGGAGGTGCTGTGTGACTGTTTTGATGTGCCAAATTAACCTCCTCCACATTGTCTTCAGCCAAATTACAGACGACAAACTCTCCGACTGAGGTCTCCGTCCCCTCAACGCACCGTCCTAGTTTCACACGACCTTTGCTTTTACAGGGGACAGGACTCCGACTGAAGGTAGGGGTTGGAACAGAGTGATACTTCCCTCCTTCTGTACAAGGTGTTTTAAAACAGGTGGTCCCATAAAAGGCTTCTTGGACCAGGGAGGTTTCTGACGATAAGGGCTCCTGCTGGACAAAAGCATTGATTTGTTGAGGTTTTGTTATGGCCTCTTGGGAACTGTTCAGCTTATTGTTCTTCAAGGTTTTTTCTTTAGCACTTGTCAAGTCTTTGTTATTTTCATCTTCTAGTACATCTGTGCTTTCAATGATACCATTTGTCTTTTTTCCTGTGACCTCACTCTCAATCATCTTCTCATTATCCTGGGATTTCGGTGGTGACGTTTCAACTGACGGGATAAAAATGCCCCTCCTCTCTTTAGCTTTCTTTCCCTCAGCAGTCAGAGCGCCCTTGTACAGAAACTCATCATTCTCCTTATCAGAGTGGCTTTGCTCCTCTGTTCGTGCTCTTGGCTGCCCTTGGGTCCTTTCCTGGATTTTAGTGTTTTTGGCTTGGTTCCTAAGCATCCGCTGGCGCCGACGATACTCCTGAGATTTCTTTAGTAAGGCCTGGAGGCTGAGCGGATGGCTTTGTGTCTTCTCCTCCGATGGTTTTGTCTCTTCTTTGTTTACCTGGTTGTCCTCTGCTTCTGCTTCACTTGGGTTTAGCTGAATGTGCAATTCTGTTGTCTGACCCTCATTTCTGTCTTTATTGCCACCGTTGACAGGGTCATATGTTGAGGAGAAGGGAATATTATTCTCATTCTCCGTATCGTGCTGATAATGGTTTACTGAATAATTGTGAAATGAAGGACAAAAAATATTTCTTACTCTTATTAAGTCACTAGAGAAGGATGATTCCAGCCCACTCCTCTCTAACTCCTCTCCATCTATGGGAGGGTGGCTAATAATATCTGGCATAGTATGGATTATCTTTGAGGTGTTGTGTAGGAAAACGCCATCGGTGTTATGAACGTCATCAGAGGAACCAAAAGCACGACTCTCAGTTTCTGAGTCAATCCCTCCAGAGACGGTGGTGATATTTTCAACATTCTCAGACGTCACATAACCAGAGGAGAGTAAGTGCTGGTTTGCACCATTAAAGGAGCATGGCTGTGAGTCTTGTTGGTTGTCAAGTGGCTCCGTAAAGCCTCCATCATGGTAACTTTGCTGGGGTGTCAAATTAGACTTGCAAAAGGCACTATACGTAGTGGAAGTCATTGGAGGAAGAGAGTTAGTTAATTTCCCTACAGGTGTTAGTGAAAGACTTTCCTTGGTTCCATCAAAAGGCCGGCAGTGGGACTCTGATCTAACGCTGCTGCTGTGATGTGAAGAGTCGGCTTTAATCTCAGCCTCCTGAAGCAACTCCTCCAGTGTTGGCGTCTTTCTTAGCTGGCCATTTAAAAAAGAAAAGAAAAAAATTAAACATTACATAATGTAATAGACCTCACACTAGGGATGGGCGGTATGGACAAAAAAATGTATCACGATAATTTCTGGCATTTAACCCAATAACGATAAAAAAAATACCAATACGAAAAGTGTCATCAACGGGAATATTTCTTTCTTTCTTTCTTTCTTTCTTTCTTTCTTTCTTTCTTTCTTTCTTTCTTTCTTTCTTTCTTTCTTTCTTTCTTTCTTTCTTTCTTTCTTTCTTTCTTTCTTTCTTTCTTTCTTTCTTTCTTTCTTTCTTTCTTTCTTTCTTTCTTTCTTTCTTTCTGGCTCATTTCTTTCTTTCTTTCTTTCTTGCTCATTTCTTTCTTCTTTCTTTCAGGCTCATTTCTTTCTTTCTTTCTTTCTTGCTCATTTCTTTCTTTCTTTCTTTCAGGCTCATTTCTTTCTTTCTTTCTTTCATGCTCATTTCTTTCTTCTTTCTTTCAGGCTCATTTCTTTCTTCTTTCTTTCTTTCTTTCTTTCTGGCTCATTTCTTTCTTTCTTTCTTTCTTTCTTTCTTTCTTTCTTTCTTTCTTTCTTTCTGGCTCATTTCTTTCTTTCTTTCTTTCTTGCTCATTTCTTTCTTCTTTCTTTCAGGCTCATTTCTTTCTTTCTTTCTTTCTTTCATGCTCATTTCTTTCTTCTTTCTTTCAGGCTCATTTCTTTCTTTCTTTCTTTCTTTCTTTCAGGCTCATTTCCTTCTTTCTTTCTTTCAGGCTCATTTCTTTCTTCTTTCTTTCTTTCAGGCTCATTTCTTTCTTTCTTTCTTTCTTTCTTTCTTTCTTTCTTGCTCATTTCTTTCTTTCTTTCTTTCAGGCTCATTTCTTTCTTTCTTTCTTTCTTTCAGGCTCATTTCTTTCTTTCTTTCTTTCAGGCTCATTTCTTTCTTTCTTTCTTTCAGGCTCATTTCTTTCTTTCTTTCTTTCAGGCTCATTTCTTTCTTTCTTTCTTTCAGGCTCATTTCTTTCTTTCTTTCTTTCTTTCTTTCTTTCTTTCTTTCTTTCTTTCTTTCTTTCAGGCTCATTTCTTTCTTCTTTCTTTCATGCTCATTTCTTTCTTTCTTTCTTTCTTTCTTTCTTTCTTTCTTTCTTTCTTTCTTTCTTTCTTTCTTTCTTTCTTTCTTTCTTTCTTTCTTTCTTTCTTTCTTTCTTTCTTTCTTTCTTTCTTTCTTTCTTTCTTTCTTTCTTTCTTTCTTTCTTTCTTTCTTTCTTTCTTTCTTTCTTTCTTTCTTTCTTTCTTTCTTTCTTTCTTTCTTTCAGGCTCATTTCCTCAATTTATCGTTTTTACCGTGAGATGACAAATTCTTACCGTGGGGAATTTTTTTGACGGTTTATCGTGAATGGTAAAATATCGCCCATTCCTACCTCACACACACACACATTAAAGAACTACATTTGTTACATTCCTTAACACTTAAATCAATGGTATAAAATGTTGCCCATCCAATCTTCAGGCCTCTGCAAGTACATTTTTATTTTAAAGGCAGCGTTAGGAAGACAGCCTTCCTAATGTGTAGTTCAGTACACCAAGAACAAAGAAGGAGCAGCTGCTCTGCACTCCACCATTTCTGACCAAGTGTAATCAGAGTAGCCTGGTTTTTCTTTTTTTTTTTAAAGAGGACGGGCGGGGGGCAGCTGGGGGATGATATACATTTACAGCGTTTACACCAACGTTAAACACATATCACACGTCCATCCGTGCTCACTGGGCATGCACATGCAGACGTAAACAGGCCAAACACTACACTGGAAATGACCTTTGTAGCAAATTGCCATTAAAAGGGCTTTCCTCCTGTGTATGTAGGGAGCTGCATTATCAAAACTAGACTATGGCAACATGACGGCTGATAACAAGGTCAACAAGGCAGTAACATTTGTTGTTTCATCTCCATGTTGTTATTTACACCACCATCAAGGCACATCTGTGAATCATCTTACTGTGATGTTCACGTGAAATAGGATTTGTGAATTAGGAAATGATGAAACATTCGGTGCAATAACGTCATCATTTCCAAATGCTTAGTTTTGCCATCCATATTAGACCGAAACACGTGCATTTTTTTCATTCTTGAGGGTTGAATTCGCTGGAGTGTGGACACCAGGTGCAACCGTGACAGCAGCCCCACATCTCAAAATAGTAATGCACTACTTTGGACATAGACTCACATAAAAGCATCAATGTAACCAATAAGTCTTGTTCAAACTAAAGATTACAAAAGTTTTTCAATAGATGGCTGGAAAGAAATTAGAAAAATGTCTATGTTCATGGTTGATTATTTATCCTTTGCGTCACCAAGGCCTGAACTGATCACTTTAACACCAGCATTTCACTTTATCCACACCGCTGCGGTGGGCCACAATTTGTTGATAGGCATGAGTAACTAAAAAAAAAGCACTTCACTATCGACTAGACTGCAGGAGCCAGCGCTACACATATGGACTAAAAGTTAACTCCCAGCTGACTTGGAGACCATTAAGATTGATTAACTGCTTGTATTTTTATCCATATATTGGTACTCCTGTTAGCTTAAGTGTCTCTGTGTGAGATCCTCCTGTCAGTCAACACGCTCTCCTGGACTCACTCCTGCAGTCTGGACCCAGAGCAAACTCTCATGTTGCTGCAGTTGTCACGTCAATACACTGGCATTCAATAACATTTCTGATTTAGTTTAAGACACGTCTCAGTTATAAAACCTTAAATGTCTGGTTTCAAAACAAACTCTTATATCACTACCGGCCCTTTCAGGTCTTCTGAGCAAAGGCCTGACAAGGGTTATGTGCATTTGCTATTCTGGGTCCCAGGTTGTAAAACAGTCCGCTTACATGATAGTAGTCATGTAAGCAAATTCTGCTTGCTCTTTACATCATAGCTGTAGGCATCTTTTTACAGAGTATTTTGTGATGTATTTATCTGCTATATCAGTCTGCTTTGCACTCTTAACTGTTTAATTTGTTATTTTTTTACGATATTTGTCATAATTTCTTTCATTTTCTCTTTAGAATTTAGTAATTTGTCTTTTGATACATGCTGTTGCATTAAAAAGTAACTGTCTTATGGTCCTGTTCAGACCTGGAAATAACAACCAACCTGAGGGATCTTATCACATCCTGAAGTACAGGTAAATGGATCAGGGTTGGAAAATAATACCAGTTGTTGTTGGTTATCTTGGGTAGATACATTTGATCTACCTAGCAGATGCTCTGGTGGGTAAACATAACAGATAACAAATAAATAAACTGGCAAAAACTAACAATTTCCTGGGTCCCACATATGGAGATTGAATCTCAAGCTTTTTGGTTTTGCCTGGATATTTTATTTTAGACACAACTGGTTTCCACAGCAATGCAGCGACCACCAGAACAACTACTTTTGCGCCATGAACTAAGAGAAAAAACACCAAGAGGCATCAGATTTAGTTTCTCTTTACAAACATATTATGTAGCATTACATAGAGGGAGCTACAACGAATGTGCGTGGGAAAACTCAGGCCGAGACATGCAGCAGGGAAGAGAAAACTAAAAAGTGTTTTTTAATGAAAGGTTCGGTTTATCTGACATTAATGGTGAATCTCCCTGCTGGCTGGTGTATGATGAGACAAGCCAGAATATTTTCTGCTTGGTTACACGTTATACTTCAGAACAGAATAATCGAACAGCTGTATTGTTGATACAGATGTTTTCCTTTTCAATACCGATTCTGAAACCACAGCTTTGAGGAATCGGTTCATAACGAGCACTGATATGATACCAGACTTCTTTTAGAAAAGTTATTTTGCTTCTTAATAAACCTTTAGTATTAAACGGGTATGATTGTTGTTATTATGATTGTGTTCTTTCACACGATTGCTACTTCAAAGCTTGACACATTTGCTCATTTCATGGGCTTTTCCAGTGTAAAATACCTCCATACTGGTTACAATCACTAACGGCAGATAGCTAGCTAAGCTCCTCCGCGTATGAACTCAAAACAGGAAGTTGCAACGCGTACCTCTTTTTTTTTTTATTCTGTTTATAAAATTCAAATGTTTCGGTTGGTTCATTGAAGGTCACCATTTAAAAAAAAAAGGCCCAGCAAAAAGTTAATCCCAACCTTGAAAAGCACACATGATGCATTTGAGGATGCAAATACATCTTAATGTGTGTAACAGAACAGGTTCATTGTACTCACATGTTTGTCCAATCTAAAAGACCTTTTCTGCATCAATGCTCAGTAAATGAGCTTTGCAAAGAGCGTTAATATAACACTAACCATTAAACACCCTGGCTTTTGCACTTGCTGCTGATAGCAGTTATGGTGGTATTTTTTGCCTTTAGTCCAGAGCAAACAGTGCCTGTCTTCAAAAAAGCAACAACAACCAAAAAAAAAAAGAAGAAGATACGATTTTCTCATAGATGGTTTGTTTGTACGACCACGATACACATTTCGTCTCTGTGATCCCAGATGACCCCAAGCTCAGAGAAGCCAACACTATCTTTGGACAAGGTTGACATAGGTGTTCTATTTTTGCACAGTAAAGTGCAGCAGCATTTATGAATGCAGCTCAATTATCCAGCAAAGATTTTCTAAAGTAAACCAAGAGGTTATGTCAGCTGTCAGTGAATGATGGTTTATTATGTGGTGCTGCCTTAGAGATTGCCAATTGCGAGTGATCAGCTTAGGCTTGTAACCTTGGCCTTTATGCACTGAAACTCTTAAAGACTCTTTGGCTCAGCCAATAGTACCCATTATCACTTCCTCATCTCTAATTGTCATGCCACCAAGCTTACTGAAACGATCTGCAGTTTGTACAAACCCAGCTTTGGCTAAATTCAGATGTAATATTTGATTTTGCCATCAAATCAACAAGTGAAATGGGATATTCTGCTATAAGCATCTGCTGGCAGCTCTCCAGCTATTTCAGCAGGGAGTGGCAGAAAGAGCTGGTAGCATCAGATAACTTTGACTGACATATGGTAGGAGCTTCCAGGCGGCTTCCTGGGCAACATGGCTGCATGCAGTATGAAGAAAAAGAGGCTTCCAAATTGTTCTTCATAAACCAATAGGTCACATGACTAATGCTCCATCCATTGTATTTACGGTTTATAGTAAATACCATTCTATCTTTGGAGAACATTTAATGTTCATTTCTTCTAATGTTCTTACCTCTGCTGTTTTTAAATGTTTTTTTTATGTCTTTTTTTAAATATATTCTGCTGGTTCTATTTTTTTAACATGTTGTGTACAGCGACCTTGAGTGCCAAGAAAGGTGGCGGCGCCTTTAAAAATAAAATGTATTATTATTATTAACATTGACTTTGAACATTTAAGACATAGTTCATGCATTTCTGAACAAAGTGGAGATCATCTGCCCCACTTTGCTCCTCAAAACTCTTTGTACCAAATCATTACTGCAATAACCTATTGATATTCATCACCTTATATCGTATTATTCTACTGTTATTATTTAATTTCACCACCTTACTGATATCATATCTCTTTATTTTACTTTGGATTGCACTATGGGTTTGAGATTAATGTATATTAACAAATTACATTTAACTGATGTGACAAAACCTGATATATCTTCAGATCATAGCGTCTTCACTGAAAGAACAGGAGCATTTTTTCATAATTAGCATTTCCCATGAGTCCAACTATTCAAAACAAACATTGTGAGACAACAACAGTAAGAGTTTCTACTCAAAAATGAATAAACACAGGCTATAACACACTTTAAAGCTTCAAATAGGACGGTTGAAAGTGCTGAGCTTAAATTACCTGCACGCTGTGAAGAATAGTTTGCACATAGGCCATTCTGGGATCATCTTTCACCTCCATGGAGACTGACATCTTCTGGACTTCATCCCTGAGCTGCCGCATCTCCTCTCTCTGTTTGCCGGAGAGCTGTTAATACCAACACAACCAAACATCAGTGTCCGATGAAATACTGACTAAAATACAAAACTTCACAGTCTTGTACAACTCCCTGGGAAACAGCAAGTCCTGAAGTGACATGATAGTTCTATCCTCCCGGATTCAGGTAAAGGGCGAGGAAGTCACGCACAGCTGATCGGGCAAGGAAGTAAACACTGAAGTAAACAGCGAACAAGTTAAAAACTTTCAACGCGATGTCTAGGAAAAGGATCCTCACAGTGGAAGAGGGCGAGGGAATCAAGGAGTCTATTGAGTTCATAGCGGCGGAGATTGCTGATGTTAAACAGCAGTAAAAGACAATTTTGGATCTAGTGCTGGAGGTTAAGAAGCTAAAACAGCAGAACAAAGAGAAAGAAAAGTGCATCGACTACCTGGAGAACAGAGTCTCGTCAATCGTGTATGTGTGTACCGTTACGTAGGTATGCAGGTATGTGAGGATGTAGTTGTATATGTACAGTAGGGCTGGGCGATATATCGAGATTTTAATATATATCGATATATTTTCAAACGCGATATGGTACGAGACAATATCGTTTATATCGATTATTAAAAAAAAAACATTTTTTTTTTTTTTTTAGGATTTTGATATAGCTTATTTTGTGAAAAATTGAATTAAATGTTTTATTTGAGATTTGCACAAATGTTTTGTTATTTGCACAACTGTCAACCTCAGTGGAAAAATCTGCTGTTATCTGTTACTGTCTACATTGTATTAATGGCACAGTGTATTTTAATTTAATTGTTATGCAGGAAAGGGATTTTTGTTTTATTTTATTCAAGAAGCATTTTTATTCTATATATGCAGGCAGTTTATTTTTATTTCATTTGTTTTATACATGTTGATATTGTGCAGACCTCTGTTAACAAAGGTACCTGTGTGACATTTGGCACGAGGCTTTGTATTAAAACTGACTGTTTTTTTAAGGGTTTGCCTCAGAAAAAAATGAAGCTAACAGAGATGCTATGCTATAATGCTTTGGGGGAAACCCCAATTATGGCACAGAAAAAATATCGATATATATCGAGTATCGCCATTCAGCTAGAAAATATCGAGATATGACTTTTGGTCCATATCGCCCAGCCCTAATGTACAGTATATGTGCATGCGTAGGTGTATGTATGCATGTGTATATGTGTGCATATTATGTACATGTGTATGTATGTGTGTACTTAGGTAAGATAAATTCCCCCACCCACCCTCTATTTCACCGTTTTGAGTTACTAAGACTGGCTGAGCTAAACGATTATCATAATGCTTGTCTTGTGTTTCAAATTGTCAACCGGCTCAACCATAGACTTAGTAGTCTTGTGCCAATCTCCAGTCCTCAGCACACATACCAAACAAGAATCAAACCACTCATATTAGGGAAATGTCGCCGACATGTGCGCGCCAGTATGAGTGTTGTTTGCAGGGGGCCGCAGATCGCCTCAAGGTGTTCTATCTCCAAGTTTAAAAGACAACTAAAAAAATCATCTTTTACTAACCTATATATATAATATAAAAATGCTTCTTCATGGACTGCTGGGATGTATGTGTATGATTGTATGTGTATGTAATGTTAAGTATGTATGTTAAGTGTTTTTGTGTACTTTGTATGCATTTATCCATCACCATCTCTTTACAGATGGTAACTGCTTATACCATTGACTGTACCACTACCCTTATATGAACTATGGGCCCCCACCTATAAGCTTTCCTAGCTTCCTTGGGGGACCCATTCACTCTACCCACTTAATTCGACTGTATTATTGTAATTATTATGGTATTGTGAATAAATTAAAAAAAAAAAAAAAAATCAAATGTATGTATGTATGTATGTATGTGTATATATATATATATATATATATATGTATTTTATTGTGTATACAATACATATATGCACAGAAGGATGAGTGATATTATAATGATAATGTAGAATATATTTATTTACATAAGAATTAATACTGAAAGTACAGCAATAACAAAATATTTACATTCATGTTAAAATACAATATTTTCTCTTTTCGTTAAAGTTATTCCACATTGGGATAAGGTTAAGATTACATAAATCTACGACTTCCTCCTAATCCTTTTGAACATGTTTTGGTTGCCTGTGAGGCTTGTTGATTTGCTTTTGTTTTTTATTTATAAATATTGCACTGTTTTCATTAGTTTTTACTTGTCATATATACATACATATATATATATATATATATATATATATATATATATATATATATATATATATATTTAACCATGTTTAAATAAAGGAAGGTAGCTGTACTGTACCAGGGGAGGGAGGATGGGTCGTCCCCAGAAGCGGATGAGAGAGGGAGCAGATGGAGGTCTGGGCTCTCCCTCGGTGAGGCTCTTCAGCTGGGACACACACCGCTGCACGAACCTGCCGTAGTCCTCCATCGAGCAGCAGGTGAGCTGGGCAGCTGGGACGAGATGGAAGTGATGGAGGAGATGATGGTGATGATGGAGGTGATGGTGATGGAGGTGATGAGGCTGACATTAATGTCATCAATGAGGCTGCTGCTACCAGCTAGCCCCGCTGCTCACGGAGCTTTGGCTCGCTCTTTAGCTCTTAACTTTTATTCATTCATCAACTGTTGAGGTCAAAATGTACCGCAATTACAAAAAGACTAACTCATCGAAACTACAAGGACTCTTAAAAAGTTCAGAGTAAATAGAAAACAGCACCACGAAGTCCAGCTAGCGTCCAGACAAAAAGTCTGTTTACGTTTATACCCGCCTGCTCCCGGGCGAGGGGACGGGCCCAAAACCCGGACTGGATCAAGGGCCAAACCATAGACCCGGACTGGATCTGGATCCGGTCCGCGGTGGACCGGGGCCAAACATGGATCTATTATATGGGGCCAAACCATAGACCCGGACTGGATTCGGACCGGGGCCAAACCATAGACCCGCTCCACAGACGGGCAAGGGGACGGCCCCAAAACCCGGACTGGATCCGGTCCGGGACACAAGTCAGAAAGATAGTGCAATAAAATCGAGAACACAAAGGCAAGGCAATTCAACACAAGGTAATTCAAAGTGCTTTACATCGACATTAAAAGCGGCATAATTAGACAGTAAATAACAAATAAAATGAAATAAAATGAGAAAAGAAGGTAAAATAATAAATAGCACTAGTTGCTGATTTAAGAGTACGCTTAAATAACAAATAAATGAAATAAACTGATAAGAAATTAGGTAAAATAATAAAAAGCACAAGTTGTTAAAAATAAGGGCAGTAGAGTACAGCAGGTAAGTATTTAATTTAGGAGTACGCTTCAGTAAACAGTAATGTTTTTAGGCCTGATTTAAAGGAGCTGACAGTTGGAGCAGACCTCAGGTCTACAGGAAGTTTGTTCCACCGGTGAGGAGCAGAATAACTGAACGCTGCCTCACCTTGCTTGGTTCTTGTTCTTGGGAACCACAACAAACCAGATCCAGATGAACCTCAGGGGTCTGGGAGCTTCATAGGGAACTAACAGATCAAGCATTTACTTTGGTCCAAGACCTTTCAGTGCTTTGTAGACCAGCAGTAAGATTTTAAACTCCATCCTTTGACTCACTGGAAGCCAGTGTAGTGATTTCATGACCGGTGTAATGTGGTCCAGTTTCCTGGTGTTTGTAAGGACTCTGGCGGCAGCGTTCTGGATCAAAACAACCACATTACATCAAACACAGCAATAAAACCCCCAAAAATAAACCCTACTTTCCCATTTTAGTACTTCACAGCACATAAAATACAGAAAATAACAAACCCACAATCAAAGAATAATTAAATACACGACATAAAAAAAGAACGTTTGCTATCTCACAAATAATAAAACGATTATAAAAAAAAAAAATAGAATGGGTAAATATAGAAAACATAAAATGACTTTCAGACCCTTTTAGCCGCTTCAAACTTGGCTTTTATTTTTATTGGCTCTGAACTACTGGATAAATGATAGTCTGCATTTTAAATTAATACGTTTAATTAACAAGACCCAAGTAAAGATCTTAGACAAATTATTTAAAACACTAGTCAAAATATTAATGTTATTTTTAAGAAGAAAAAAAAATCAAGACAGATATTAATCCTCGCAAATTATCTCTGAAATGCCTCCATTATAAATTAATCACTCCATTTCACAGAAATTAATTTCCATCAAAACCATTGTTTACTTTATAAGAAAATATAAATTATATTGAATGATTGTATAACTCAATTTGACAACACACACACGTTGTTGCATTTTAAAACATGTTTATTGGTCATATACAAAATAAAGTAAGCTGTTTATCAACAAACGTACAGTATATACACATCAATAAATTAAAAGATGCATTAGACAGATGATGAAACAGTTAAATTTCATGATTACCAATATCTTGTCATCATCACCATCTACAAATTGCAAAAAAAGTACCATAATTTAGTTGAAGATAAATACTTACAAAGACCGTCACATTTTAAGCTTTTTTTTTATCCCCAAAGAAAGTACTGTCGTTGAATAATTTATTACATCCCATACAGAAATATTACAAAACACAGAATTTCCTTGTACAAGGGCTTTTCTGAATACGTTACGCCATATCCATACAAACGTACTACTTCTCTATAGCTTTAAACCGGCCATTGTGTAGTTTTAGAAACAACAGAAATAATAAATAAATATCCCAGCCACAATGAGCAACCTTGCTGAACATTCACTAGTTGGAGAGAGAGAGAGGGGAAAAAAGGCAAATGTTATGATACCTAAAATCTGTGTAGAAATGATTTAAGAAGTTGTGCGGCTGACATGGAGCAGCACAAAGGGGAAGCAAAAGCAGACGGGGCAACTTGGGAGGCAAAATAAACATTATTATTGATGAAAACACCAAACAAACGATCAAAGGAATTCTCGGTTCATTTACTCTCATCGATCTGGATCAGCGGTGGATGAAAGGGCTTTTTATAGTCCAGTGGTGTGATTCAGCCAGCAGGAAAAACAACTGAATGACTACATACTGATTGGCCAAGCAACAAGATAAGGAGTTAATGATTTGCATCTTCTAGAAGAATTGGATCTTTTAAGGAAAGGCTTGGTTGGCTGCGGACTTAACTCGCACACCCTTTGTAAAAGGGGACGGGGTAAGTGGTCTGGTTAAGAGTTTTATCAGATGTGCTTCCATCACCTCCCTCCAGCCCTTGTAAATAATTTATAGCTTCGAGAATGAGTGGTTCTTCTGGTTTGTGATGAAATGTCTTATCATAAGGAGGGTATAACCTTTATACAGGCTGTGGAAAATAAGGTCAGCTAGTCTCACAGTTCATAAACTTTGTTATGAAAAGCCACCAAGCCGCCCCGCCTGCTTATCACTGAAGGTCAGTGTTGTCAGCTGATCGTGTCTGCAGAGTGAAAAAGCAAGATTAAAACTTCTCTAATATTTAACTGATCTGCCTCAAGAGCCGACACACTACCTCTCACCACAAGAAATTCACATCTTGATAAGGACAGAAATAAATCTCAGATCGCCCGGAGGCTTGGTGTGACACCTATATTATATTTTCCCATGGTGCCCTCCTCATAAATTGAAATCTGATTTAAAAAAAGACAAACTGGTTTAAAGATTCACAGTTAACTGTTTCATGAAACTGAGTAAAAGCCACAACTTAAAACAGAGGCAAACTGACACTGGCATTTATAATTACGTATAAAATGCTGTTTTACCTGGTCACATCACATTGTACCTGCAATTATAAAACAGACAACCTGACAAAAGGACTACAATAGCATCACTTCTCCTGTATGGCAGGAGTTCTAATTTTACCCAACACAGTTTGCATAATTAGACATGTCTATTAAAGAGCAGCCACCATAATGACACATTTATGCTTACACAGTACTGTATGTAGCCTTTTCGAACTGGAGGAGCATAAAAATACGAAGTAGACTGAAACATATTGTCTTTACAGAGGCACAAACAGTGATACAGTTTGACACAACTTAGTTGTGTTTCTTCCCATTGTACATGTATATGACTACACAGGACTTATCAGTGAAAAATAACCTGGGAGAAAATTAAAAGAAAAACAACTAAAACAAAGAAATGTAAAAGTCAGAATGATGGTGAGAGAAAGAATGTATTCTCTCAGATTCAGGAACTATAGGCTACATTTAACTGCATTGTATCAAAACAAAGTAAGATGGGCCTTTTTTGTATGATAATGATAATTGACTGTTATTATGAGACTGGGCCAAATTGTATGGAGTAAATTACTATGACATCATTTTCATTTGAAATGCGGAGCTCTCTGGTTTCACCCGTGACTAAAAATGCAGGTAGTTATCAATGTAAAGATTATGAAAGGAAAAAAAAATATCCTCAACCTTTGTTCACTGTTCAAATTCTATTTTGCATTAATGTTGTGTATTGATAATGACACACTTATATTACCAACTGCACAACAGCAGGCCAGCTAACCCAGTTTTTGTCACAGTGGAGTAGCGGCTCAAGTAAAAGGCTGCATGTTGATGATACGTTTAATCACTGTAACGTGTTTCTGTTTCAGCAAATGTCTACTTTAAAATCAGGTTATAAATGTTTGAGGCAACTGTACTCAAAGGTAAACCTCACTCTCTGACAGACCATTAAATACCAGAATATACGTACTCAATTTATAAAAACACCATGTACAATAACAAATGTGACTTCACTTCCCTGACACATCCGGAACAGCTCAAAAAACAAATACAACAAGAACATCATTAAATATACATAAAATGTACACTGCAAAAACAAAATATCTACATCACACTCTACAAAAATAAGTTATTGAAGGAGTGGGTGTGATGCAACCATAGAAGCCCTATAATTAAATTTCATTTCTATTACCTTTCTAGATGTCCTGAATACACAATATCATGAGGCCTGCAAGGGTTAACCAGAGCACATCCTCATCTCATTAGTCATGTTATTCGCCACAACCTCTGAACAACACCATGGCCAAAATAAAGTGGAAGTGGTCTGTTCAGAAAAATGTAAAATGGGCCAGCCAAAATTAACTCCTTCCATTCATGCCTCGTAAGTGCAGTTTAACAAATGATCTGACACGTCTGCAGTGTGCGAGCTGAACAACGGCGCCACGAGGACCACGGTTTCACAATCAGAGAGAGTGCAGTTACCCACTGTGTCATCATACATTTCTGCCCAAAAATCAAACACAGATCAAAGTCACATCTGTGAAATAGTGAACATTATAGAACCTCGTCACATACCTTCACAGCACACCACACGCTAGTCCACCGTTACACACACGTGCCTAGTCACTAGAGAAAAAACAAAGCTATTCAGTAGTTAAGCCACTTTTGGTACAATTGCAAAATAGAGACATACTGTATATCAAACAGATTTCATAATACTTTTTTTTTTTTTAAGCATGTCTTTGCAAACAATGCAAAGATAATTTTCTTTATAAAATTACAGACTCCACCATACATAGACTCTTTGAGCATGTAACACCACAAAGGACTACTTTTACGGTAAAGACTGCAAGAAACTACTGGCCATTTGTGTGACTGGAAATTCAGAGAAGGAATGCAGTAACCACTTTGATTTTAGGTCAAATAAAATAAAATAATACTAATAATAATTTAGGGGCAATGGCATAAATTGAAATCAGCAGTCAAGAGAAATTAATTACGATGATTGGATTTTTACTCAGGAAACTAAATATCCAAAATATTAAGTCTGTTCAAAAGACGGGGATAAATACATGCTCCTGTTTTGCAAATCACTCCATCTTCACTGAAGACCACAGTCACATAAATGAGTGTTCTAAAATGATCAATCCCGACGACTACCACACACAGCTCATACAACAATGCACAGCGAAAATTAAATGCTGTTACAACCTGATTCCTGATTGGTCAGTTTATGCGATTAAGCACAAGTTTACACCTGCACTTCCGCATCCTTCCTCAGTTCTTCTCAACGTCCTTCTTGATGCATCTCATTAGGAGACCAAGGCACTTGCCCTTTCAAATTTCTTATGTAAACTTTTGGGAAATCCTTAGATCACAACTTGATCCTCTTCAGCTCAGGTGTTCAGATAATCATCTCCCAGAAAATTCACATGCAATTTCTTCAATAACTTTGTTTTCCCTTTTTCTATAGTAATGAGTTTGTGAGTTGTGTTTTTTTTTTTTCTTTCTTTTTTGGTAAATATCAATTACCTTGTCTCCTTCTCTCCAATAAACCCAGGAAAGAGTGCATGAAATAATGTAAGCCAGTGGGAATTAGGGAGGGAGGGGGGGTAGGAAAGAGAAACTATATTTAAACAAGAGCAAGACTTGCACATTGGAAGTGAGGAGACTGTAGGAAAATAAAAAAATAAAAATACAGCTAACTGAACATAGTGATACCAAAACAAACACGTGCCACAGAATTTCACAGAATTCCTGATATATATAACAATTCACACACAAAGAATACACCTTGGACCTTATGTGAATGACAACACAGTACAAAACAGTAGAAATACAGTTACCACCATTGTATAATATATATTTTTCTATATTACTTTTCTGTAAAAGTTCATGGGTAGGTAGAACAAGATGGGGCTTCAGTGCAGCCAGTGAAATCAACACTTATACGTAAATCTTCGTACAAGCTCCATAATACAAGCATGATGATTATTACCTGTCGACTGTTTAATTTAGAGTGTTTTTTTTCCTTCCTTTTAGAACGTGTGCGTGTGTTTTTCTTTTTTCTAGATATGTCCAATTTCCAATATTGTGCACAAATGTTTAATAGGGTTATGCATACAAAGGCAACAGCCACCATAAGAAATTTTGTGAATTTTCCAAGTGTTTTGGACATTTGTCATTTTTTAGATTTTTATTCTAGATAAGAAATAAAACAAGAATTTGCCAGTTCTTGATATTTCTATCCATTCAGTGGCCTTGTAGACCCTGTGTTTTTATCCTGTTAAGAGTGATCACGCCCCAATCAAGATCTTTTTTTAACTAGAATCAATAATCCTCCGCTGCTTCTATCCTGTCCATCTGCACTGATCTGAGATGGGTGACGGGAACATGCTGAGGCAATGCAAGTTACACTGCCCAGCTGTTAGAAGTCAGTGCAGATGGAAAAGAGGAGGAGGAGGAGGAGGAGGAAAGGGGGGGCAGCGCAGAAGAAGGATTACTTTGATGCAGCTGAAATCTATCCTGTTACACCTTCATTTATCTTTTTTGCCCTCAAGATCGTGCATCCGTCTTGGACTTCACTATTGTTATCACGCTCGTCGCTGTTGCCACTTTCCCCGGTATGAGTGGACCAATGACTGATGATGCAACCCCTCCCCCTCCCCCTCCAGCCCTGACCCCGACGCCAACGGTGGGGCTGCGTGCCACAGTCCTGGCAAAGGTCTGCAACGCCTCATACTTAGACCTTAGTGCATCCAGCTCTATGCGCATTGAAGCATTCTCATTGGCCAGTTTGTCCACTTCCTGCTGCAGCTGGGCCTTTTGCTTCTCGAGCTCCTCCTTCTGGGTGACTCGCTTCACCCGGCAGCTGGCAGCATAACCCCGGTTCTTGAGGGTGCGCCTCCGCTGTTTCAGTTGCAGGATCTCTTCTTTGGTGAGGCCTCGGAGGTGCTGGTTCAGCTCCCGCACCGACATGGTCACCAGCTCATCATCTGTAAGGCTGGTGCCATTCTCTCCCGGCTCACGCTTCACCTGGAGAAACCAGAAGGGAGATGGGGGAGTGAGTTCACCTGCAGGCTAACAAATCCATCCCACTGAATACTGTACACTCACTGACCTTTAAGGCTTTATTTCCTTTGTTAGTCGTCGTCATGCCACAAGAACCCGGCTCTTCTGCACAGACCTACAGCAAAAGAAGAAAGTAACAACATTAAAATAAACCAATCTTTCAAAGAATAACCATTGCTTTTGAATTCAATAGGAATATTTTTTGTGGCAAAACACAAAACCTAAATCTAGCGCAGTGATACCATCATGGGAGCACGTTACAGATTTTTGCATCTGTATAACTGCATGAGATCAAGTGACAAAATTTTCTTAGAATTTCCCTGACTTCCTGTTTCCTTGTGGTTTCACTTACAGTGCCCACTACCTTTTTGCTGTTGAACTCTCATTGGCTGGATTTAGGCCAATAGGAATGAAATGACTTAGAAAGAGGAGGAAGTGGTAACATTTGTGGGAAGGGGAAAACTGTTATAAGCCGTAAATTAATTCTCTCACCTCGATAAAAGAAGAAAAGTTAAATCAACCCAAATGAAATAAAGCATATGGATTTGTAGCAAAAAGTGTGCGTGCGTGCGTGCGTGCGTGCGTGCGTGCGTGCGTAAAAAAGGGACAAAAGGATGGAGATAGAGTTGTGAATCTGGGGTCAACAAAGAGTGAGTGTGGAGGTGCAGAAGATGAGATCAGCCCTGAGAGCGCACAGCTCCGCAGAAGAGCATCTTCACAAGCTCTCAATGACATGCTTTGTATGGTGCTCTGGCCTTGCTTTCGTGTCTCCTCCTTTTGTGTGTGTGTGTGTGTGTGTGTGTGTGTGTGTGTGTGTGTGTGTGTGTGTGTGTGTGTGTGTGTGTGTGTGTGTGTGTGTGTGAGAGAGTGTGAGAGAGAGATAAAGACAGGCTATTGTTGCTTTTGCTCAGCGATCATCATGAGACCAGTCATGATGACTCAGCAGATTCCTGATCTCACCCCCTCCCACCCCTCCTCTCTCCTACCACACACATTTCTGCTCTCCTCTTACACTTTCTTGCCCCCCTCCGACAACGAAAACAACTGAATGCGATTGGCCGCTTAACAGACGGCGAAATGCTGTTGTCCTCAAATCATAAAAAACCTGCTTTTCAGGCAAAAATGCTGCACCTGATAACTGCTGAATCTGAAATTCAGTTAAATTAATTTGCTGATTAAAGACAGCCACTTCTCTCTTTGAATACATTTATAATCTATTATGAATTTCCCACCAGTGGAAGTTCAGAAATGAAAAGACGTATCTTTTGCCAATAAATGCCAGGTAAATTTGGAGAAAGTTATGAGACTTAAGTGACATCAGGCAGCATGCCTTGTTTTATCTTTGTTCTTTTCCATCAAAAGGCACAACAGTGAGGGGGCGTGTGCGTCTGCCCCACAATGCACCTCCATCTGCAAGCGTGTACGAGTGTTTGTGCATGCACCGCCACAAATTGTACAGTTATAAATAGCTGTGGATCAAAGACAAAAGCAGTAAAGATATGCACACACAACATATCCACGCCAAACATGTCAAATGGGAAATTACTACTTAAAGATTTTTTTAAATTATTTTATGACCCAACTGGCTAAAAAAATAATTTACAAAACAAAATGTAAGAAAACAACCCCCCCCCCCCGAAAAGATGGGGTATATTGGGGTCCACTAGTGCTCTGAATAAAAGTACTGTTTCATTTAGAGCGTTTGACTTTGGTACTTCAAGCTTCTTACCAATAACTGGATGTCCCATGCATTACTGTAGCCCTTAATGTTATTGGGATGCACCTCCCACCGCTGGAGGTTCATCCTACAACAATGGATGCATCAAAGACACAAGAATGGCTGCTGGGGGTGGGGGTGCTGAGAAAAGCGGACCGAAAAAAAAAAGGGGAGGGGGGGGCGCATTTTCTTGGCAGGACTGGTTTGTTTTTCCTGTTCCCAAATCCCCCCTCGATCCAACCCATCCCCTCTGGCATTTAGAGAAAAAACAAAAAACGCACCACCAAGTACACAGACTTTACCGTGCCACCATGTACGCATCATACAATGAACGCATCAAACGTAAAACCTTTCATTGCGAGCACACAAATGGTTTTAGATATTTAAAAGACCTAAAACAAATGTTAAAAATGGCATTGTATGCTTCAGAGAACAACAGTGGCAGGTTCACCTTATACTCCAACTGACTGCCCAAGTGCACAGTGTGGTGTGGATTTTAAATTGCCCTTTTGTCTTCATTTTACACCACTTATAGTTTTGCAAGGCAAATTTATTTATAAAGCACATTTCACATGATGAGCATGGACTCAATGTGCTCAAATACATAAACAAACAAACAAACAAAATTACAAGTTTACAATAACAGAAACAGATAACAAGTATGACAAGAGAAAAACAATAATAACAACCATAATTCCATTTTAACAAAAGTGCAATCACCCAGCCAACCATGTAGAGTTTACTCAAACGCCTGTGTAAAAAGTTAAGTTTTTAGTCTGCTTTTGAAATTTGCATTAAGATGTTTTTGGTTTTCACTTCCACCTTCTGCAAAAAAAATCTGTCCAATCTCTTCCTCTTGCCCTCCTCTTCTTCCTTGGAGACTGTGGCAGGGTGGAGGAGGTGCAGCCACTCAGGCTGACGGGACACAGGTGTGGCCCGTCAGCCTCTCCACCCTGCCAGCCTTATAAGAGGAGAAGCTGCTGCTGAGACCGGTGGTCAGACTGAAGCTGCTGAGTGATGCTGTGCTTGTGCACGTGTGGGTGTTTGCTTCTGGTGAAATAAAAGGGTTCTGCACTAAACTCCTTGTCCTCCTCTATCCTGTCGGTCGGGCCCCGTAGCACTCGCCATGCTACAGAGACATATGTCCCAAGCCATGCCTAGATTGCAACTAAATCCACAATATTAATAAAAGTCGAAAATCAGTGTACCGCGATCAATCAAACATTGAAGATTTACTACTTTATATACTGTAAACAGCTGATGCCTGATGAGCAGAGCAGCATAAAGGTGCACAAACAATAGAAAAACTGGAAGTGGTGACTGATATTTAAACCTCTGTTCATTTTAACCGACTGACTTTATTCAAATGGATCTAAATGTAAATTAATTTCTAAAATAACAGACAACCAATACTATCTAAACCATATCTGCATTTTTTTAAATTACAGATGAATACTATTTAGGAAATTAACAGTTAGGCCCATATTACTAATGTGGCATATCACACTCAAACCTTCCTAACAGCCTCCACCAATTCATTGTTTGCGGTCAGTAGATTTAGAAAATTCCCATTACAGTTTTTAAGAGTCAAACATGTCATCTTAATTGCTAGTTTTGTCTAACCAGTAGCCAAAACCCCAAGAATATTTCTCGTAGCAAATGATATCGAGAGTCTGAACACTAGGACATTTGGTTGTTTTTGCTTAGAAAAGGGGGAATAAAAGAAGTGACTGATAATCATCACATCTGCTGCAGAGGTAATAAAGGTACTTAAGAGTTCTTGAATTATTCTTGGCTTGTTGGAAACCGGCGTCTCCAGCACACCATGACAGCTGTCAGGTAATAAACAGGAAATAAGCCCTCATCAAAGAAAAAATGACAATTATTTTTTTTAAAGAAGGACATGAATTCAAATTTATGTTGCATAACACATCTTTGGTTTGTGACACTAAAACTTTTGTTTATATTAGAAAAACAAATAATAATAATATCACACGTTTACTAACTCTTAGGATAGCAGTGTCAGTACACTTGGAAAGCTAGAATATATTTTGATGTTTGGCGATTTAGACCCATTCCATCTTTAAAAAAAAAAAAAAGCACATTTTGTTTTCTGCTGCTGTTAGGGCACATGTTAGTTGACCAGGTTAAGGAACATCTGCTGTGTAAAGGGGTTGCCATTTATCTTGAGAGGACACGTGCCCGAAAGAGGTCCAGGGGTGTCCTTCCCATTATGCTTGTGGTATGATGGGTGCGATGTGGTCAATGCCACAGCCACTGTTGCTACAACAGCCAGCGTTATTGCTGTGGCAGGCTGTATTTTTATGGGGCAACTGAAAGAACGCTGACGACTCAAGAGTAGAGCTGCTTACAGTTACAGTGGAGAGACAAGATGCGCGCGCGCACACACATACATGCACACACAGGACGGGACATGAGGGTGAGGATGAAAGAAAGGGTGAAAAGTGGTGGAGTTGAGCAAAATATGGCAAAAAAAAAAGACGTAAGAGGAAGAAAAGGCAAGAGATTGAAAAGGTGAGGAGAGAGTGGAAATGAGGGAGGTAGAGAAGGGGGGGGGGGGTCGCTGGTGGTAAAGCAGGACTGAAATAATGCTGACATCTCCAGAGCTGATTAGTGTTACACAGAGACATCACACCCACAGCCGAGAAAAATGCTGAGTATGAAGGGAAGATCGAGGGGGGGGGGGGTGTAAAAATGACAAGGGAGAAAGAGGAGAAGAAAAAGAGAGACGTTTAAGTGGGGGGGAGAAGAAGAAGAAGAGGAACAGAGGTGCAGATGGATGGAGGAAGGGAGATGAGGAGTAAGATGATGGGGAGGGTGATTGGAGGAAGATGAGGGGGTGGGAAAGCATTTGGGTGAAAATGCATCCTCAACACATTTGTAAGAGCTTAGCTATTGAGTATGGCAAGGCAGAGGAGGGAGGCGTGGATGGAGGAGGGATTGGGGTCTAAAAGAAAAGGGGGGAAAAAAAAAAAAAAAGTGGAACTCAGCAACGACCACAACTTCCAGTTCTGAAAGTTCAGAAGCTGATCCAGTGCAGTAAAACTGTTGCTACCCATCTATGACCCGAAGAAATGCTTCAGTCTACATTCAGTCTAGTTAACAAATCAAGTCTGGAGAAGAGATGAAAACGAGAGTATAAGTGTGGCAGGAGGTGAGCACGGTGATCATGGGATTTAAAAAGACAGATTAAAGAGTGCAAGAAACAGCACAAGACTCCTTTCCCTTCACGTAGTTCAGACTAACAAGATAATGAACTTGTACGTGCTTGGACGTGTGTGTGTGTGTGTGTGTGTGTGTGTGTGTGTGTGTGTGTGTGTGTGTGTGTGTGTGTGTGTGTGTGTGTGTGTGTGTGTGTGTGTGTGTGTGTGTGTGTCTGGCTTCAGACAGGGCTCTAATTAATCTCATTTGAGAGAACCTTCTGCTCCGGTCACTACTGCCACACGCAGACAAATTTCTTAGAAAGAGGCGCTCTACTTGAACGCTGGTAGCATGCTACACAGGAAGATAAATGGTCCGATTAGTTGCTCCAAAAAACAACCCAAAGGTTGGTGTGCGTAGGCGCGTGGCGCATGCATAAACAAGACTGCATAAAGAAAATGATCAGGAATAGAGTGAAAGAGTCACAAGTCGTTTGTGAAGCAGAGTTTATCGAATAATCCCATGATAACAACTGCCTCAACTGTGCCTCCTCCCTTAGGCAGCTCTGAGTAATAACTGAAAGCGCGGGTGAGGAAGAGTAGACACAGTAGGACACAGAGGGGACATGAAGGCAGCATAATGTGAGGGGCATGAATCAAAACCCCAAAGCTTTACAAAACTCAGCTCTTGGCCGTGGTCCACCGTACTTTTGTTGAAAAACAAAGCCAAGGAAGGTTGCGCTCATTGATCTAGAGTGGGCTGAACAGTGTTGAGGGAGGTGGTAAATAATTAACAACGGGTGCTAGGAGGAAACTTATTGAGAATTAGGAATCAAATCAGAGATAATGGCAATCTGTATATGGAGAGGATGCTCACATAAAGAAGGAGCAGGAAAAGGGAAGAAAAAAAACTCTGTGTTCATATATGTACATAGAAGAAGATGAAAAGGGGAACTATTAACAGGAAGCTACATGTACTTAGAAATAGGAAAACACACATATACATATATATATATATATATATATATATATATATATATATATATATAAATATAAATATAAATAATTATACACACACACGAAAAGTCCTGAAATCAACACATTTTTCTCATTCCAGGTAGTAAGTTGGAGTGTGATGACAAATTTCCCAACACAAGCAAAAAACTGCACTGTCAGGCAATTGAGTCCTGGCTCCTTTTTTCTTCCCCATAAGCACTTTTGTTTTCAGTAGCGAAAGAGTGTAAATACTCTGGGTGAAGTCACTTCTCGCTCTCACAGTATGTGTGTGTGTGTGTGTGTGTGTATAACAAACAGCACTTTGAGGGAAGACAGCAATAACATGGTGAGTGTATTTCTCCCAGACACTGTAGAGCCTGATCAGCAATGCCATCTCAATACAAAGAGAAAATCTGAGCATCGTTTGCCTTTGTGGGAATGCATTAATCACTACCAGTCACATTAATGACAAACTACAGACAGAAACGTCTTGGCTAACATTTAACACGTGAAACTTACAAGATCAATTGAATTCCTCATAGAGGTGAGGTGGTCTTCAGGAGTGGAACATTACCACTCACCACTTTAATCTTTTTCATCGGCAGCAAATAATTTAATGAATTTTTCCAAGTATGTTCACAGTCTAGTACAACAACATTTCCACTTTTCCTCGATAAAGCAGCAACACTAACAGATAACACTACACAGCCATTTAAAACAAACCATCACCAGCTATCAGATATTTCTGCAGCTTCACTGACAGCAACAATGCTCAGAAAGCACATCTTTCATCAACCCCAAGACTGCAGTTTGCAGTTTTAACAAGAGCAATCCTGAGCCATCCCTACATTTAATGATATTGCTTTGCCTACCTTCAACCCTTGACATTAAACAGACACAATACAAGCAGATCAGTCACAAAACTCCAGCTAGGCTCGTCTGGGGAGAATAATGTGCTTATAATTGTGCAAAGAACATTTACCAATAGTTATAAAACTGATGAAATTATCCAGACCTAAATATTTGGGTTAGGGCTTTTGAAGTGATCCCAGGCAAAAATACTCAATAGAATACGCAATTACAATCGTTATCAGATCCAGTGCACATAGAGAATATGAGAAAATATCATGTCAGGTGTTTTCGACTATAAGACAAGAAAATGTGTCTGTGGAAAACATGAGGCAATAATAGTTAGAAAACATAAACATGGTCCATCTGCGGATTCCCAATAACATCAATTGTATGAATACATTTTTAGGTGAATTCATATAGAAAAAGGTACTATGTATTTTTTTTGTTTGAGATCACGTTGAATGTTAATTTTTAAAACATGTTTTAAGAACCATTTTAACTCAGGACAACCACATATGTTTGGACAGAATTCAATGTCAGAGGTAATGACAAAGAGCAGGCGCTGCATTTGGGACACAGACACTTCTGATCCTTGGCATGAGTTCATTGAATACGTGTGCGTGTCTGTGTGTGTTTTAAAGGTCCCGAAAATTCATACCACAAACCCAGGATCATCACACTGCAGTTAAAAAATGCGGCAAGTTGGCGCATTAAGATGATGCAACTAGTAGACAACCGGTGGTGCGGATATTCCTGTTACTAGGGGCTTTTCACAGTCTCTGTAAACTCTTTAACTGGAGCCTTCTTGATGAGCTCCCTCCACCAAAAAAAAAAAAAAAAGCCCACATCAGTAAAAGAAAAGTTGGCTTTGTTATTTGAGCAACTTAAATTGAATGTATACTTGTTTTCCATTTCTTAATCCTTTTGAATTCTGGTACCCACACAAGAATCTGGTCATGGTTTGATATGTGTTTTGGTTCTCAGAGAAGTCATGCATATACAGAGTTACAGTACTTGTGAAGTGTGGGTATGAGAAAAACAAACAAACAAAAAAAAAAAACACCACACAGCACACTAACATAGATGCAGATTAGAGAGGGGGGAATAGAAGACAGTGGAGCACAGCAATGATTATGCACCAGATCTGCTTACACCATATTTCATCATTACTGTGGAGAAAAAAGAAAAAAAAAAACACTCAACTATTGATCCGCCCCACTGCTTCCTTTCCTTGCTGCCTGCCTCCCTCACCCTGATTCCATCTTTTATTCCTCTGTTTACATCTCTCTTTTCACTTCTCACAACACCTTCAGAAGTTTGCAAGCATAAGGATACTTTTTGGAAATAGATTCCAGTAGTAAACAAGTTCACAAAAATGCAGATGATACTTTCAAAAATCAAGTCCACGATCCCAATCTCTCTCTCTCTCTCACACACACACACACACACACACACACACACACACACACACACATATACACACACATGCACACACGCAGAGGAGGTGGACAGAATCCTGAACACCTGTGCAATCTATTGCAATCCTCTGCTATACCCCTGCAACACATCCTGCCTTCTGCAGTCATCTTAAATGCAATCCCTGAGCAGAGGTAGCTATCGAGACCAAATAATGAAACAATTTAAGGGTTTGCAGCAGCACCAGAATGTCGCCACCTCAGATTTATGAACATAACCTTCTCATTTAGTCAAAGCAAGGCTTGATATGCAATAGTGACATCCTTTTGGTATTCAAGGCAAATAATCCACTTATCCATGTTAGAGTAAAATAAATGTTTTATAGCCCATCTATCAAACTGTAAGACACATGCATTAGTTAGATAAATGTAATCGTGATTCATTTTCATAAAACTAACATTTATGGCCAAGCGGTGTTATTGTGTTAATTTACAGAAAACTTCTAGTGCAGATATAAGTTTTTTTTTAAACTGCTAACACACAGTATGACACATACTAATAATTGAGGATTATTTTCAGTGATAATCTCATTAATACATTTGTATAATGGTTTACATTTAATCACTCCAGCAAACTGCTATCAGCAGGGGACAGGCAAAAGTGTACATTTGAGCTGGAGCTAGAATAATCTAAATAAATCTCTTTCTTTCTCGAGAGTAAACAACTGTCTTAGCTCAATACCCCATGCAGCTTTCCTTCCTCACACAGTCTAAGGAGGTTACACATGTGTTGTCAGTTTGATCCCCGTACAGGCGGAGAATCAAACCGCTCACATACTCAGACAAATGTAAACATTCCTGTGACTGGTGATACACTACATTCAATACATGAGACTTTTGTCCCGAAAGGAGAAGCTTCATGTTAGGTGCTGTGAAGGGAAAGAAAGTATAAATGTTATGAAGGCCGACTGCTAGTAAAATCACTTCCCTTTGCAAAAGGGAACTCACAGACAGCATTTTTAACCTTGGTGCTTGCCACACAAACACAAACACACACAGGCCCCAACACCCACCTAACAGATCTTCGCATCTCGTAGGTGTTTTATATGTCTGGCTCCCTATGCACCCCCCTCTCACATGCACACACACAAAACAAGGCAAAGAAACTCGCTGCAGTAAGTAACAAGTGTAAACGCCATCTGTCAAGCGAGAGCACATTTGCTTCGCCTCAGCATTTTCAGGGGAATGCCTTGAAGACAAAAAGGTCCTTGTTCTCAATCTTTCCGCAAATCCCATCTCTCATTCTTCCTCCCTCTTCCTTCATCCTCTCTTGCTCAGCGCGCCTTGCCGCTCCGCCACCATCAGCAAAGTTGCACACATAAGCATTGGTCAGCGTTCAATTACCGTGAACACCAGGGAAGGATGGGAAAGTACTTGACAGAGAAATGCACTTCAAGCACTGATTAAATACTGATACCAAGTATATAAAAAGCTAAACCCCTAGGTTGTGTGAGGGTGCATGCAACAAGAAAAGGAAGTGTGTGTGTGTGTTGGGGGGGCGGGGGGGTACTTTTCCCTCCAATACTGATACAACTGTTTCATCATTATGACCCTCTATTACAGTACTTGCCAACTTGCTTACTACATACTTTTGATACACTCTGCAGAGTGCTGACTCTCACTAAAGCTGCTGATATGGAGTCATTAGGGGGTGAAGTTTCTGTTTTTCTTGTGCCCACAGAGCTTCCCTATTACTCTTCAGTGTTTAAGAGCTACACCGCTCATATGTTGCTACCAGGCAGCAGATAATGGCCTATCCACCAGAGATCAATCAGAGGATATTCTGTTGCAAGGCATTATAGTTCAGCTTTCTTTTTTTAGCACAGGTCTCTGTGTGGATTCGTTAAGCACCACGGGATCAACCCTGCTCTTGAGATTTCATTTGTTTTGTATATTTTATGTCTTTATTACCACTTTAAAAAAAATGCATATATTTTATTGTCATTATTGTGTTTCAAAATAATAATAATAAAAAAAAAGATATTTTCTTGAAAAGCGAGAGACTACAGTTAACTAAATAAATTGCAGTATGGTAGCATCCTGAAAAGCTTTGGTGCCCTCTAAACAAACTGACTGACTAAATAAATAAATAAATAAATAAATAAAAGCCATTTAAAAAAAAAAAAAAAAAAAAAAATCTCTCGGCTCGAACCATGGCCGGTGTTCTGCCAATCCTTTATACCTGCCGAGAAATGCTACGTTGTGGTTCTGCGCATGCGCAGTCGATTTTCAAAGTTTGATTGGCACGCTCATCATTTCTTGCACGATGTAAAATTGATAATATGGGATGTTGAGTATTTGATCCTTCAAAATAAAACTACCCATGACATGAATTGCATTACACTTTGTGAACATTATACTATAAAGAGAGAGAAAAAAAAAACAATTATATCGCTTTATTTGACTTTGATTGACATTCAGTCATTGGCCTTTATTTAACCAGGCAGGTCATTAAGAACATTCTTATTTACAATGACGGCCTGGCAAGAGACAAGGACCACTTGGGGAGGAAAAGGAAGTGGGCTAGGGAGTAAAACACAGTAAAATTGTAGCTCTGCAAAGGTAGAAAACCATTAGGTAGCATTTTTTGGACCCCCCAGGACGGACCGGTGTTCTGCCAATTTCTCCTACCTGCCGAGAAAAGCTACTTTGTGGTTCTGCGCATGCGCACAGGTGATTTTCAAAGTTTGATTGCCAAGCTAAATTGATAATATGAGATGTTGAGTATTTGATCCTTCAAAATACACTACCCATGACATGAATTGCATTACACTTTGTGAACATTATACTATAAAGAGAGAGAGAAAAAACCCAATTGTATCGCTTTATTTGATATTCATTCAGTCATTCGCCTTTATTTAACCAGACAGGTCATTAAGAACATATTCTTATTTACAATAATGGCCTGGCAAGCGACAAGGACCACTTGGATGGAGAAAGGAAGTGGGCTAGGGAGCAGGTGTGCAGATCCGATGTCAGGATTGGGGGGGACACCAACGTGATTTTAATTTTAAACTTTTTGCCAATATGCAACTCATACTATGCCATAAATTGGTAAAGGCTCGCCAAAAAATACTGCACAGGGAATCATTTATTGTGCTTACCTTTGCCACATGTTGGCTACGGGCAGGTACGATAAACAGGTAAACAGAACGTTGACAAAAAGTCATTGTCGAAAAAATATTAATTCAGACTAAAAAAAAAAAAATGTATGGAGTAGCAATACTTTCATTCTGTACACCTCAAAACGCACCGTGGATGTATTATTTTTTTTAGAAATATCCATCCATCCATTATCTATACCCGCTTTATCCCTTGCGGGGTCACGGGGGTCTGCTGGAGCCTATCCCAGCTCATTTCAGGTGAGAGGCAGGGGTTACACCCTGGACAGGTCACCAGTCCATCACAGGGCCACATATATACACACAAACCATGCTCACAACCACACTCACGCTCACACCTACGGGCGATTTAGAATCACCAATTAACCTAGCATGCATGTTTTTGGACTGTGGGAGGAAGCCGGAGTACCCGGAGAGAACCCATGCAAGCACGGGGAGAACATGCAAACTCCACACAGAAAGACTCCTGCCGGGCCTGGGAGTCGAACCGGGGACCTTCTTGCTGTGAGGTGCTGTGCTAACCACCAAGCCACCGTGCTGCTTTTTTAGAAACATATTTTTAATAAATATTCTACATATTCAACCTTTAAGTCTGAAAATACATTTGTTCAATTTTGAATAATTTAGGGTATTTTTATTGAGGGGGGACAATTCATGTTTTTCAGAAATTGGGGGGACATGTCCCCCCCATCCCCCCCGTCCCCCCCGGGATCTGCACCCATGCTAGCGAGTAAAACACAGTAAAATTGTAGCTCTACAAAAAAAAGGTAGAAAACCATTAGGTAGCATTTTTTTGCCTTTGCCACATGTTGGCTACGGGCAGGTACGAATGTAAACAGAACGTTGACAAAAAGTCATTGTCGAGCCCGTCAAAAATTAAAAAAAAATATTAATTCAGACTAAAAAAAAAAGAAAATTTATGGAGTAGCAATACTTTCATTCTGTACACCTCAAAACGCACCGTGGATGTATTCTTTTTTTAGAAATATATTTTTAATAAATATTCTACATATTCAACCTTTAAGTCTGAAAATACATTTGTTCAATTTTGAATAATTTAGGGTATTTTTATTGGGGGGGACATATCCCCCCCCCGTCCCCCCCGGGATCTGCACCCATGCTAGGGAGTAAAACACAGTAAAATTGTAGCTCTACAAAAAAAAGGTAGAAAAAACCATTAGGTAGCATTTTTTTGTCAAAGCAGCAGAAATGGTGAGAACCCCGGCTCCTCCTCGCGTCGCCAGACCTTTGTCCGCCGTTGCCAGGGGGCCATGTTGCCATGACTCCCCGCGCCTCCGTGGAGGAGCGAGCCCGTACTGATGAATCAGCAGCCGGTGCGGGGCTCCGCCGCCGCCGCACCGGCGGAGCCCCGCACCGAGAAACCCCCGCGGCGGACACACACGCCATGCAGCCGCAGGCCCCGTCGGAGCTTGGCTGACACAAAGCAAAATGTCAAAACAGTCGCTTTGGCAGCAGCAGCAGCAGCAGCCGGGACCCAAGTGTGACAGCTCCGGGACGGAGTCCCGGCGTATTTCTGTCACACCGTGACACGCACAACCGACAGAGTCAGGGAAAACAGGTGGAATAATGTCTCACCTGGACGGAGGACGAGGGTCCAGCTTTAGCTGTGATCGGGGTGGGTTTTAGACCTGAAGAAGCCGCTTCACAACACGGGGATCCCCGGCAGGGCAGCGACACATGGCTTGTTTTGTCCCTCTAACGGCTGCGTTAAATCGACGCAGAGCCTACGGCGTAAGGGTACGCGGCGACGCGCACCGTATACGCCGTACCCTGTTATGGTTCTGCGTTAAATCGACGCAGTACGCTCTGCGTCGATTTAACGCACGACCATAATTCAGGCTTAAGCCTGACAGCCCCCTTTGTCTCCGCTATTATGAAATCAGCGTCGCTCGGTCGTGCTGTGGCGGTCCGAGCCCCCCAGCGGGTCTCTGCGGGGCTCTGCCCGCCCCCAGCCCCTCGCAGCCCCGCCGGTGATGATTCAGCAGCCCGCTGGCTGCACGGTGCACGGCGGGGACGGGGCGGCGCACACCGGCGTGCACACTCAGCAAACAACACCTCCACATTCAGCACTTTTCTCCCCTTTTTAAAGGAATTTTTCAGTTTTGATTTCGACGAGAGCGACTCACCAGAAGTCAAACCTGCGCGTTTCCCCCACGACACCCCTCGATAGAGCTGCCGTCCACCGACGGTCCGCGGGAAGGAGACACTTGGAGAAATTGGGGGGTTTTTTGTGTTGTGTTTTTTCTCCGCTCACGCCTTCTCGCAGGGTCTCTAGATATATCCACTCCTTCCTCGCTTGTTTTAGTCTGTGGTCGGAGGCGCCAGACGTCAAACGATGTTTGGATCACATGGTTTCATTCATGAAGGAGCTACGCAACCCGCATTTAAAGAGACACGAGGACTAGTAGCCTACTTTGTTTCAACAACAGGCGGCGTGGAAAGTGTGACAGGACAGGTGTGCACATTTCTATACTTAGAGACACACGCCGCCCGGGGCCACAATAGGACGTGCAGTGGGGATGAAAAAACTAAAAAATATATATATCCCTGGAATTCCTCGCAGCAAATCTCACAATTTAGAACATTTGAGGTTATTTCCATTTGTTTATTTTATTTTATTTTATTTTGTACATGTAAAAAACAACAATTAAAGAGAAGATAAGAAAACAAAACAACAAAACAAAGAATGTCATACTTTAACACTTGATATCTTAATTTACATGTGCAAAAAGGAGTAGGAAGAAGTGTACATTTATTTAATCCTACCCCTATTCATTAATCATTTAACCCGTATTTATAAATACTCACACACTGTACTCACACACTTACCTATACATACACACACATAGTTGAGTATTTCTATATATTTCTACACACATGCCCATATAAATATAAATATACTTATTTACACCATTGCATCTGCTCTATATCTATGTATATATCTACTTACACACACACACACACACACACACACACACACACACACACACACATATACGAGTGATGTTGGATTTGTATTAAAAAAAGATACCCCATGATGGTGTTAAATAATGCTTAATTACATGCAA